>NC_090442.1:821421772-821735772 GCF_031143425.1 Pleurodeles waltl | reverse complement strand
CACGGTGGGGACAGGAGGTGACAGCAGCAACAGCGACTCCTCCTCTGATGGGAGCTCCCTTGTAGTGGCGGGCCCCTCTGTGCCCCCTGCATCCACAGGTATAGCCGCCACCTCCCACCAGCACCACCCTCCCAGCAGCCTCTCAGCGTGTGTCCCGTGCCAGCTCACCCAGGAGGGTGGGCATCTCCTTCGCCCCAGGCACCTCAGGCCCTGCCCCAGTCAGCCCTGCTGCCCTCACTGAGGAGGCTATTGACCTCCTGAGATCACTCACTGTTGGGCAGTCTACCATTCTGATGCCACCCAGGGTGATGAGAGGCATTTGCAACAAACAAATGTATACCTGGGGGCATTCATTCTGGCCAGGCAGCCCAAAAGAGAGCATTTCAGGCTCTGGCCTCAGCACTGATGGCAGCCATTGTCCCTGTGTCCAGCCTCCCCCCTCCAACTTCCTCCACCCAGACCCAATCCCCTGTAACTCAGCCTATCCCAAGCACACCAGCAGACCAGCATGCACACACCTCAACACACAAAAGTGGCTCAGGCAAACATAAGCACCACACATCCCACAGGCACTCACACAAGCATCATACCCGTGCAGACATACCAACCTCCACTGCCTTCACTGTGTCCCCCTCCTCCACATCTCCCTCCTCCCTCCCAGTCTCGTCTCCACTCACACCTGCATGCACTACATCTTCAGCCACTACCTCCATCACCAGCACGCCCATCACCACATACTGTTCACGTGCACTCACCACCCCCACTACCATTCACACATCCCCTGTGTCCTCTTCCAGTGTGTCTGTGAGCCCTCCTCCCAAACTACACAAACGCAGGCACACACCTACCCAAAAGCCATCCACCTCACAACAGCCTCCAGCCCATGCACCTTCACCCAAATTCAGCAGACGTACACCTCCTACAACCACTACCTCTTCCTCCACTCCCAAAACCCCTCCATCTACCCTTCCCAGTGTGTCTAAAAAACCTTTCCTTCCTAATATTGATCTCTTCCCTACACCTCCCCCCGCCCGTCCCCTTGGGCCAGGCTTTCCAGGTCCCAACCCAGCACCTCAGCCACCACATCACCAGGCACAGTGGTGCTAGCACCTGCGGGCTATTGGAGTGCACCAACCATCAGGGCTGCCAGTGTGCCTCAGAGCAAGGGCAAGGACATTCCCCCACCTGCAAAACTTAAAAAGTTGCCCACATCCCGGAGGGAGAAGCCGAAAACACCTGCCACTAAGGGCTCAGGGAAACCGAAAGGGGATAGTGGCAAGACAACAGCACCACCATCCAAGGTGGGGAAGGGCCAGAAAGTGAAAGGCAGGTCAGGAGAGGGCGTGGTGGCACCGACTGAGGGACCAGTGTCACACCTTCTGTCCACGTTGACGCCAACCTGTATGGCGGAGAAGACCGCCACCTGCACTGCCATCTGCACCACCACAGAGCCCGCCACCAGTACGGCTGTCATTGAGCCCACCACCAACAGCGCTGTCATTGAGCCCGCCACCAGCACCACAGTCACTGAGCCCGCCACCAGCACTGCAGTCACTGAGCCCGCCGCCAGCACCACCACCACAGAGCCCACCGCCAGCACCGCCACCACAGAGCCAGCCACCAGCACCGTAGCAACAGATCCCGCCGCCTGCACCGCTGCCAGAGAGCCTGCCGCCAGCACCGCTGCAACAGAGCTTGCCGCCAGCACCGCTGCCACAGAGCCCGCCGCCAGCACCGCTGCCACAGAGCCCACCACAAGCACCACTGCTACAGAGCCCGCCGCAAGCACCGCCGCAACTAACACCGCCGAAAGCACCGCCAGTGGCCCCACGACATCCTGAGCCAGTGGCACCACCGCAGACATGGTTGCCATCCCCAGTGGTCGATCGTCCGAGGCTGGTGGTGAGTTCCAGGAGCCTGGGCAGCTTCAATGATGCATCACTTTCAGTGGAGAGATACAGCCACTACTTCTGTCCTTGGCAGGATGAGGCACTCTGGGCACAAAGCCCCCTCCAGAACCAGTGGAGAAAGACATCCACTACCTCTGTCCTTGGCAGGATGAAGCACTCTGAGCACATAGTCCCCTCCAGAACCAGAGGAGAAAGACATCCACTACCTCTGTCTTTGGCAGGATGAAGCACTCTGGGCACAAAGCCCCCTCCAGAACCAGTGGAGAAAGACATCCACTTGAGAGCCTGTGGCTTTGCACTCCCCAGGTTTAAGCAGTGGGCAAACCACCCACTGAAAAGACTTGAGAGACTGTGGCTTTGCACTCCCCAGGATAAAGCAGTGGGCAAACCACCCACTGAAAAGACTTGAGAGAGTGTGTGCATTTGCACTCCCCAGGATAAAGCAGTGGGCAAACTACCCACTGAAAAGACTCAAGAGACTGTGGCTTTGCACTTCCCAGGATAAAGCAGTGGGCAAACCACCCACTGAAAAGACTTGAGAGACTGTGGCTTTGCACTCCCCAGGATAAAGCGGTGGGCAAACCACCCACTGAAAAGACTTGAGAGACTGTGGCTTTGCACTCCTCAGGATAAAGCAGTGGGCAAACCACCCACTGGAAAGACTTCAGTGACTGTGCTTGGCACTCCCCAGGATACAGCAGTGGGCATGGAGCCCCCTCGTGGAGCAGTGGCGTTGTGCGTTCATCAGGCTGAGGTGCCCCACCTCCCCCTGAGGTGCCTGTTTATTTTCCATCTGATTCCCCTCCAGTGTTCTCTCCGTTTGGAGTCAGGTATCGAGTGTGAGCCTCGCCCATGCATTTTTGGCCCAGTGGTCCACGGACAATGATTGGTGCACTATCCGGACTTGTGTAGTTGGTGTACATAATTGTATATACTCTATTTAGAGTTTTGAGTACTGGATTTTTATTGATTCCTTTTGTCCTTGTGTTATTGAAGTGGGGTCAGGGAGTGTATATGTAATGTTGCAGCATGTATTTGTGTGTATGATGTTGTGGGTGAGGGGGGGTGGGGGTGTTGCGTGTTGCGTGTGTGTCACTCCATTTCCCTCCCCCCTCCCCTGTGTTGTAGGTGCAGTACTCACTGTGGTCGTTGCTGTCATCTCTGGAGCTCCTGATAGAGGAGCAGGAAGATGATCGCCAGCAGGAAGTGAATTTCTGGCTCCATGGCGTCCTAGTTCCTCGTGGGGTGTGGAGAGGTGAGTGATTTCCCCTTTTGTGTACTGTTTCCGCCGTGTTTTTGATCGCGTTGGTTCCACCCCGGAAAAGGTGGCGGATTGCCATTTTGTGATAGGGTGGGCGGTACATTGTCTTCCGCCTGTCTGTTGGCGGTTACCGCTGTGCTGTTTGTTTGTACCGCTGTGGCGGTCGAAGTGTTAAAGTGTCTGTCTGTGTTGGCGGTTTCGGCCGTGGTTGGAATCCTATATTTTTTTCCACCGGCCTGTTGGCAGTATTACCGCCGCTTTAACACCGACCGCCACAGTTGTAATGAGGGCCTATGTTTGGGATGCAGTTATACTGCCCCACCATTTTATAGTCATATCACAAGCCCGGATTGGAGTTGGACCCTTGTGCAGTGATGAAGCTGCCAAATATCCTTCAGGACATTGGAGAGGATGCCTGCCTTCCTCACATGCCATTTGCTATCCTATTTTGTTTACATCACTTAGCAGGTCTGCCCTAGAAGATCATTGATTAAATGACTGCCAGCGCTAATACCAAATTTCAATGTGCTGATACTATCAAAGAGGATACATTTTGTTCAACCTCTGTGCTTAGATTGGAAGAAGTAGGTACTAAGTAACTATTACATCAATGAGTGGTGAAATATTGAGTGACTGTGAATTTGTGAGTGATGACTGATGTATATGAGGATAACAGTGAGGGAAGGAGTTCAACAGATTTCTAAACTTGTTTATGATGATTTGCGATGTTTGGGGGCTGATGTGTGATCATTTTTTCTTAAAAGTGTTTGGCCTTTCAAACTTAGTGAAATTTACCTGCGGGGTCCGTTCCTGTTTCTGTTTCCTCAGAATAGCCACTTTAGTTACCAAACACACATCTACACAGTTCTGTTTCTCTATGTGTTACTCAACAGCAGTGCTCTACACAGGTCTAACTTGCTCAGTTTGGGACTGGGAAGCGGTTTCTCAGAATATGGAGGAGGAGAATGGAAAGACTCAAGGCAGGACTACCTTAACAGCTAGAAGAAGAAAGTTATCGACTTCAAAGAGAACCCATGATGATGGCAAGAACTCTGAGGCCTAGTACTCACTCATCTCTGTGAACTGGAGAGAGGTGCATTGATTTGGAAATGCTAATGAGTATGTGTTTTCTGCAGTGCTGGCTCAAGTGTGAAACTCCTCTTATGTTTTTGGTCTGACAGATTTAGACAGGCACCCAAGAGTGACAGGCATTTAAGAAGAATGGCAATACAGCGCCCAATTTGGCTTTGCAGTATGATTGTCCTTTTAAAAAACATAATTTTTAGAGCTGGGTGGGTTAAATTCAATCTTCTATAATTTGCATATTTCAAAACTAGAAGACATAACATTTAGGATATACTATCTGGGGTCTCTCTGAGGCAGAAGGACTGTTTGCAATGCATTTCCCATCTATTCATCAAGCCCCTAACCCTCTTCTCCTGAGCTGTGTGATTTATTAAGGTGTGAGTTAATTTTACACCATGAACAAATCATACACTTGCTGGGTGGATGTGGTTAAAGCAACACCAACTCACTGCATGACGTTTTAACCTTCTATTACCTGAGCAATATTCCACACTGGGCCCATCAACATACTCATTCATGCCTTGTGTGTGTAGTCCATAAAGGCTTAGGGCTTCATAATGTTTGGCGGTCGGACCACAAGACCACCATGTTGGCAGTCACAAAAAGACCGAATTTTGGTGGTCTTACATACCACCATTTTACAAGTTATACAGGCAGTACGGCCAAGCAAAAAGGTAGACCGGCAGTGGTGTGGAGGCTCGGAAATTGGTGGTTAGGACTCCAGCACCATCAGCCCTGCAGCCAACCACTGACTGTATTACAAGTCCAATGTTGCATGGCGATCACCCATGGTGGTCTGTCAATGTCGGTCTGAACCACAGCGTTTCGTGGTCACCAAAGTAATACACAACGACACATTGGATGGATTTGAAAAGAATACAGATGACACACATTGCCACACTCAACACACCTGCCAAGGCTACTATAAAACACACCACAATCCTGTGCATATTCACATCATGTCCTTGCAAGACAGAGTGCAGAACAAATTAAACACCATTTAATAGACACACCCGCAATTTTTTGTCAGCATCCCATACCACACCCTGCACACAGTTTTGTCCAGTCACACCCTTTTGCAATACCCCTCTTTAGTAAGTCACTGTCGTCTGTAACAATTTCTTTAATAAAGCATGACAAGTATCAAAAATCCACGTTTCACTGATGATGAGTTAAGATTCATGGTGGATGAAATTGTAAGAGTCGAGCCACAATTGTTTGGAGCTTAAGTCCTGCACACTTCCGTCAGTAGGAAAATGGAAATGTGGGATAGGATGGTAAATGGAGTGAATCCTGTAGACCCCACCTTGTGCACAAAGGGGGACATCAGGAAAAGGTGGAACGACTTCAGGGCAACGGTCCGTTCCCTGGTCTCTAGGCACCAGCTGCAAGCCAAGAAAAGTGGAAGTGGCACTCCCACTCCTCCCTTACACATTTGTCCCGGGGAGGATAAGGTCCTGGCCATCCTATATCCTGAGGGCTTGCCAAGTCTACCTAGGGGAGTGGAGTCTGCTAAGTCACAACATAAAAAATATCATACAAATATAAAGTCATGCATGCTCATAGATGCCCTTTTGACACCTTCACCGTCACTCCACTCACCTGTCCAAAAACTCTTGTCAGGCATCTCAAAATTAAAGTAGACTCACCTGGGAGGAGAACTTTGTATAGTGTGTGTAGTACAGGGACTGACATGACTGATAAGGCCAGGAGGCACTGTTACTTTCACTCCACTCAGCCAGCCCAGTGTCTTCTGCTCTAAAGACCCCCGTTTGTGAACTCCCAATTGAAGTGTGCTCAACTGGTAGTATAACAGTTGTATAGTGTGTGTAGTACAGGAAATGACATGACTGCTAATGGCAGGAGGTACTGTTACTATCACTCCACTCAGACAACCCAGTTTCCTCTGCTCTAAAGACCCCTGTTTGTTAACTCCCAATTTAAATGCACTCACCTACAAGGATAAAGTTTGTATAGTGTGTGTAGTACAGGGACTGACTGTAGGAGGCTGGCCTGGCTTATAGTGGGTACCTAATGGTACCTACACCATGTGCCAGGTCCAGTTATTCCTTATTAGTAGATTAGTAGTGTTCTAGCAGCTTAGGGTGATAGAGGTAGATATAGCAGTTTGGGCTAAACTAGGAGACATGCAAAGCTCCTACTATACCACTTATATCACATAGGTACTATATCATAAGAAAGGCAATACTCAGAGTTACTAAAAATGAAGGTACTTTATTTTAGTGACAATGTGCCAAAAATATCTCAGAGGATATACTCTCTTTGGAGGTAAGTAAAATACAAAAACAAAAATCAGGTAAGTAAAACAGTCAGAAAGTACTGCAAACACTGTAGAATACAATAGGATACAACAGTCCTAGGGGCAACACAAACCACATACTAAGAAAGTGGAATGCGAACCACGAGTGGACCCATAGGCTAGTGTAGTGTGTAGAGGGTCACTGGGAGTGTAAGAAAACACTAAAGATGTCCAAGATACCCCACCCCAAGACCCTGGAAAGTAGGAGTAAAGTACTACTATTTTCCCAGAAACACACTAAAGTTGTGATAGAGGATTTTGCAAAGACCAGAACAGTCTACAAAGCACTGAAGACGGATTCCTGGACCTGAGGACCTGCAAAGGAAGGGGACCAAGTCCAAGAGTCGCGAAAGTGTTGGGGGGGGCAGGAGCCCACTAAACCCCGGATGAAGGTGCAAAATTATTGCCTCTGGATGGAAGAAGATGACGATTCTGCATCAACAGAAAGGGCTAGCAACTTCTCCTTTGTGCAGAAGATGTCCCACGGAGTGCTGGAGGATGCAGAGTAGTTTTCTTGGCAAAAGACAGCAAACAAGCCTTGCTAGCTGCAAGAGTCACAGTTAAAGAAAATGAGTGCTGCCTAGGCCCAGGAAGAACCAGGATGTCAGCACTTGGGAGAGGAGACAGAAGGGGCCCTCAGCAATGCAGAGAGCCCATGCACAAAAAGGTAGCACCTGTCCTTGAACACGGGCTCACGAAGTCTGAACAAGGCAGTTGTCTCAACACTGCAAAAGAGGGTCCCACGAAGCCGGAGAACAACTGAGGGAGTTGAGCAATGCAGGACAGAGTGCTGGGGACCTACACTTGGCTGTGCGTGAAGGATTTCATGGAGATGTGCACGGAAGCCCTAGTAGCTGCAGTTCACGTGGTGCACAGGATTGCTATCTGGAGAGAGGAGGCAAGGACTTACCTCCTCTAAGTTTGAACAGTTGGACCACTGGACAGTCTGGGTCACTTGGGTTCACCAACTGTGTTCCAGGGGCCGCACTCATCGGGATGAGAGGGGTCCCAGAGTACCTGTGACACTGAAGTTTGGTGCCTGCTGAAGCAGGGGGAAGATTCCGTCTCCCCACGGGAGATTTCTTTGTGGCTTCAAGTGCAGGATGAAGGCAGGCAGCCCCCAAAGCATGCACCACCAGGAAACAGTCAAGAAAGCCGGCAGGATTAGGTGCTACAATGTCACTGGTAGTCTTCTTGCTACTTTGTGGCAGTTTTGCAGGCGTCTTGGAGCAGTCTGGGACACACTGGAGGAGCTCTGGGCACCACCCCTGGGGTGGTGATCAACAGGGGATTGGTCACTTCCCTTTCCTTTGTCCAGTTTCACACCATAGCAGGGACTGATGCTTCCCTGAACTGGTGTAGACTGGCTTATGCAAGGAGGGCACCATCTGTGCTCTTCAAAGCATTTCCAGAGGCTGGGAGAGGCTACCCCTCCCCGGCCTTTAACACCTATTTCCAAAGGGAGAGGGTGTAACACCCTCTCTCAGAGGAAATTTTTTGTTCTGCCTTCCTGGGACTGGGCTGCCCAGACCCCAGGAAGGCAGAACCCTGTCTGTGGGGTGTCAGCAGTGGTAGCTGCAGAAAAACCCCCAGAGAGCTGGTTTGGCGGGGGGGGGGGACAATACCATGATCTGAGACATGTTACATGGCCATATTCAGAGTTACCACTGTGAAGGTACATTTAGGTATTGACCTATATGTTGTGCACGCGTGTAATGGCGTTGCCGCACTCACAAAGTCTAGGGAAATGGCCCTGAACTATGTGGGGGCACCTTTGCTAGTGCAATGGTGCCCTCACACTTAGTAACTTTGCACCTAACCTTCAGCAAGTGAAGGTTAGACATATATGTGACTTATAAGTTAATTAAGTGCAGTGAAAATGGCTCTGAAATAATGTGTGTGTTATTTCACTCAGGCTGCAGTGGCAGTCCAGTGTAAAGGTTTGTTTGAGCTCCCTATGGGTGGCAAAAGAAATGCTACAGCCCGCAGGGATCTCCTGGAACCCCAATACCCTGGTACTAGGGAATTATAAGGGTGTTCCAGTGTGTCAATTAAAATTGGTAAAAGTGGTCACTAGCCTATAGTGACAAATTTAAAGGTAGAGAGAGCATAAGCACTGAGGTTCTGGTTAGCAGAACCTCAGTGGCACAGTTAGTCACTACACAGGTATTCACATTCAGGCCACAAACTATGAGCACTGGGGTCCTGGTTAGCATGATCCCAGTGAGACAGGCAAAAACAAACTTACATACATGTAAAAATGGGGGTAACATGCCAGGCAAGATGGTACTTTCCTATACAACCCCCACCCCCAAACGAGGGACAATAAGGCTAACCTTGCCGAGATGAGTCTTCATTGTCTAAGTGGAAATATCTGGAGAGTCCATCTACATTTGAGTGGGTACTCCCAGGTCTATGTTCCACTGTATAGTCTATTCCCTGTAGGGAGATGGAGCACTTCAACAATTTAGGGTTTTCACCTTTCACCACACCAAACAGGTATGGTCTCAACTTTTTCAGTGCCCAGACCACAGCAAAGGCCTCCCTCTCTATGGCAGACCAACGCTTTTCTCTAGCGGTAAACCTCCTGCTGATAAAAGCAACAGGTTGATCCTGGCCTTCAGTGTTAAGCTGTGATAGAACTGCCCCTACCCCTAATTCAGAAGCATCAGCATGGACTATGAATTTTTTGGAGTAACAAGGGCTTTTTGGGACAGGTGCAGAGCCTTTTGACAGTTAGCTGTCCTTAATACCTTGTTAGGCATCTTTTTGGATATGAGGTCATTAAGAGGGGCAGCTATGGTGCCACAGTTCTTAATGAACCCCTATAGTACACTGTGAGGCCTAGGAAGGCTCTCACCTGGGTGTGAGTTGTAGGGGGAGCCCATTCCTTAATGGTTTGGATCTTCCCCTGCAGTGGTGCAATCTGATCCCCAACTACCAGGTGTCCCAGATAAACCACGTCCCCTGCCCTATCTGGCACGTTGAAGCCTTGATACCGAGGCCTGCCTTTTTCAGGGCCTCCGAAACTTTCCACAGGTAGACCAGGTGATCATCCCAGGTGGAGCTAAAGACAGCTATATTATCTAGATATGCTGCACTAAAGGCTTCCAATCCTTGGAGGACTGTATTCACCAACCTCTGAAAAGTGGCTGATGCATTTTTCAATCCAAAGAGCATAACAGTAAACTGAGGGTGCCCTCGATTGGTTGAAAATGCTGTTTTAGGTTTAGCATCTTCTGACAACTTAATCTGCCAATACTCTGCAGTTAAGTCAAAAGGGCTTAGATACTTGGCAGAAGCCAGTGTATCTATAAGCTCATCTGCCCTGAGTATAGGGTGAGCATCAGTTTTGGTTACTTGATTGAGACCTCTATAGTCCACACAAAACCTAATTTCCTTCTTACCATCTTTACTGTAAGGTTTGGGGACAAGCACCACTGGGCTAGCCCAGGGACTTCCACAAGGTTCAATCACTCCCAGATCTAACATGTTCTGTACCTCTTGTTTAATACAGTGTCTGACATGGTCAGGCTGTCTATAAATCTTACTTTTGACAAGTAGACTGTCTCCAGTGTCGATTGTGTGCTCACACCAGGTATTTGTACCTGGGATAAGTGAGAAGAGGTCAGAGAACTGATCTAGGAGATTTATGCAGGTGTCCTTCTGCTCAGTAGTGAGGCAATATACAAGCACAACTCCCTCCACTAAGCCATCAGCTTCAATGGTGGAGAAGAGGTCTGGGAGAGGGTCACTCTCTTCTTCCTGCCCCTCATCAGTGGCCATGAGCAGGGTTAAGTCAGCCCTGTCATAATAAGGTTTCAGGCAATTGATATGAAGTGCCCTAAGGGGACTTCTGGCACTGCCCAGGTCTACCAAATAGGTGACCTCACCTTTTTTCTCCACAATGAGATGGGGTCCAGTCCATTTACCCTGGAGTGTTCTTGGAGTCACAGGCCCCAATACCCACACCTTCTGTCCTGGGTGGTGAGTCAGGACAGCCTTCTGGTCATTCCATTGCTTCTGGGGCTCTTGGCTGGCCTGAAGGTTTGCACTGCCCTTTTTCATGTACTCAGCCATACTTGATCTGAGGCCAAGTACATAATCCACAATGTCTTGCTTGGGAGCTTTAAAAGGTTGTTCCCAACCCTCCTTTACAAGAGCAAGGGGACCTCTAACAAGGTGACCAAAGAGGAGTTCAAAGGGGCTGAAGGCCACTCCTTTCTGGGGTACCTCCCTATAAACAAAAAAGGAGGCATGGCAACAGGACATCCCATTTCCTTCTGAGTGTTTCAGGGAGTCCCATGATCATGCCTTTGAGAGTTTTAGTCCATTTGTTTGTGGATGATAAGGAGTAGTGAACGTGTAAGTTATATCACACTCCTTCCACATAGCTTGGAGGAATGCAGACATGAAGTTACTACCTCTCTCTGACACCACTTCCTTAGGGAAACCCACTCTGGAAAATATTCCCAGGAGGGTTTTGCCACTGCAGGAGCTGTAGTGGTCCTTAAGGGTGTAGCTTCAGGATTCCTAGTGGCATGGTCCACTACCACAAGGATAAACCTACTGCCAGAAGCTGTTGGAGGGTCAAGGTGGCCAACAATGTCAACACCTACCCTTTCAAAGGGCACCCCAACCACTGGGAGTAGAATTAAGGGGGCCATAGGTGTGCAACCAGTTTTGCCACTGGCTTGGCAGGTCACACAGGAGCGGCAAAACTCCTTGGTGTCTTCTGACATATGAGGCCAGTGAAACAATGGAACAAGTCTATCCCAAGTTTTACTCTGGCCCAAATGCCCAGCCAAAGTCAGAAGAAACTCCCTATACTGCAAAGGCATGATCAATCTCCTGGCAGCAGGTTGTCTTCCCAATAGACCTTATGGCTATCAGTAATATCCACAATCTGCTGTTTGACAGCTTGCTGTCTTAAACCCTCTAATGTGGGACAGGTGTGCTGTGCCAAACTCAGCTCTTCCCTGGCAGGCCCCCCTGCACTCAAATGCTCAGCAATGTCTGCTGCCAGCTCATCTGGTGTAGGTTCTGCACAGGGAGAGGATTTCTCTTCCTCAAAAGGGGAATCTTCTGGAGAGGGAGGGATAGTGGGCAAGGATTTACCCTTTCTACCCCTAGCTTTTGGGAGTACTTCATCTATTTTTCCAGGATCCAAGTTTCCCTGTCCTCCTTGCTTCTGGGCCTGAGCCCTTGTGAGTAAAGATATGCCCTGGGATGCCCAGCTGTCAGGAATAAGGCTGTGTGAGGTCCAGGTCCCGCCCGAAACTTCACTACGCGTATTTGCAGCACTTAATGCGCACAACTTGTCATCAACTCTTGTTCCAAAAGTGGTCATCAGCGACGCCTGCCATGTGGTAAAGCTCATGTAGCTGCAGGGTCTGGACATTGGTGGACAAGATGCACTTATCAGTGCTATTCTATGAAGGGACTAAAATTCCCAGGGTTTTAGAGGCAGCAGCCATCTTGGGGTGTGGCAGGCCAATAAAGCCCAGCCACATCCAAGCACATTGCTCACTATTTTGAAGACTTCGATGCAGTCAGACTTCGTGGGGGTTCCTGTGAAGAAGAGCAGATTTCCTGCATGGCAGATTGACAACAAATCGGAGTATCCTTGTTTCCATGGTGAACTCAGATACGAGAAGGTCGTACTCGTAGCGGTAAGGTCTTGATGAGTCCAATATTGAAGGGAGTTGTTACTTCCAAAGGTAAAGCGCCCCTTAGCACAACGAGCAAAGCGTTTTCAGTTTTAAGAGTAAAGCGGCCTTGGTGCGACAATCAAAGCGCTTCGGATCACAGGAGTAAAGTGCCCCTTAGCACAACGAGCAAAGTGCTTCAGGCCACACATGTAAAGCGCCCTTGGCACAGCAATCAAAGCGCTTCTGTCCACATGAGTAAATTGCCCTTGGCACGGCAATCAAAGCGCTTCCGTCCTCATGAGTAAATTGCCCTTGGCACGGCAATCAAAGCGCTTCAGTCCACATGAGTAAAGCGCCCTTGGCACAGCAATCATAGCGCTTCAGTCCACTTGAGTAAAGCACCCTTGACATGGCAATCAAAGCATTTCAGTCCACATGAGTAAAGCGCCCTTGGCACGGCAATCAAAGAGCTCCAGTCCACATGAGTAAAGCGCCCTTGGCACAGCAATCAAAGTGCTTCAGTCCACATGAGTAAAGCGCACTTGGCACGACAATCAAAGTTATTCAGGCCACATGAGTAAAGCGCCCCTTAGCATAACGAGTGTAGCGCTTCAGCCAAGACAAGTAAAAGCACTTTCTGGCATAATGAACAAAGCGCTTCATGTATAATAATCAAAGCACTTCATGAACAACAAACAAGGCGCTTCTGCCCAACGAACAAAGCGCTTCAAGTTCAATGAGTAAAACTTTCAGGCCTAGATAGCAAATATGAAAGCATTTCGGAGATAAGCAAACTATAGTTTCATTGTTTTTTGGAAAGCATAATATGTGAGATACATATTTAAGTCTTTGAGAATTTCTAGGCTGTGATCAAACATTTATGTTATGAATGCATAGTTGTTACAGGATTGATATTCAGAGTATGACCATAGTCCAAAGCTCTTGCCATCTCTTGGTTCAGAGGTTGTAGTTTGTTCTTATTCCATGATTCAAAGAAGGGGCTTTGCCCTCATTTCACAAAAAGGGTCTCAATCTGATATCACGGAGACGCCTTTATTCAAGAGTCTATTGATGAGTTATACTGCTATGAATGAGTATATGCATATTTTTTCTAACTGTTTCTTTTCAGATCTCTCTCCATGCATTTCCCTACCCTGATTCCCTTCCCCCTGCCTGGCTTCATCATAACTCTGTGCTATAATAGCTTTCTGAGTTGGTGACGCCAGGACGTGGGCCTTTTGTTCAGCAGCGTGCAGATCCCGAGGAAAGGAAACTGTGACACCAGCATTGCTGCATGGGCCTCCAACCCCACTTCAGCCCAAGCTAATGTCTCCAAATCATTGCCTGGTAAGCATTCCACAGGTAAATCAGTGGCTACCACAACTTTCTTTGGAGCAGTAACCCCCCTCACCCCAGTTGAGATTCACAACAGCCATGGGGTGCCTAAGAGTGTTCTTATGAACATCAGTCACTTGGTACTCCTGACCAAGTAGGTGTTGTTCAGGGGCAACCAGTTTCTCAATCACCACAGTGACACTGGCTCCAGTATCCCTCTAGGCCTCAACCTCAACACCATTAATTAGGGTCAGTTGCTAGTACTTACCCATATTAAGGGGACAAGCAACCAAAATGGCAAAGTCAAAACCACCATCAGAGACTAAAACAGCCTCTGTGGCCTCCCTAACAAGACCAACCCCAACTACATTACCAATGGTGAGCCCAGCTACACCCTTTGATTGGCTATTTGTAGTATTCTTCCCACCACCACTGCTATTACTAGGAGCACTAGAGGACGCAGTTGGGGTTGTGGTAGTGGGAGCCTTAGTGTTTTTCTTTGGACAAGTGGAATCACTTGCCCAGTGGCCTTTACTTTTACATAAATAACACCATGGCTTCTTTTGATTGTTTGAAGAGGATTTGGACCCACCTCCCCCAGAGGATTTTTATGGGCCTGATGAAGACTCTGAATTATTTTTATCTTTGTCCCCACCCTTGTCAGAAGACTTACCATCCTTCTTCTTGCCATCCATGTCACCACCTGTATGAGCTTTTCTGCTCACTCTTGTTCTGACCCATTTGTCTGCCTTCTTTCCCAATTCTTGGGGAGAGGTCAGATCTGAGTCTACCAAGTACTGATGCAACAAGACAGACACACAATTATTCAAAATATGCTCTCTCAGAATAAGATTATACATGCTTGCATAGTCATTCACCTTACTGCCATGTAACCATCCCTCCAAGGCCTTCACTGAACAGTCTACAAAGTCTGTCCAGTCTTGAGAGGCCTCTTTTCTAGTATCTCTGAACTTCAACCTGTATTGTTCAGTAGTTAAGCCAAATCCATCTAAGAGTGCATCTTTCAAAACTTTGTAGCTGTTGGTATCACTCTCCCTGACTGTAAGGAACCTATCCCTACCTTTGCCAGTGAATGGTAGCCACAAGATAGCAGCCCACCGCCTTTAAGGGAACAACTGTACCATACAGGCCTTCTCAAAGGCAGAAAACCACTTGTTTATGTCATCCCCCTCCTTTTAAGGGGGGAAAATTTTGTGCAGGTTTCTTGAATCTGTTTCTCTAACAGTATGACTATCAAGAATACTGCTGCTGCCACCCTGGGGAACTAACCCCAACTTCTGTCTTTCCCTCTGTACATCTAGAGACTCCCTGTTAGGGCCAACTGCTGCTGTCTCAGCTTCAGTCTGGACTCTTCCAATCTCAGCTTTCTGAGTTCCCTGTCTAGGGTGTTATCCTCAGGGTGGGAGGCTTGGGAATTCTCTGACACAGAGGTGATGTTGGAATGGGCAGAAGTGGACCTTTCTCTAACTACCTGAACTCTACCTGAACTCTAGTTACCAGGCCTTTTAGAGTGAAAGGTGCCCTACTAGTGTGTGACCCCCTCCCACTACCAGCTTCACTAGATGGCCTGTTAGCTGAAAGGTCTTTGGAAGAACCCTCCCCAGAGTCCTCAGGGGCCTCCATTGATTCTACCTGGGTGCCCCCCTCCTCTACCTCCTGATCCTGGGTTTGACCAGTCTGGTTCTGGTCACTTTCAAGGAGAAGGCTGAGAAGGAGATATTTGGTAGGGTTCTTGACAATCCCTAAAGTCCTTTCTATACAGAAACCCCTCAAACTTTTAAATTTTAACTTGTCATAAGTTGTCTGCACAACTTTGGGAGTGGCGTCTACTACAGACATAGTTTAGGGGACAGAGAAAACGTTTTGGAAACTTTTAAAGAAAAGAGAAAAATGTTTTCAAACTTTTCTGAAACTTTTTAGAAAGTTTTAGAAAGAAAGTTAGACTGTTTAGGTTAACTCTGTATATTTCCAAGTATTTAGAATATGTTTTTCTTATAAAAAGCACCAATGACAAAGTGATGAAGCAATTACAAGTACTTATACCACTGCTGCACCACCAATGTAGGAGGCTGGCCTGGCTTATAGTGGGTACCTGATGGTACTTACACCTTGTGTTTACTACCCTTATTAGCAGATTAGTAGTGTTCAAGCAGCTTAGGCTAGGTAGCTATAACAGAGCAGTTTAGGCTGAACTAGGAGACATGCAAAGCTCCTACTATACCACTTATATTATATAGGTACTATGGGCCAGATGTAGCTAAGGGATTTTCCCATTCTGTGTCAATGGGAAAGGCAATACTCAGAGTTACTAAAAATAAAGGTACTTTATTTTAGTGACAATGTGCCAAAAATATCTCGGAGGATATACTCCCTTAGAAGGTACGTAAAATACACAAAATATACACACAAACCAAAATCAGGTAAGTAAAACAGTCAAAAAGTAGTGCAAACACTGTTGAATACAAAAGGCTGCCTCTGGATGGAAGAAGCTGAAGATTCTGCAACAATGGAAGGCGCTAGCAACTTCTACTTTGGGCAGAAGGGTGTAGAGTTGTTTTCTTGGCATAAGATTGCAAACAAGCCTTGCTAGCTGCAAGAGAAAAAGGGTGCTGCCCGGCCCAGGAAGGACCAGGATGTCGCCACTTGGGAGAGACGACAGAGGGGACCCTCAGCAATGTACATAGCCCACACACAAGAAGGTAGCACCTACATAAGTCCTTGAACATGGGTTCAAGAAGTCTGAACATGGCAGTCATCTCAACACTGCAAAAGAGGGCCCCACGAAGCTGGAGATCAACTCAGGGAGTTGAGCAATGCAGGACACAGTGCTGGGGACCTAGGCTTGACTGTGCATGAAGGAGTTTGTGGAAATATGCACAGAAGCCCTAATAGCTGCACTTCACGTGGTGCACAGAATTACTGTCTGGAGAGGGGAGGCAAGGTCTTACCTCCAACAAATTTGGACAGTTGGACCACTGGACAATCTAGGTCACTTGGGTCTACCACCTGTGTTCCAGGGGCCGCGCTCATCAGGATGAGAGGGGTCCCAGAGTACCAGTGACACTGAAGTTTGGTGCCTGCTGAAGCAGGGGGAAGATTCAGTTGACCCACGGGAGATTTCTTCGTGGCTTCCAGTGCAGGATGAAGGCAGCAGCCCCCAAAGCATGCACCACCAGGAAACAGTCGAGAAAGCCGGCAGGATTAGGCGTTACAATGTCGCTGGGAGTCTTCTTGCTACTTTGCGGCCGTTTTGCAGCCATCCTGGAACAGTCAGCGGTCGATCCTTGGCAGAAGTCGAAGAAAGAGGTGCACAGAAACTCTGGTGAATTCTTGCCAGTCGTTATCTGAGGAAAAGCACACATAAGAGACCCTAAATAGCCCTCATAGGAGGATTGGCCACCTAGTCAGGTAAGCACCTATCAGGATGGGTCTCTGATGTCACCTGCTGCCACTGGCCACTCAGAGGCCTCCAGAGTGCCCTCACACCTCTGGATCCAAGGTGGCAGGGGTCAGGGACACACTGGAGGAGATCTGGGCACCACCCCTGGGGTAGTAATGGACAGGGGAGTGGTCATTGCCCTTTTCTTTGTCCAGTTTCGCACCAGAGCAGGGACTGGTGCTTCCCTGAACTGGTTTAGACTGGCTTATGCAAGGAGGGCACCATCTGTGCTCTTCAAAGCATTTCCAGAGGCTGGGAGAGGCTACCCCTCCCCAGCCTTTAACACCTATTTCCAAAAGGAGAGAGGGTAACACCCTCTCTCAGAGGAAATACTTTGTTCTGCCTTCCTGGGACTGGGCTGGAGGGCAGAACCCTGTTTGTGGGGTGGCAGCAGCGGTAGCTGCAGAGAAAGCCCCAGAGAGCTGATTTGGCAGTACCCGGGGTCCATAGTGGAGCCCCAGGGATGCATGGGATTGGCACCCCAATACCAAATTTGGCATGGGGGACAATTCCATGATCTTAGATATGTTACATGGCCATATTCGGAGTTACCATTGTGAAGCTACATATAGGTATTGACCTATATGTAGTGCACATATGTAATGGGGTCCCCGCACTCACAAAGTCCGGGGCATGGCCCTGAACTATGTGGGAGCATCTTTGCTAGTGCAATGGTGCCCTCACATTTAGTAACTTTGCACCTAACCTTCAGCAAGTGAAGGTTTGACATATAGGTGACTTATAAGTTACTTGAGAGCAGTGAAAATGGCTGTGAAATAACGTGTGCGTTATTTCACTCAGGCTGCAGTGGCAGTCCTGTGTAAAGGTTTGTCTGAGCTCCCTATGGGTGGCAAAAGAAATGCTGCAGCCCATAGGTATCTCCTGAAACGCCAATACCCTCGGTACCTAGGTACCATATACTAGGGAATTATAAGGGTGTTCCAGTATGCTAATTGAAATTGGTAAAAGTGGTCACTAGCCTATAGTGGCAAATTTAAAGGCAGAGAGAGCATAAGTACTGAGGTTCTGGTTAACAGAGCCTCAGTGACACAGTTAGTCACTACACAGGTATACACATTCAGGCCACAAAATATGAGCACTGGGGTCCTGGCTAGCAGGATCCCAGTGAGACAGGCAAAAACAAACTTACATACATGTAAACATGGGGGTAACATGCCAGGCAAGATGGTACTTTTCTACACTAACATGACTATAACTCCCAGCAGACACTGTTTTAGTACTTCCAAACACCAGACCAGTGTTCACTTATGTAAGTAAACTCACTATTGTAGTGTGCTCACCTGGGATGAGAACATGTGTACAGAATGTGTAATACGGGGACTGACATGACCGCTAAGGTGAGGATGCACTGTTACTATCACTCCAATCACAAAGCCCATTGTCCTCTGCTCTATATACCCCTGTTTGTCAACTCCCAATTGAAATGTACCCACTTGGGAGGATAACATTTATTATGGTGTGTCTAGTACAGGGACTGACATGACTGTGAAGGACAGGAGCACTATCACTCCAATCGGCCAACTGAGTGGCTTCTGCTCCAAAGATCCATGCTTGTCAACACCCAATTGATGTGTACTCACCTGGGAGGATAACATTTGTATAGTATGTGTAGTACAGGGATTGCCATGACTACAGCTCCTGGCAGACCCTTTACTGTAATTCCAAACACCAGACCAGTGTACACTTGTCGAAATGCCCTTGTATATAAACTCCCAATTGCAGTGTACTCATGTGGGAGGATTATAAACAAATAAAAAATACAAATTAAAAACGAAAATATAAAATAAAAAATAAAAATAAAAAATGGAATAAAAAGTGAAGTAAACATT
This sequence comes from Pleurodeles waltl, assembly GCF_031143425.1. Classification (NCBI taxonomy): domain Eukaryota; kingdom Metazoa; phylum Chordata; class Amphibia; order Caudata; family Salamandridae; genus Pleurodeles; species Pleurodeles waltl. The sequence continues at coordinate 821,716,899 of NC_090442.1, read as the reverse complement.
TTAAGCAAAAAATTTAAATAGAAAATAAAATAACAAATATTGATAGAAACTTAAAAAACAAATGATCAATAATTAATTATGTTTGTATGTAAGCCTATGACAAAGACACACTGACTGCCTGTATAAAATGCTGCAAGCCAGCCACATGGTCAAATAACAACAATAAGAAGCAAGGAGGCATGGCAAACAAAGGGCACATGCCAGCCTAGGGCAAAGATACACTGGCTGCATGCCCAAAATGTCTGCCATCCAGGCACATGGTCAAGCCACAACAACAAGGAGCAAGGAGGCATGGAAAACAAAGAACAAATGCAAGTCTAATGCAAAGGGACACTGGTTGGATGGACAAATGGTTGCTAGCCAGCCACATGGTCAAACAACAAGAAGCAAGGAGGCATGGCAAACAAAAGGCACACGCAGTCCTATGGTAAAGACACACTGGTTTTATGCACAAAATGACTGCCAGCCAGCCGCATTGTTAAGCAACAACAACAAGGAGCAAGGAGGCATCAAAACAAAGGATACATGCAAGCCTAGGACAAGGGACACTGGCTGGATGGACAAAATGACTGGAAGCCAGCCACAATGGCAAACAACAAGGAGCAAGGTGGCATGGCAAACAAAGAACACAAGAAAGCCTATCGCAAAGGGACACTGGCTGGATGCATAAAATGGCTGCCAGCCACATGGTCAAACAACAACAAGGTGCAAGGAGGCATGTCAAACAAAATACACATGCAAGACTATGGCAAAGACACACTGGCTGTTTGCACACAATGGCTGCCAGCTATCCAGTCACAAGGTTAAACAACTGCAAACAAGGAGACCTGGGGAACAAAGAACACATGCAAGCCGATGGCAAAGGGTCACTGGCTGGATAGACAAAATGGCCACCAGCCACATGATCAATCAACAACAACAAGGACCATGGTGGCATGGGAAACAAAGAGCTAATGCAAGCCTATGGCAAAGGGACACTGTCTGCATGCACAGCATGGCTGCTAACCACATGATGAAACAACAACTACAAGGAGCAAGGAGAACAAAGAAGAACACATGTAAGCGTATGGCAAAGAAACATTAGCTGGATGGACAACATGGCTGCTAGCCACATGGTCAAACATCAAATGTAAACAAGGAGGAATGGGGAACAAAGAACACATGCAAGCCTATGGCAAAGGGACACTTGCTGGATGGACAAAATGGCTGTCAGCCACATGGTCAAACAACAACTGCAAACAACGAGGCATGGAGAACAAAAAAAACACCTGCAAGTCTGTGAACAGAAAATAACCCCTGGCCACACTGCATGGAGAACAAAGATAAATGGTGGATGATGAAAACACCCACACACACCCACACACACACACACTAACACACTGACCATAAGAAGGCATAGTGTGTTAACACTGAAGAAAAGTGACCAACATTAATTCAGAAAATGCAAAACATGAAAATTCAATGAGCTATAAAAATGTCACAACAACACACATCCTCCTATATCATTAAGTATTACCCTAGAACATATACAATTTAAAAAAAATAAACATGAAATGCAAACACCAGCCAACATTTATAATTAATCCAATGCCACCCTTGCCCTGAATAAAGTTTTTAAGAACTTATAACACTGAAACATTTATTTCATAGACTGATGAATGCTAGTGTTCCTCCTACTGGCTAAATGGCACTTTGGAAACCTAGGACACATACTAAAATAATATTGCAAATGTCACAAACATATGGAAAAGTTACTGAGCTATGTAAGAATTCCCCTTGACAAAAGGTGACAAAGGGGGTCATTCAAAACCGGACCACGGAAGCACCGCCAACAGGCTGGCGGTGCTTCCCTGCCCATTCTGACCGCGGCGGTAAAGCCGCGGTCAGAAAAGGGGATCCAGCGGTTTCCTGCCGGATTTCCCCTGTCTGGGCTGAATCTCCATGGCGGCGCTGCTTGCAAGCAGCGCCGCCATGGAGATTCCGACCCCCTTCCCGCCACCCTGTTTGTGGCGGTTTTTACCGCCAGGAACAGGATGGCGGGAACGGGTGTCGTGGGGCCCCTGGGGGCCCCTGCACTGCCCATGCCACTGGCATGGGCAGTGCAGGGGCCCCCTAACAGGGCCCCAGCATGATTTTCACTGTCTGCTTAGCAGACAGTGAAAATCGCGACGGGTGCAACTGCACCCGTCGCACCCCTGCAACACCGCCGGCTCCATTCGGAGCCGGCTTCTATGTTGCAGGGCCTTTCCCGTTGGGGCCAACGGGAAAGCCAGAATGGCTGCCGCGGTCTTTTGACCGCGGAGCGGCCAAATGGCGGTGACCGCATGGCGGGCGGCTACCGCTGCCCGCCGCGGTCAGAATGACCGCCAAAGTCCTCAAAGCCAAAAGTATATCAAGAAGACAAAGAGAGTGATCCTCCCACCTCGAAATCCTAGTAAAAAGTGACCAGGAGATGGACAAAGCACTAGGAGAAGCCTGTTGGACACGATTAGGAAGTTGGAGTCGATGAGGCACTTCCTTCCTGTTAAAAAAAAAAAAAGGTCTTCAATCTGAAAAACAAATTACAGGGTCCATTGGAGAAGGAAATGTAGTTGAAAATTGCTTTTAGAATACATTTATAGTCAAAAATCTCTTTTTGTCTAGATTTAGTGGCATCTCCAGTTGAAATTCTACTCCAGAAATGAATTCGGGCTTACGAGCAGCAGTTTTGGCCACCGGCACAACCAGAAGCAGTGCGAGCAAAAGCGAAGTCTTGTGCCTGCTCATTAGCAGCCTTGGAGCATTGTAGCACTCATGAGAGAGCGTCAAACCCAACTTCCAAGCGCAAATAAACTCCGCTCCTCACAGGAGTTCAGAATTCGGAAACTCCACGCCAACTCTGCATACCACGAATTGCCCGAATTCCACAAACTCAACCGGCAGAGCAGATCTGTACATGAAAGGTAAATAAATATAAAAGGAATAAACTGTTGAGAAGCATTATTTTATTGGTATGAGGATTTATGAAAAATAATATTTCAACTACAAACTAGAACCAAATAAAAACTAAATATTAAATAAACCATGAAAGGATTTTATAAATATGTTAAATTCAATTTTACAGCCCTTTCAGTTCCCAATTTCACTCACGTGAAGTACTCGGCATTAGCCGCAAGGCATCTCACAAGGAAGGCCAGTGCCTCGATTGGATGACAAGTAAAATGAATCTTTAGAAAATGTCTGTTTCTAGTAAACAAACTTGGTGTCCTTAATGTCTAATGTAGAGAGTAACTATGCCAATGGTGAACCAGAAAAACTGTGCTGTTTTGGTAGTTCAGTGGTCACTAAAATGTGTCACTTCCACCTTCCCTTACGGAAAATCATACAAACAATATAGTCCTGGCCCCTTCATACACCTTTGTTAGAAAATTATTGTTGAGAGATTTTCATTTTTGATTTGTGTTTTTGTATCATTAGAGAAGTAAATTAGCTTGGACAGACATTGCTAATCTGGGTTGATTTTTTCTGGACAACGGCCCTCATTACAACCCTGGCAGTCGGTGTTAAAGCGGCGTTAAGACCGCCAAAAGGCCAGCGGTAAAAAAAATGGAATCACGACCATTGCGGAAACTGCCAACATAGACAGCCACTTTAACATTCCGACCGCCACGGCGGTACAAACAAACAGCATGGCGGTCACCGCCAACAGACAGGTGGAAGACAATGTACTGCCCACACTATTATGACAGGCCAATCTGCCACCTTTTCCGGGGCGGATTCAACACGAACAAAAACACGGCGGAAACAGGACTTGGAAGGGGAAACACTCACCTCTACATAACCCACGAGGAACCAGGACGCCATGGAGCCAGAACTCCAAATCTTCCCTGCGATTGTATTCCTGCTCCTCTACCAGGAGCACGAAAGACGGCGGCGACGACCACAGTGAGTACTGCACCTACAACACAGGGGAGGGGGGGAGGGAAAAGAGAGTGACACACACATGCAACACCCCCACCCTCGCCCACAACAACACACACACCCATACATACTGCAACAATAGATTTACACCACCCAAATCCCCCTGGAAAAACGCAAAGACAAAAGGAAATGATTGTAACGATTGTAATCAATAAAAATCCATTAGTCAAAACTTTAAATACAGTATAAACAATTATTTACACCAACTATACAAGTCCGGATACTGCACCATTCAAAGTCCGTGGACCACTGGGCCCAAAATGCATGGGCAAGGCCCACACTCGATACCAGACTGCAAACGGAGAGAACACTGCTGGGGCATCAGATCAAAATGAAACAGGCACCTCAGGGGGAAGGGAAGGGGGGGCACCTCAGCCGGATGAGTGCACAATGCCAGCTCCACAAGGGGGCTCCATGCCCATTGATGTATCCTGGGGAGTGCAAAGCCACAGTCTCTCCAAGTCTTTTCAGTGGGTGGGTTGCCCACTGCTTGATCCTGGGGAGTGCAAAGCCAGTCTCTCAAGTCTTTTCAGTGGGTCGGTTGCCCACTGCTTTATCCTGAGGAGTGCAAAGCCACAGTCTCTCAAGTCTTTTCAGTGGGTGGGTTGCCCACTGCTGCATCCTGGGGAGTGCAAAGCCACAGTCTCCCAAGTCTTTTCAGTGGGCAGGTTGCCCATTGCTTTGTCCTGAGGAGTGCAAAGCCACAGTCTCTCAAGTGGATGCCTTTCTCCACTGGTTCTGGAGGGGGCTTTGTGCCCAGAGTGCTTCATCCTGCCAAGGACTGAGGTAGTGGATGTGATACTCCACTGGTTCTGGAGGGGGCATTATGTCCGGAGTGCTTCATCCTGCCAAGGACAGAGGTAGTGGATGCCTTTCTCCACTGATTCTGGAGGGGGCTTTGTGCCCAGAGTGCTTCATCCTGCCAAGGACTGAGGTAGTGGATACCTTTCTCCACTGGTTCTGGAGGGGGCTTTGTGCCCAGAGTGCTTCATCCTGCCAAGGACTGAGGTAGTGGATGTGATACTCCACTGGTTCTGGAGGGGGCATTGTGCCCAGAGTGCTTCATCCTGCCAAGGACTGAGGTAGTGGATGTGATACTCCACTGGTTCTGGAGGGGGCATTGTGCCCAAAGTGCTTCATCCTGCCTAGGACTGAGGTAGTGGATGTGATACTCCACTGGTTCTGGAGGGGGCATTGCGCCCAGAGTGCTTCATCCTGCCAAGGACTGAGGTAGTGGATGTGATACTCCACTGGTTCTGGAGGGGGCTTTGTGCCTAGAGTGCTTCAACCTTGCAAGGACTGAGGTAGTGGATGTGACGCTCCACTGACGGTGGTGCAACATGCAAGCTGGCCAGGCTCCTGGAACTGACCACCAGCCTTGTACGACTGACCACTGGGGATGGCAGCCATGTCTGTGGTAGTGCCACTGGCTCAGGATGTCGCGGGGCTGCTGGTGGTGCTGGCGGCGGGCTCTGTGGAAACGGTGCTGGCGGCGGTCTTTGTGGCGGTGGTGCTGGTGGCGGGCTCACTGACTGTGGTGCTGGTGGTGGCCTCACTGACTTTGGCGCTGGCAGCGGTGTCAGTAGCGGCGGTGCTGGTGGCGGGCTCACTGACTGCGGTGCTGGTGATGGGCTCAGTGTCTGCGGTGCTGGTGAAGGGCTCAGTGTCTGCGGTGCTGGCGGCGGTGTCTGTGGCGGCGGTGCAGGTGGCGGTGCCGGTGGCGGTCTTGTCTGCCGTGCAGGTTGGCATCGACGTGGACCTGCCTTTGATTTTTTGGCCCTTCCCCGCCTTGGATGGTGGCGCATCTGTCTTCCCACTTTTCACTTTTGTTTTGCCTGAGCCCTTGGTGGCAGGTGTTTTCGGCTTCTCCCTCTGGGATGTGGGCAACTTTTTCTGTTTTGGAGGTGAGGGAATGTCCTTGCCCTTGCTCCTTGGGACACTGGCAGCCCTGTTGCTTGGAGCACTCCAAAATCCTGCAATTGCTGGCACCAATGTGCCCGGTGATGTGGTGGCTGAGGTGCAGGGTTGGGACCTGGAAAGGCGGGCCCTAGGCACAGACGGAGGGGGAGGTGTAGGGAAGAGATCAACATTTGATAGGAAAAGCTTTTTAGACACACTGGGATGGGTAGATGGAGGGGGTTTGGGAGTGGAGGAAGAGGTAGTGGATGTAGGATGTGTACGTTTGCTAACTTTGGGTGAAGGTGCATGGGCTGGAGGCTGTTGTGAGGTGGATGGCTGTTGGGTGGGTGTGTGACTGCATTTGTTTACTTTGGGAGGAGGGCTCACAGACAAACTGGGAGAGGACACAGGGGATGTGTGAATGGTAGTGGGGGTGGTGAGTGCACGTGAACAGTGTGTGGTGATGGGCGTAGTGGCTGAAGATGTAGGTGTGAGTGGAGACGAGACAGGGAGGGAGGAGGGAGACGTGGAGGAGGGGGACACAGTGGAGGCAGTGGATGTTGGTATGTCTGGATGGGTATGGTGCTTGTGTGAGTGCTGTGGGATGTGTGGTGCTTATGTTTGCCTGAGCCACCCTTGTGTGTTGAGGTGTGAGCATGCTGGTCTGATGGTGTGCTTGGGATAGGCTGAGGTACAGGGGATTGTGTCTGGGTGGAGGAGGTTGGAGGGGGGAGGCTGGACACAGGGACAATGGCAGCCATCAGTACAGAGGCCCGAGCCTGAAATGCTCGCTATTGGGCTGCCTGGCCAGAGTTAATAACCCCCAGGTATGCATTTGTTTGTTGCAAATGCCTCTCTACACCCTGGGTGGCATTCAGAATGGTAGACTGCTCAACAGTGAGGGATCTCAGGAGGTCAATGGCCTCCTCACTGAGGGCAGCAGGGCTGACTGGGGCAGGGCCTGAGGTGCCTGGGGCGGAGGAGATGCCCATCCTCCTGGGTGAGCAGCCACGGGACACATGCTGAGGGGCTGCTGGGAGCGCGGTGCTGTTAGGGGGGGTGGAGGCTGTACCTGTAGATGTGGTGGGCACAGAGGGGCCCGCCACCGCAAGGGAGCTCCCATCAGAGGAGGAGTCGGTGTCACTGGTCTTTGCTCCTGTCCCCGCCGTGGAGTTCCCCTCACCCTCCGTCCCACTGGTGACTTCAGACTCCGTTGTCTCGCCCTCCAGGGCCATGTGGGATGCAGCTCCCTCCTGCTCCGGTGGCACTGCTCCTCCGCCTGATGATGCCAATGCACACAAGAACAGGGAGACCACAAAAAGGGGGGGGAGAGAAGAAAGACATGTTCAGTGCATGCAATACCGCTACCGTTGGCGGACACTACAGACACAGCAGCCCTCTGCACTACGCCATGCACTTATAGTTACCTAATTAATCACAGGGACATGGGGTACAAGGCCTATGCCAGACTGCTGCAAACATGGAAGTCACAGGAGCCTGACTAGGTGTAGATGGCTCTTACCACTGGTGGGGTTGGGGTGCCACATAGCCTGCCTCACAAAGGGTCCTTGCCTACAAAGCTCGCCCTGGCCTAGGGTAACCCACTGCCCACCTCCCCCACCCAGACACCTCTAATGCGCGCAGAGTCAGATGGATGTGACTGTACTCACCCCCTTGTTGCTGCTGTGATGCCCTCAAGCGCCCATCCAACTCTGGATATGCCACCGCCAGGATCCGCAACATCAGGGGGGTCATGGTGCAACAGGCACCCCTCCCACGTTGGGAGGCCATCCCCAGTTGGGCCTCCGCCGTCTTCTGGCTCCAGCGGCGAATGTCCGCCCATCTTTTCCGGCAGTGTGTGCTCCGTCTCTGGTGGACCCCCAGGGTCCGGACGTCCTTGGCGATGGCACGCCAAATATCCTTCTTCTGGTTGGCGCTGACCTAGAGGAATAGTACAGGGGAAAAGGATGATCTTTAACTGTCCGGACCGTCACAGTCATTGGCCCACGTTCCCACCCTTGCCCTGACGCACATATACTCACCATCTGCTCATGCAGGCCTCAGTCCCCCCCTCCCCTGTATCTTCCATCCACACCACTCCAAACAGGCATTGCCCATACAGCATGCTCAAAGTGTACTCCCCTGTTTGTCTGGAGGACCGTAGAGTAGCGTGTACTGGGGGAGGACCCCATCCACTAACTTCTCCAACTCCTCCGAAGTGAAGGCAGGGTTCCTTTCCCTAGACACATGAGCCATTGTTGCTTCCAGACACAGGTCACAGCAGCACTTGCAGTGTAGGTCCTCTCCTGTTGAAGGTCAGGTATCAAGTGAGTGAACAGAGAGAAAATGGCGGTCACTTCCGCTGCAGTGCGTACCGTCACCACTGGCATACATTGTCATTGGCTCCTGAGACCCATAGGGCCCAATGTTAACCAATGCAGGATTGCCCTGCGGTCTTCGACTGCCTACCGCGACGGTGTACATCGCCAGCTCAGTTACCTCATATCCCCTTGTCACACATTACAGGTCAGGCAGCCGCCATTTCAGGGGGCCACATGGCATTATTTTTAAATGCGTCACACATATCTAGGCCTTGCATACACACAGTGACAGGCATATAGCGGATTGACAAATGTGTGCAATAAATTCTTTTTTTACTACCTCAGTCTTGGCTGACTCTCTGCTCGCCGTTCTCGTCCATAGAGCACGTCCGCTGGGGCAAGTGAGGAGATGGCGGCATCCTCCGGTATACAGACAGCTGGTGGACCTGTCGACAATGGAAGACAGACACATCATTATCACTTACAGACTTGATCGTACCACAGTCCAGGAACTGTGTGCCCAGTTGGAGCCAGACCTGATGTCAGCTATCCACCATCCCACAGGAACCCCCCCTTAGTGCAGGTCCTGTCAGTACTCCATTTCCTGGCAAGTGGGTCTTTTCAAACAACAGTGGCCATTGCATCAGGGATGTCCCAGCCTATGTTCTCAAACGTGTTGTCCAGAGTGTTGTCTGCCCTGCTGAAACACATGCGCAGCTACATCGTTTTCCCTCAGGTGAAGGATTTGCCCACAGTGAAAGGTGACGTCTATGCCTGGGACATATCCCAACATCATAGGTGCCCTTGATGGGACACATGTGGCATTGGTACCCCCCCTCATGACTCAACAGGTGTACAGAAACTGGAAGAGCTACCATTCAATGAATGTGCAGATGGTGTGTTTGACCGACCAGTACATCTCCCATGTGAACGCCAAGTTTCCAGGCTCAGTTCATGATGCTTACATTTTGAGGAATAGCAGCATCCCTTATATGATGGGGCAACTCCAGAGGCACTGTGTGTGGCTAATAGGTGAGGACAAGGACCCTATATCCTGTGAATAGTTGTCTGGATCTGGGGTTGTCCCTAAGGGTTAGTGTGTGTCTAACAGTTGTCCCTCGACATTTACAGGTGACTCTGGGTACCCCAACCTGTCATGGCTACTGACCCCAGTGAGAAATTCCAGGACAAGGGCAGAGGAACGCTACAATGAGGCACATGGGTGAACTAGGAGAGTGATCAAATGGACCTTCGGCCTCCTGAAGGCCAGATTCCGGTGCCTCCATATGACAGGTGGTTCTCTCTACTACTCACCAAAGAAGGTGTGCCAGATCATTGTGGCCTGATGTATGCTGCACAACCTGGCTTTGCGATGACAGGTGCCTTTTCTGCAGGAGGATGGCCCAGAAGGAGGTCTTGTGGCAGCTGTGGAGCCTGTGGACAGTGAAGAAGAGGAGGCAGAAGAAGAGGATATCGACAAGAGAACCAATGTGATCCAGCAATACTTCCAGTGAGACACAGGTAAGAAGACATCACTGCCTCCTACATCTCATACAATTGTTAGACCTATCATATGTCTGTCACTTTCACCCAGTGTATGGACCCTGACATGTCACTTTGCCTTTCCATTTCACAGATGGGGGTCCCACTGTGTGACCTCTGCTATGTTACCTCATGGACTAGAGCTGTGTGACATAGGTATGTTGACAATACAATGGACATTGATATTTTCATTAGTTATAGCAAATACACATTTGTGAAAGCACAGACTGACTCCAGATTGTTTTGTGATTCAAGGGTGTTTATTTAAGTGCAAATTAGTGGAGGGGGTTGGGAAATGGTCAGGGGTGATGGTGGAGGAATGTCCATGGCAGATTCCAGTTATTAGTCCCACAGGTGCATTGTCCAAAGGGGCATAGGAAGTGGAGCTAGAGCAGTTGATGGATGGACAGGGTGACGAAGTGGGACAGAAGGATGACATTCAGGGTCTTGGCATTGTTCTCTGTCTTTGTCCTGGATCTTAGTGACCGTTTGCTGGGTAGTGCTCCATCTGCAGGGGGGGGGTGCTGGTGTCGTGGTCCTGTGGTGGTGCCTCCTGTCCACTAGCGCCGGCGGAGGTGGTGGGCAGTTCATCATCGAGGCTAGTGTAAGGGGCCCCTTGCTGTGCCACAGTGTCCCTCCTGGTGTTCACAAGGTCCTTCAGCGCCCCTACAATGGTGACCAGGGTGGTGTTAATGGACTTCAAGTCCTCCCTGAACCCCAAATACTGTTCCTCCTGCAGCTGCTGGGTCTCCTGAAACTTGGCCAGTACCGTTGCCATCGTCTCCTGGGAATGGTGGTACGCTCCCATGATGCTGGAGAGAGCCTTGTGGAGAGTGTGTTCCCTGGGCATGTCCTCCCCCTGTCGCACAGCAGTCCTCCCAGTTCCCCAGTTTTCCTGTTCCTCTGTCCCCTGAACCGTGGGCCCACTGCCACTGCCCCCAGGTCCCTGATGTTCTTGGGTTGGTGGGCTTGCCTGGGTTCCCTGTAGTGGTGAACACACTGCTGCTTGACATGCCCTGGGGACAGAGGTATGGGCCCGCTGGGTGAATGCTGTGCTGGTGTTTCCTGAGGGGGGAGGCTCTGTGGTGGCATGTGCCAGTGTCAGGGGAACCGACCGTCCTGAGGTCCCAGATGGGCCGGGCTGGTCATCTATATCCAGTTGGACAGAGCTGCTGTCATCACTGTGGGCCTCTTCTGTGGGTGGAGTGGACATGTCTGGAACCTCCTGTCCGGTGACGTTGGGTAGGGGTCCTGCAGGGGTGTAAAGGCATGATTATTGCATCTGTGTGTGCCATTGTGTGCAATGGGTTGGTGACCCTATACTCTAGTGCTTACATTCTTGTCTAGGACCTTGTGTGATATTTGGTTTGGGGATCTGTGTGGGTATCTGTAGTGGACATGCTTTGCAGATGGGTGTCCATGCTTTGGTGTTGCATGCAGGGCTTGGTGTTGGGATGAGTGGTTTGTGATAGTGGGACATATGTGAAGTGTTGGAGTGATGGGGTGAGGGTGGGGGTATGTGATAGCATGCAGGTAGGGTGGGGTATGAAGTAGTTTAGATCTGACTTACCATAGTCCATTCCTCCTGCTACTCTTACAAGGCCCACAGGATGCAGTATTGCCAAGACCTGCTCCTCCCATGTTGTTAGTTGTGGGGGAGGAGGTGGGGGTCCACCACCAGTCCTCTGAACTGCAATCTGGTGTCTTGAGACCACGGAACACACCTTCCCTCATAGGTCGTTCCACCTCTTCCTGATGTCATCCCGTATTCTTGGGTGCTGTCCAACTGTGTTGACCCTGTCTACGATTCTGCACCATAGCTCCATCTTCCTAGCAATGGAGGTGTGCTGCACCTGTGATCCGAATAGGTGTGGCTCTACCCGGACGATTTCCTCCACCATGACCCTGGGGTCCTCTTCAGAGATCCTGGGGTGTCTTTGCGGTGCCATGCTGTGGTGTGGGTGATGTGTGAGGTGGTGTGTGTTGCGATGTGTGAGGGGATGTGTTTGTGTGTGTTGTGTGAGGTCCGTGGATGTTGTGTGAGTGATCGTGTTGTGTGCCTGTGGATGCTAGTTTGTTGATGGTGGTGTCTCTCTGTGTGCTTCGTTCTCAATTTTTGTCGTAGGGCTTTGTGGGTGATGTGGGTGTGTGTTTTATATTGTATTGAGTGTGTGGGTGTGGTGTGTGTATGTGTATCAGGTGTGTGTATTTCGATTTGTCCAATGTGGTTGTGTTTTGTAAATGTGTGTGTATTTTCAGCGCGGCGGTGTGTACCGCCAATGGAATACCGCGGTTGAAAGTCTGCCGCATGGATTCGTGGGTTGTGATACTTTGGGCGTATTCCTGTTGGTGTGACGGTGGTGGTTTTGTTGTCGCCAGTTTATCACTGACCTTTGGTGTGCCAGACTTGTGTGGGTGTCTAGATTTTGGCAGATTCTGGCCTGTGGGTCTTAATAGCTGTAGCGGATTTCCGCGGCCGCAGCGGTGTGTTGGCGGTCTTCTGCACGGCGATAAGCGGCATTTACCGCCATTGTTATAATGAGGGCCAACATTTCCAAAAGTGGAAGATGTGTTGCTTTGATGACGTAATATTTGAGGAACCATGAGACCTATATTCTTTGTTTTGGTGCCCAAACATTGGTTTTGAGGGTAAAGTAGTCCACTAAAGACAGAAAATAACTCCTCCAGCAACCCTTCCTCCGTTTTCCAAAATTGCGGCTCTGTAATTATGGCCCTCATTTCAACCCTGGCGGTCGGTGATAAAGCGGCGGTAATACCGCCAACAGGCCGGCAGTAAAAAAATTGAATTATTACCACAGCGGAAACCGCCCACACCGACAGCCAATTTAACACACCGACTGCCCTGGCGGTAGCAACAAGCACTCCGGCGGTAACCGCCAACAGCCAGACGGAAGCCACCTTTTCCGGGGCGATACTAACGACATCAAAAGCATGGAGGAACCAGAACACAGAAGGCAAAGGACTCAGCTCTGGAGACTCAAGGAAGAACCACGACACCATGGAGCCCGAGTTGCTCATATTTCCCATGGTTGTATACCTCCTCATTTACTACGAACATCAACGCCGGCGAAGACAACCACGATGAGTACTGCCGCCTAGCACACAAGGGAGGGAGGAGGAAAAAGAGAGTGACACGCACACATGCAACACACATCACCCCCACCCCCAACACCATATTCACAAACAGATGCAGTAACATTACATATACACCCTGTACCCCTCAGGAATAATGCAAGTACAAAAAGAACTGATTAATGTGAGAGTAATAGGCTAAATTAGTACAAATTTGTGATTCAAAATCAAAACAGTATATACATATATACAAATAGAGGGACACTGCCCAGTCCTTAATGTCCGTGGCCACAGGGGCCACATCACATAGGCCAAGGCCCCACTTGACTCCTGCAACAACATGGAGAGAACACTGCAGGGGCATCAGGTCGAAAATACACAGGCACCTGGGGGATGGGGAATGGGGGGGCACCTCAGCCGGAAGATGGTACAACACAACTGGTCCTGGAGGGGGCTACTTGCCCTATGCAATGTCCTGGGGAGTGCAAGGCCACAGTCTCTCAAGTGGGTGGTTTGCCCACTGCTTGGTCCTGGGGAGTGCAAAGCCACAGTCTCTCAAGTGGGTGGTTTGCCAACTGCTTAGTCCTGGGGAGTGGAAAGCCACAGTCTCTCTAGTGGATGGCTTATCCACTGGTTCTGGAGGGGGCCTTGTGCCCAGTGTGCTTCATCCTGGCAAGGAGGAGGTGAGTGGATGGCTTTTCTACTGGTTCTGGAGGGGGCATTGTGCCCTTGCGGAATACAAGGTCACAGTCTCTCACCTGGGTGTCAGACCCACAGTATTTTCAGGGTCCAGGACAGGACACACTGCAGCCCATGGAGGTAGGACTACACACTGCCTGCCAACGGTGATGGCTGCTCAGTGTTGGCAGTGGCGGTGGTGGTGTCGGGGCTGGCAGTGGTGGGGGGAGGCTCCAGCCCTTCCCCTGCATCCTCGGACGGTTACCCACTGGGGCTGCTGCTGCTGGCAGTGGTGCGGGGGCGGTGCTAGCAGTGGTGGGGGAGGCTCCAGCTCTTCCCCTGAAGCCTCGGATGGCTACCCACTAGGGCTGCTGCTGCTGGCAGTGGTGCCAGTGGTGGTGCTGGTGGCAGTGCTAGCAGTGGTGGGGGGAGGCTCCAGCCCTTCCCATGCGGCCTCAGACGGCTAAACTGCCATGCTTGGTGGTGGGGGCTCAGAATCAGTCCCAGGAGCAGGCCTCCTGTTCGTCCTGCCTGCAGGTGCAGGATCTTTGCCCTTCCCCTTGCCAGCTGGTGGTGCCTCCTTGCTTTTCCCCTTTGCAGCTGGTGGTGCCTCCTTGCCCTTCTCCTTGGCTACTGGTGGTGCCTCTTTGTCCTTCCCCTTGGCAGCTAGTGCAGGCACACTGTCAGTGCTGATGGTTGGTTCCCTGGAGCCTCTCCCACCTGAAGTAGCTGCTGATACAACTGTGGGCATGGCTGGGTGGCTGAGGTGCTAGCCTGGGTTCTGACCACCCTGGCCCGGGGGGAGGTTTAGGGAAGAGGTCAACGGCAGAGAGGAAAAGCTTCTTAGGAACACAGGGTGGAAAGAGGGTGAAGGTTTGGGATTGGAGGAAGAAGGAGTGGATGTTGGAGGTGTCTGTCGTGTTTGGGTACAGGTGCATGGGCTGGATGCTGTTGTGAGGTGGATAGCTGTTGGGTGTCTGAGTGCTTGCATTTGTGTATCTTAGGAGTGGGGGCACAGACACAGTGGGAGAGGACACAGGGGATGTGTGCATAGATTTGGGGGTGGTGACTGCCAGTGAGGGGTGTGTAGTGATAGGTGTGATGGTGATGGGAGTAGTGGATGAGGATGTAGTTTATGCAGGTGTGAGTGAAGACGCTACTGGGAGGGTGGTGAATGAGGAGGAGGAGGGGCACACAGTGGACGCAGTGGGTATTGTTATGTCTGCATCTGGATGGTATTTGTTTGAGTGCCTGTGAGATGATGTGTGGTGCTTGTGTTTGCCTGAGCCACTCCTGTATGTTGTCTTGGGTGCATGCTGGGCTGAATATGTGCTTGGGGGTTGAGGGGATTGGGACTGGACCGAGGAACTTGGAGGGGATAGGCTAGAAACAGGGACTATGGCTGCCATCAGGGAGGAGGCCAGAGGCTGGATTGATCTCTGTTGGGCCCCGATACCAGAGTGAATGCCCTCCAGGAATGGATTTGTTTGTTGCAAATGGCCTGCCAGCCCCTGGATGGCATTCACTATGGTTGACTGCCCAACAAAGAAGGATCGCAGGAGGTCAATAGCCTCCTCACTCAGGGCAGCAGGGCTAACTTGGCAGGGCCTGAGGTGCCTGGGGAGAAGGAGATGCCCACCCTCCTGGGTGAGCGGGCACGGGAAACTCGCTGAGGGGCTGCTGGGAGGGCAGTGCTAGTACGGGTGGTGGTGGCAGTACCTGTAGTTGGGGTGGGCACAGAGGTGTCTGCCACCAGCAAGGAGGTTCCGGAGGAGGTATCACTGTCCAAACTGTCCCCTTCTGTCTCCGTCATGGTGCTCCCCTCATCCTCCATCCCACTGGTGCCCTCACCCTCGGTGGACTCGGCCTCCTAGACCCTGTGGGATGCAGCTGCCTCCGTTGCCGGTGCATCTGCTCCTCCGTCAGATGATGCTAATGCACATAAGGACAGGGTGACAAAACAAAAAGTGGAGGGAAAAGACAAAGGATAAACTTGGTCAATGGCAGCAACAACACCACCGTTGGCGTACACCACACACACACACACACACACACAGGGAACAGCCCTACGCACTAGGCAATGGGCTACCTGTCACAATGCTAGTCACCAGCCCATTGACAGGAATACCTAACGCCAATAGCAGCATACCTAACACCCACAGACCCCTGCAAAGTAGTGGATGAAAACTAGCTTGGTTGGAGGTGGTGTTCATCAACCCCTGCCCAACATGGAATCTACCCTGCAATGTCTGGCCTGGCCTAGGGGCACCCACAGGCCCACATCCCCCAGCCGGAGACCACCCCACCATGCACACATAGGGTTCAACAGGCACTCCTTCCTCATTGGGAGGCCATCATCAGCTGGGCCTCCTACGTCTTCCATGCCCAGCATCTCAGGTTCTCCCACCGTTTGCGACAGTGGGTGCACTGCCTGTCGTAGACCCCCAGGGTCCACACGTCCTTGGTAATGGCACACCATATACCCTTTTTCTGATGGGCGCTAACCTGCAGAAAAAGATACATTGAAAAAGGTATCAGTCATACCGTCCGGCCTGTTACACTCATGGTCCACCATGGCCTTCACATCCCCTTACGCACAGACATTGCCCACCATACATGCATCACACTGCCCAGAACCCTTCCACCAACCCCCCCCACACGAGGCCCTCACACACAGCACTTCATGCATCGTGCTCACAGTGTACTTACCTGTTGGTCTGAAGGCCCATACAGCATTCGGTACTGAGGTAGGACCCCATGCACCAGACTCTCCAACTCCATAGAGGTGAAGGCAGGGGCCCTTTTCCCAGTGACACGAGCCATGGTCAATTCCAGACACAGGTCACAGCCTCACTTGCAGTGTAGGTCCTCTCCTGTTGAAGGTCAGGTAGCAAGGGAGTGAACAGATAGAAAATGGCGGTCAAGTCCACGGCGGTGCGTACCGTCACCGCCAGCGTACATCACCATTGGCCACTGTAACCCATAGGGCCCATAGACAACCAATGAGGTGTTGTCCGGCGGTACTCGATCGCCTCCCACAATGGCGCACAATGAAAGCAAAATTACCTCATTTCCACCTGTTCCTCCAAACTGGACAGGTGGATGCTATTTTGGGGGGGGTGGGGAGGGGCAGGCCATGGCACCTAACTGTGTCACAGTACACATAGGCACCATTTGGGCTTATTCAATGACATACTGTTACAGTCACAACATGCAATGCAGTGTAGTGTTTGGAAATGTGGAATACTGACCAGCTGCTCCCCATTTTACCCCCTAGATTGAAACCGCTGTGGATGAATAGGAGATTGAGACATCCCCCCATGTACAGACCACTGGTGGACTTGTCAACAATGGAGGGCAGGCACATTATCCTCACCTATAGACTTGACAGGGCCACAGAGCTGTGTGCCCAACTGGAGCCTGACCTGATATCCGCTATCCGTCATCCCACTGGTATCCCCCCTCTTGTGCAGCTGCTATCTGTGCTCCATTTCTTGGCAACTGGCTCCCTCTAAGTGACAGTGGGCTTGGCAACAGGAATGTCACAGCCAATGTTCTCAATAATGCTGACCAGAGTGTTGTCTACCCTGATTAAACAGATGCGCAGCTACATCGTTTTCCCCCAGGTAGAGGATTTGGCCACAGTGAAAGCTGATTTCTATGCAATGGGACATATCCCCAACATTATTGGGGCTATTGATGGTACACATATTGCATTTGTCCCCCACCCGTGGAGAAATGAACAGGTGTACAGAAATCGAAAGAGCTTTCACTTGATAAATGTGCAGATAGTGTGCCTGGTGGACCAGTACATCTCCCATGTCAATGCAAAGTATCCTGCCTCTGTCATTGAAGCCTATATCCTGAGGAAAAGCAACATCCCATTTGTGATGGCTCAAATCCGGAGGCACCGGGTGTGGCTAATAGGTGAACCCTGGTTCCCACCCAGTATGTGTTGGTGTATGGGTATGGTGTGGGCCCTAAGAGTTAGAATGTGTCTAACAGGTGTCCCTCTATATTTTCAGGTGACTCTGGTTTCCCCAACCTCTCATGGCTACTGACCCCTGTGAGGAATCCCAGGACAAGGGCAAAGGAAAGTTACAATGAGGCACGTGGGCGAACAAGGAGAATAACTGAGAGGACATTCAGCCTCCTAAAAGCCAGGTTTCGGTGGCTGCATCTACCAAGTGGATCCATGTGCTACTCACCAAAGAGGGTGTGCCAGATCATTGTGGCATGCTGCATAACCTTGCCTTGAGGTGCCAGGTGCCTTTTCTGCAGGAGGAGGAGGCTGGAGATGGGCGTGTGGCAGCAATGGACCCTGTGGACAGTGAAGATGAGGAGCCAGAGGATGAGAATGAGGATAACAGAACAACTATTATATGACAGTACTTCCAGTGACACACAGGTAAGACACTGTGACTTCACTTTGCATTGACAGTTTTGTATTTGACATTGTACATGGCAGGCAGATTCTCCCACTTCTATGGCCACTTACTGTTCCCTTTTGCATCTCTATTTTCAGATTTCTGTGCCCCACTCTGGCACCTGGTGTGTTGGCTGCAACCAACTACAGGTCATTCCTATGTATACATTACTGTACAGTTGTATTGAAGTGTCTATACCTTGTTAAACAAATACATAGTTAAATCATTAAACATACTCCATACTTGTATTTTTTTCAAAGGGTGTTTATTTAAGTGCTATTAAGTAGAGGGTGATGTGCAATGGGCTGGTTTGATGGTGGAGGAAAGTCCAGGATAGTGTCCAGTCTGTGTGGATCACAGATGCTTTGTCTAAGGGGGCATAGGAGGGGGAGCAATGGCAGTTTAAGGTCGACAGGGTGACAGGGTGGGACACAAGGATGACATTCAGGAGAGTCTTATTTCCTGTTGGGGGTCTTAGCAATAGTCTCTGGCTTCTGCCTGGGGGTGGGGGTGTGATAGCAGTAGATAGTTGACTTACTAGAGTCCAGTCCTCCTCCTACTCCGGGGAAGGTCTCTGCTGGGGCCTTACAAATACGGGAGCTGGTGGTTCTGCCTGTGCCACATCTCTCAAAGCAAGTTGGGTAGTAATGTTGGACTCCTCTGTGCCAGCTTCCACAATGACTGGCTCGTCGTCATCATCACCTTCCATGATTCTAAGGCTTTCTGAAACTTTTCCTTCCCTTGCCTCGCCTGGTGTCTCCCCGAACTCTGCCAAGGTCCACTCTATGCCCATGACATTGTCATCAAAAGTGGTGTTTGGAGAAGACTATGGAGTAGTATCCACCCTTTTTCCTGCTAGATTTGTGAGCCATTGATTCTAAAAGAAGACGTTGTTGCTTGGCAGGAAGCCCAACCTCCTGTTCTGCTCCAGCTTTGGGAAGATCTAAAATTGATGGCTGAGGCCGCTGTCCACTTTGCTCTGTTTCCTGAAATCATTGGGTATTACATTGTGAAAGGGACAAATCCAATTCAACATCATTTCTCATTGACAGTGCCATGATTGCAGTGGCTGCCTCACTGACAGACATGGTCTTGGGCTTAAGTTGGGGTGGTGTTGTTAATGCAGGAGTGCTGCTCCCAGGTTCCTCCCTGGAGGCCGGTGTGGCAGGCACACATCTCCTAAAAAACAGGTTGTGGTTGGCACGCCAGCGACAAAAAGCTACTTTTTCACACTGGCCACTTTCTTGGGAGGAACTTTCTTTGAGACCATCTTAAGCTCTAGGTTGGCAGTGGCACTAAAGTGCACAAGTGAAAGAGTTTGGAGGACCGAAGAACTGTAAGTCCTTCTCTTTGGAAGTACTGTGGGTGATGTGGAGTCTCTTCTCTTGTGCCCCTAGAAACAACCAAGCAAGTAAATCATGCAGTTAGTGAAATGTGGCATTGTTGCAGGTTGAAATAGTACACACAAAATTCAATCTTAATTTATTTGGGTTACTTATGTAATAAATACTAATTTAACATTGTATAGTGAAACCGCACCATTACAAAAATTACATTTCAAATCAGACAGCTCAACATGCAGATCTAGCTCTTTGATTTATCCCCATCTGTTTTAAAAGAGACACCTGTGATAAAGAGAAGTGCATGGGTAAATGGAATAATCCTTTAAAATCGATGGCAGCAAGATGGTCCAGGAAAAATGGGATAATCATTAACAAAATGAATTATGTTGTTGATTTGTCTGCAGTGCTCCGCAGTCAGGGTCTCCTGGAAAAAATAGAATTATAACAACAGGAGCTGAATGCTGTAGTACAGCTGTTCATCATTGGTGGATGATGGATGGATCAAGGCAAAAGGCAGAATTAAATGAAAATTTAAATTAAAATAAACATCTATTAAAAAATAAAAAAAAAATAAAAAGAAAAAATAAAATAAAAAATGAAATAAAAAAGGAAAAAAATAAATAATAAATACTAAAATATAAAAATGAAAAATAAATTACAAAATAAAAAATGAGATAAAAAGAGAAGTAAACATTTTAAATAAAAAAATAAAATAGAAAATAAAAAAATTATAGAAACTTAAAAAACAAATGATCAAGAATTAATGATGTTTGTATGTAAGTCTATGACAAAGACACACCGACTGCATGTATAAAAGGCTGCCAGCCAGTCACATGGTCAAACAACAACAATAAGGAGCAAGGAGGCATGGCAAACAAAGGTCACATGCCAGCCTGTGGCATGGGACACTGGCTGGATGGACAAAATGACTGCCAGCCAGCCACATGGTCAAACAACAACAAGGAACAAGGAAGCACGGCTTACACAGCCTGTGGCAAGGGACATTAGCTGGATGGACAACATGACTGCCAGCCAGCCACATGGTCAAACAACAAGGAGCAAGGTGGCATGGCAAACAAAGAACACAAGCAAGCCTATTGCAAATGGACACTGGCTGGATGCATAAAATGGCTGCCAGCCACATGGTCAAACAACAACAAAGAGCAAGGAGGCATGTCAAACAAAATACACATCCAAGCCAGCCACAAGGTCAGACAACAACTATGTAAGTAATATTTCAGGAACCACGAGACCTATATTCTTTGTATTGGTGCACAAACATTGGTTTTTGGGGTCAAGTAGTCCAATAGAGACAGAAAATAACTCCTCAGAGCAACCCTTCCACCATTTTCCAAAATGGCAGCTCTGTAATTATGGGGGTCATTCTGACCCTGGCAGTCATGGACCGCCAGGGCCAACGACCGCGGGAGCACCGCCAACAGGCTGGCGGTGCTCCCATGGGCATTCTGACCGCGGCGGTACAGCCGCGGTCAGAAACGGGAAACCGGCGGTGTCCCGACGGTTTCCCGCTGCCCAAGGGAATCCTCCATGGCGGCGCTGCAAGCAGCGCCGCCATGGGGATTCCGACCCCCTTACCGCCAGCCTGGTTCTGGCGGTTTTGACCGCCAGAACCTGGCTGGCGGTAACGGGTGTCGTGGGGCCCCTGGGGGCCCCTGCAGTGCCCATGCCAATGGCATGGGCACTGCAGGGGCCCCCTAACAGGGCCCCACCAAGATTTTCAGTGTCTGCCAAGCAGACACTGAAAATCGCGACGGGTGCAACTGCACCCGTCGCACCCCTTCCACTCCGCCGGCTCCATTCGGAGCCGGCATCCTCATGGAAGGGGGTTTCCCGCTGGGCTGGCGGGCGGCCTTCTGGCGGTCGCCCGCCAGCCCAGCGGGAAACTCAGAATTACTGCGGCGGTCTTTTGACCGCGCAGCGGTATTCTGCCGGCGGGACTTTGGCGGGCGGCCTCCGCCGCCCGTCAAAGTCAGAATGACCCCCTATGTGTTTTAGGTATCATATTGACAATTTATTTTAATATTGTTTTTGTTTCAGGTTTTCCGTTGATTCAAATTTGTAAACATGAGTGAAGCAGGTGGTAGCAGAGGATCTTTACCTTCTGACAGAGTGTTGCGAACTACAGAACCTTAGGGCTCATTCAACAAAGAAAAATGTGTCATATGACAAACTAATCAGAAAGAAAAGCTAATATTAACTGCGGCTGGACAGAAGAGTGTTCGAGATGCTGCCGAAATATGGCAAGCCAAAGTTCACAAAAGATTGAAACTAATGGGTGAAGACAATCAAATGTTTTATCATTGTAACAACAAGTACTACAAGTCGTACACAATGGAAAAAAAGCCTGGAAAAAACTCATCAAAAATAGCAGAAACCATTGAATCACAACAAGAATCCGAGTCTTATGAGAAAGAGACAACAACCAAACCCAATGCCATTCGACTTAGAAGATCAATGGCTACCCCTCGTCCACCTCCAGCAACTGATCCAAAATCAGAGGATCTTCAATGTGTTATCAGAGGTTTAGCCAGAACAAGGGCCAAAGGGTTTGACGAAAGAACAAAGTATGTGAGTCTCAATCAGCAAACCTCTTTTTATCTCCAGCTAGTTTCTTCCAACTCATTATATTAGTTCATTACAAGGGATGCTCATCATATCTGAGGCTATAGAGAAATTGAATTGGAATGCTTTCTTCAAACAAGAATGCAAATTAGTTTTGCATATCTTATCTCAGAAGTGAACAAGGCACAGGGTACACTTAATTCAAAAGACATAATGCAAAGCTAGGCAATGTTCAATACACTCAGTTCAAAATTAGAAAATCTAAAAAACAAGTTTGTAGTGTTTGCTAAAGAATGTGAAGAAAAATCAGCAGTTTGCAAGTACTGGGAAAATGTTCTACACAATAGCTCTAGTGAAAAACATGCCACATGCTGATAAGGAAGGTGATTGAGAGCTGTACATGAAGACTGTGGAGTCACTGATTACTGTGTTTTGCTAATTTGATTGCATACACTACCTGAGATATAGGTCCTGGTATTTGGAAAGAGTGAAGAAACTAGAGATGGAAAACCATACTTCTACAGAAGATTAATACAAGGACATTTTGTGGTGAAAGACAGACAGAGAAAGTTGAGTGCTGTGGTTCCAAATAAGAAACTGGAATGGATGGTGCAGAGATCACAGAAAAGCTCCATGGGAATTGTTGGTCAAATACATAAAAGTGAATATGTTGCTCAATGACAGTTAGTTTACCATGAAGTTCTTTGTATTTGCAATGTTTTCAAAGAGAAGAAAGATTCAAAATTAATGGACAATCGTAAAACTGTTTCTCACGACAAACTTCTGGGAGAGGGGAACATTTTAATAAACATGTTGACCGCCTTCTTCATTTCATGCAGCACCAAAGAAACCCCTTTAAAATGACTGAGCCTGTGTGACTACACAACTTTGCGACCAAACTATATGTTGATAACAATATAAATATACCTCCACTAGATGACCTGGAACATGGATCGAAACTATATGCAGAACTGAAGCAGAAGAGATTTATATTGAAAGAGAAAAGGCTGCTTGATATAATCACCAAAGCTGAACTTTCATGCTTTAATTGCCATAGTAAGAGTTTCAACCAACCAGCTATTACAAAACAGTTTATCAAAAAACCCAACTTTCACGAGAACATAGAGAGATGGATGTAGCAACAGAAAGGGGTGAATTTATTAAGGATATTCTGTCACATGATCTTCTTCAAACAAATACATTGTTCGATGGAGATGCAGTAACCAAACCAGTGAAGCACAAACTCCCACAAGAGCTCGAAAAAAAATGTTCACCTGAAGAATTTCAGTTTGAAAAGGTGTCCTCACTGAAAACTGCTGTTGTTGTGGACTATATGTCAAAATTGTGAATGGCCAAGATTTCATCTATGCAAAACATCAGGGAGGTTGTTCAGACTGATATCAAAGCCAGTGTGCAACTTACAAGGACTGCCCTGTGTCCTTAACAGTCATCTTGGACTATCTGTCAAAGAATGTGAGAGAACAAGATGGATGTCTACAAGTGGAACCCTTGACCTTGCCTGCATCAAACATTTGACACCTATTCCTGTGTAACTTGATAAATTCTGGTCATCAAACAAAATGAACTTGGAGATGGTAACTCACCAATACATTGCTGAGAATTCAGTGAATACTGAATTTCTAATTATTGGAAATTGGATGATTGTCAATGAGGAGTTGGTGCCAGCAGAGATATATTCAAAAGGTACAGGCCATATTGTTGACAAGCTTAACAGCAAATTGGAGTAATCTGACCTTTGTGTTGTGCCACATGTTGAGTGGGCTTTTCAAAGTCAGTATACTGGTAAATGACACAAATGTTATTATTGAGCTACTTAGATTTGTTGCAATGTTCATAAGTCAACAATTGTCAGAGTTATGGATACGTTATGGAACAGGCAAAAAAAGACACTTAGGGGGTTATTCCAACTTTGGAGGAAGTGGTAATCCGTCCCAAAAGTGACGGTAAAGTGACGGATATACCACCAGCCGTATTACGAGTCCATTATATCCTATGGAACTCGTAATACGGCTGGTGGTAAATCCGTCACATTTGGGACGGATTACCACCTCCTCCAAAGTTGGAATAACCCCCTTAATCCCACTTCATATTCTGTACAAGACACTTGACCCAGATATGCCAAGTGTTCTTATCAAGGGTCATATTCTTAAAGGTGATGACACTGTGAGCAAAGCTGGTACAAAGCTTGGAGCTTTAACTACTGAACCTGTGCAGTTTCTGAAAGGAATTGCTGCAACAGAAGAATAATGTGACTTTAAAGATGTAGAAAAATACCTAGTGGCTGTGTGGAAAACTAGTTTTGATTGTCACACATTTGACGATCTTCGGTACAGTGAGTTAAAGAGATTAGTCCCACTAGGTGACCTTCCACCGACATCATATTTTTGCGTGGACACATTAAAAGAGCATTCTACTTGATCAGAAAATGTGTAAATGTTTTGGATCATGCATGTGTAGTGAAAGATCTGTGCAAATTTGGTTGGAAATATATTGATGGGGTGCTAAAACCTACAAACTTTCTAAAGTCTCTACCAACAGAACTTATACTTACATGTACTTGCAAAACCTGTTCAACAAAAAGATGTCCCTGTCGATGTGCTCTTCTCAAATGCTCAACATTCTGTAAATGTACTACCAGTAACTGCCGAAACGAATAAAGTGAACTATGAAAACGTGTCTAAAACAGGAGTGATAAACATTTTTTTTTTTTTCAGGTTCAGATCATAAACATTGTTTGGTGTATACTTCAAAGGATTAAAAAAAACATTGTTATTTGTTTCATTTTGTCTCTTCTTCCTCTATTATAGTTGCTATTTTGGAAAATGTCAGAATGGTACTTGACCCCCATGTTTTGACACCAAAATGAATTTTATAGGTCCCATTATTCCTGAAATATTATATCATCACTGCAACACATCCTCCATTTTTAAAAATGCCTTCCAGAAAAATTCAGCCCAGATCAGCAATGTCTACCCAATCGAAATTACTTCTTTATTGATCTATAACACAAATCAAAATTGAAAACCTCTGAACAACAATATGTTTTATGGAGGTATATCAGGGGGCTGCAATTAACACAATCACTTTCCGCAGAGCACCTACAATCCATCAGAAAGCGTGAGAACCTGGCCTGAAAACATTTATTCTAACCTTATTTGTGTATTTATAAATTACTTTTAATATTAATCAGAGAAAAGGCCTGGAAGTATTATTTCTGAAATGTTTATTGATGTCCGATATCGTTCTGCTAAACATACAATTTTGCTTGATTCTTCTAACTTCACAGAAATATCAGATTACTAACAGTGGCGCCTCCTCTGCTATGGTGTAGGAATGTCACCTCCCGCCAGCAGCAGCAGCTGCAAACCTTTTAATACAAAACGATAATAAACTATGTTTATTATCATTTTGTAGTAAAAGAGGCGAGCGTTGGGGATGACAGCCATGGAGAGGAGTGCACAGAGCACTCCCCTCAGTGCACATGTATGTCTCGGGCCAACCAAACACACATGTGCACTGTGCTCTCTCCAACCCGGCACTGTGTTGGTGGTCTGGAGAGAGCAGGCACAGGCCCCTCAGCATGTGTTTAGCAGGTCTAGTATGAGTATATTTGAGTGCATTACAATATTTAACAAATATGAATTTGCTTCTAGATTGTGCCAAAAAAGTGATACAACCCGAATGCATAATCTAGGCCTCAACTTTTACATTTATTTTTTAAAATTCTGCCAAAAAGAAATTGGAAACAAGGAAACACGTGGCAGTGAATCTGTTCTTCTTAATTGGTTGTAAAGTCACCATTTTAAAATACCTTATGGGGTTAAGGTACCTGTTGCAGAGATCTCTGCATGCCAACTAATTCACAGGGAATGATAATAATGGTAAAATAACTCTAGAGGTTAACATATTTGTTGGCGAGATCTGTGTTTTGTCTAGCCCCAGTTTTGAATCAAAGTAGCATAAAGGGTTAAAATGTGTACTGAAATGCACATTATGTAACACACAGATAACAGATTTTATTTTATGTAAATTGGTAAGTGGGGTACTGCTTTTAACATTTTAACACAAGGTACTTTTGTTATATGTAGTTAATAAATTGTAAGTCACAGTGAGCTATAAAGGACATGTCACTCCTGCACCATGTAATCCTCGCTGTTTTATGAAACACAACCTCTATATCGATTGACACACATAATGTATCATATGTATGTGTGATGTAAAGCACTCTGATGTCCTACAATGGAATGAGTATTGTTATAGTGCTATAAAAATAAATAAACAAAATAGTGGTATTTAATTTGTTATTTATATAAATACTGGTACAGACCAACACATCTGGCATTCTTAGAGTACATGTGTATCTCCTATATACAGGAATTGAACAAAAGCAAAAACATGCCTTTCTTAAGTATCTGTGAAGTGATAAGATGTGTGCTTTTGTAGCCCTGCCCTTGCATTTTTTTGTGAGGCTCCCATTAGCTCCCTGGCTGGATACTCAAACAAAAGGAGGTCTGCTTGCCTCTCAACTTCAGCCTTTGTTATGGGCGCAGCTGGAATCTGCTAAGTCCCTTTCCATCTGCACATTGCTGCTCGGAACAAAAGCAGACAAGGGGAGGCGTGTCTGGAAAATGCACCTGAACAATTTTAGTATATTTCTGTGGGGCCCAAACTCATGGCAGGTTACATGGCGTCCACCCTTTGAAAAAAAGTGTATAGACGTCATCTACCCTCGAGTCATACCCTTCACTTGAGAAAATAGTGCGTTCTTAGCACCACTTTGCCATTTGCAAGGTATTATGGATGAAGCAAGCTCACAAGAGCAACATAAGTACTTGGATTGTGATTTTTGATAAAAGTGTTCTGAACACGCGTAGGTGTCCCATGGGGAAAGTGCACCCAGTGTAGATCCTCACGTACCTCTCTGGACAACTTCTTATGTTTCTGAGGTGGGGGACTGTCCTTGGCACAGGTCCTAGGCTGTCGACCCCGAGCTCATCCAGAATCAAACCTGTGAATGTAAAGCAGTTTCCACATGCAAATTCCCTTT
This sequence comes from Pleurodeles waltl, assembly GCF_031143425.1. Taxonomy (NCBI): domain Eukaryota; kingdom Metazoa; phylum Chordata; class Amphibia; order Caudata; family Salamandridae; genus Pleurodeles; species Pleurodeles waltl. The sequence continues at coordinate 821,689,985 of NC_090442.1, read as the reverse complement.
GTGAATATGTTCTTGTGTAAAATGTATCTTTTTTCTTATTTGTTTTTGTGCATATGTGGGACAGCATTTTTGATTTTGACTGAACAAGATATGCTACCTTAGACACGCGTTTACAAAATCTTTAAAACTGCAAAATAATCTTTGTCATAATAAATCACAAGTAATACAATCGTTTGCAATGCAATGGGTCTGGCATTTGCTCGAGTTAGAGCTACTAGTGTTATAAACTCCTAACCGGACTTTTCTTGCCACGTAAACTAAAATTAAAAGTAATACAATTTCATATAAGGGAGCCCAATCAGAACAAAAAGACAGGTTCGGCTTCGCCTTTGCTAGGTGCCCATCATTAGCTGCAGCTGTAATAGGGGCACCACTATGAATAGATTGCCACGATCATGATTTGGTGTTTGGCTAGAACAAGTCCAGGAAAAAAATATATGTTCCTTAAATGGTGATTTTGATATGTGTGACTGTCCTTCCTTCGCAGCGCAAACTGTGCTTTTATTCTTCCCACAATGCGGAAGCTATAAGGCTTTCACTGTTCAGGTGATATGGGGGCGAGGTTCAGTGTGGGATGCACTCATCTACAACGTATGAGAGGCAGAATCAAGTTCTAAAATGTAATTTCGAAGGTTTACCTAGACGACCAGCGTTTGCGACCAATACATCGCTAGCGCCCTGAAGTGGATGCGAAGCTAAAGCAAAAACAAAACAAAAATAAAAACGCAATAAACAGAACAAAGAAGACCTCACGCAGGAGTAAGTATGCCAAGTCGACTTGCACGCTGGAGGGCGCAGAACGCATGCCCTGCTGGCTGGACTTATTGAAAATATGTGCTTCTGGGGCACAGTAACAAACAGAAGGTCCTGCTAGCAGTAACACACACAGCCCTCCACCTCCTACACACGCCTTTTCCTTCTCTAAGTAAACAAGAGCGCCTTTGTTCAAATAAAAACCCATCTTGCAGGGTACAATTACATCATCAACAATTTTTTTGCTCCCTTTGGTTTGCTATGAAAAATATGCATTGCTCAGGGACTGCTCCTCTCTAGTCTTTGATCTCAGCATTCATTACTCCAGCCTGCAGCATGGACAGTCATTCACTGGCTGCGAGGGAGGGTGTGTACTGTACACATACCACATACTAGACGAGGAGTATATATATATATATATATATATATATATATATATATATATATATATATATATATATATATATATGAGAATGAGAGGCAGAGGGAAAGAATGAGTGTGTGAGATAGAGAGACAGCCATAAACGGGAAAAATAAGACGTGTTTACACAATTTAAAGGGAAAAAAAACTCAATATAATATGTGCGCATGCATGGCATTGGCTCAGGGTTGAAAGTGTGTGTGTATAGTATACATACGTGCACGCACACTTTTATAGAAACATGACGATGATATAAAATAAGCTTAAAAAAGGCGTGCACTGATAACATTGACACCATGAGAGAACAAGGAGAAGGGCAGGCAGAGGTGGTAATAGGGACGGGGAAAAATTACAAATAAATAATTTTAAAAAACGATGGCAAATCGTGCTGTGTAAATCCTTGAATTAAAAAAGGAGCACTAGGATAAGCAATAGAATAAAACTGGTAGTCATGGAAAGCCCTCGATTACTGTCCAGCGATTTTGCACTGCCTACGAAATTAAAAGAAAAAGTAGTCCAGAAACCATATGGAAAACATGGAGCCTTGTATGTTTTCAGTCGTTGGCAGATACTCTCGAGAAAACACCAGAAAAGACATGGTGTATGCATGCCTTTCCCTAATGAAATCAAGTGAATTTTTAAAGGCAAACCCACAAACCAACTAAAGTGATGGACGTGACAATGGCGTGGTTAAAGGCCCACAGAGATATTACAACAGGGCCAGAGCACTTGTGCACTGGAACCTAAAAAGAACCACAGCTTAAAGTGAATGCAGGTAATCAAAGTAGTGGAATGATATGTACCCAGCGATCATGGGAAAATCATTTATAAACATCTATCTATATCAATGCATCACAACACAACACGCTCGTCCAAACACTATTAAGCATGATTATCACTTCAAACTATCATGACATCATATAAGGCCATATTTAGAGTTTTGCCAGATGGGATACTTTGTCGCAACTATGATTGATATCCATCCACCATATTACAAGTGTCTTCCAGGGACTGGATATCTGTCACATTTGTGAAGGAGTATCCTATCCACTAAACCAAAATGATAGTCCAAACAGGACTTAAACAGTGAACAAGATAAAATAGATAAACCACCTTGTGCATGGACGGACTGGCTATTTATTCCACCTTGTACAAGGTCACTCCTGGAACTTCTGCCACTTTGCCCAGTCATTCCCCAATGCCCCCCACACTCCTGTTACTGTTAACTGCAGAAGGCAATGGAGGCTTCAATCAAGAGAGCGAGAAAGAGAGGGACAGGGAAGTGAGAGTGAAAGCAATGAGAGAGGAGAAAGTGAGAAAGGAGATACATAAAATAAATGGATGGAAGAGAGCCATACCACAAGAAGATGAAGGGAGCAGCGGTGATTTCAGCATTTTTGCCAGAGCTGCTTTTAGTTCTCCAGTTCGGCCCTGTCCTTGTTTGGGCACACAGACAAAAACGTGCTCAATAAAAGTCTCCAGTCCCAAGCAATGAACACAAAGCACAATGTCCTGAACTCCTGAACAGCAGTGTCACTCATAGCAGTGCAACAATCAGCAACACACACATATCCACCTCTCACCTCATGAAACATGGCCGTGATCACATACTAATAAATCAGCTTGAATATAGCGGCAGTCATGCATCTTCCTCCCTCAACATGCCTCATTCATGTGATTCATCAAGCACAAGACAAGCATTGTTTAATAGTTTCTGAGGATGTAGTTTCCGAGTCTTTTGAGGGTTGTGCAAAACATTAGGATTATGCTACTGAACTGGATGTATTTCCCTTTAGCTTTGAGGGGCTCCCACTGTGGATCAGATCCACAGTGGTTGACCCAGTGTATGTTGCCCGCTATAAAATTGGATGACCCCACATGCAACATTCTGGGTAGATGCTCTGTGCAGTTCATATAAGATTTAGGGCCAGATTTACAAGGCCATTGCATCCCTTAGCACCACATTTGCGGCAAAAGGTTTGCCTCAAATGTGATGCTAATGGGCCACTACTATAGTGCCATATTTACAAGGTGGCGCAAACCAGGTTTGCACCACCTTTTAAACTCTTTGTGCCACATTATGCAAAATATGTGCATTATGTATGCAAAGGGGGCATTCCCTCGTTAGAGGGTCCTTAAAAATGGTGCAATGGAATCTACAAGATTCCATGTCACCATTTCCAGCCTCATTTTTAATGCCTGCTTAGAGCAGGTGCTAAAATGAGGCTCCCATTGATTTCAATGGGCCTCCTAACACTATACTGATTAGAGTCTTTTTTTTACGCTAATCCACTACATCATTACAATAGCGTCAAAAAAATGATGCTATTGCCCCCAACATGTACCATGGTGCGCTGCATTGTAAAAACATCGCTACCATGTTGGCATTAGGGGATGCATGTGAGCTGCAAGAAAAGTGGTGCATCATCAGCGATGATGCACCACTTTCATGTAAATATGACCCTTAATTTTGTAATGGGGTCGGTTGTATTAGCTCCAGGTAATATAATGTCGTCCAAGTTTAACTCAAACTTGTTGATGGCATCATAAAAATAGGATAGACATATGATGCACCCTCGTTCCACACTGTGCCATACCTATTCTTGTTAAAAGAAAAAACTCATATTTGATCTCTCTTCGACGAGTGTCTCACATTGTTTAATTTGTACGGGTGGCCGATGGTGGCGGACGCCTTTACTCTCTTTTGGGGTCAGATTGTATTTTTCACCATACTATTTTAATCCACAAAAACAAAGAGAAAGGCAGAGTGGGAGAAAGGAGGATGAACAGATAGATTGTAATACAGTAAAAAGGGAGAAAGCAGAGATAATTAGAGCTAGCAACAATGAGATAAAGAGATAAAAAGAGACGAGGGACATGTTGGTGTAAGAAAGAAGCATTAGAGGGAATCAAAACTAGAGAGCAAGAATACTCAGCAAATCCGGCATTAGGATTACTGGCAGAAAGCTTACTTTATTGCTTTTTATTCATTTATTTATTTATTTTTTAGAAAGTAAGCATTGCTGGCAGAACACACTGTTGATTCCTTCTGCTTTGGCTGAGGTATGGCACTGCTGCCTTACCTTTGATTGTCATGAAGCGTTCCTTTACAACCAACATAGCCCCTAACATCCTAAAAGTTATATATGCAAAGGGTTTGTGTGCTAGACATTTTATACCCTTCTTCATCCTATTTATATGTCACTAAAGCCTACGTAGGCCACTACAACTTCCTCAAAGCCATGGACTAAATATCCACCTTTGACACCGTGGAACCTTGTGACACACAACTGGTGGTCAGTAGCATCCCAATGCTCCAACCCACCTAGAATTCACAACACTCAGCATTTTGCACTACAAAGGGTGATGGATCACCTAATTTTGGTGGTTGGGTCTTTTCAGAATGCTTATGTATATATTTTATCTGTGGGTTCCTCTACACATTAACTGATCCCTTTATTAGTCACAGTGGTGTGAGAAATTGGGTTGTTAGTTGACTGGGGTGTGAGCCCTGGTCAAGCAGCAACCACAGTTCTTGTCAGGGTAAGGCACAAGCAACACCCACATTAATCTCTGCTCATCCTCTGGTAGCTTGGCACAGAGCAGTCAGACTTAACTTGAAGGCATTGTGTAAGTATTTGTGCAGCATTTCAAACAGTAAAACAGTGAAATAACTCACAAAAAAGGATCCCACTCCAGGTTAGAAACATACTACTGCATTAAATAAGTAAAACAAGATAAAAATGAAATAAATACAATAGGTAGAACTTGAGTTGTTAATTTTTAAACAATAAACTGACTGTCAAATAGCTCTTGGAACCAAGATGCACCAACCAGGGCTGTATGGTCATGCCAGACTGAGACAAAGTCAAAAGTTCAGGCCAACCACAATGGAGCGTGGGCTGGCTACAGGCTTCCAGTTGAGCCCCCTGAATCAAAGTACCTTAAAACTGGATTGGGGGAGCAATGTGTTGGTTCCGAAGAATGAAGTAGAAGAGATACTTCGATTTTCTCCAAACATCAGTGGCAAAGTACCAGTTCTGAGATGCTGCAGGGCTGCAGTGTGAGTTCCCAATGCATCGACATAGAGCAACTGTTGGGTTGAGGCGGTTCCACTGAGCATAGAGGCTGTTATGCAGAGTCTCATTGTCATCGTCAATGTTGTCTTTAATGGTGTTGTGAGGACCATACACTGAGAAAAATGCCACAGTGTTTACACAGAAGGTGATGCACTGGCTTTGAGATGTGAGGTACAACGGCAATGCAATTCTGATTGCACCAGATCTCCTCCAAGTCTTTCTCCAATTTGAGCTCAGCTAGCTCCAAACTCAATTTCCTCTTCTATCTCCTGTCCTCAAGCTCCTCTGGAGACAGGCCTCTGGATGATATCATCTTCCACGTCCTGCTCCTCCTCCGCATCCTGGTCCACATTCATTGCAGCATGGGCTTCTGAACAGGCTCACAGTGCCTTTTGCAGTATGGAAAAAAATGCCAATGAGGAAATGTTAGAAATGGGGTTGTAGTAGGCAGAGGCATACACCCTGTCCAAGTAGGTTACCACCACTCTAGTCATTTTAAGTCAGATAACTAAATCTGTGCCCACCCTCTGGTAGCTTGGCACAGAGCAGTTAGGTTTTACTTAAGAGGTAATGTGTAACATATTTGTGCAACACTTAATACAGTAAAAACATTATAACACCACACCAACATAATCCGTACCAAGTTAGAAAAGTTGATCTTAAAAAATATCTGCAATTGTAGGGTTTAGAAACTTATAGCGCCAACTGGGGTTATCTGGTCATGCTAGAACTTGGTAAATCCAAACGTTCAGGCTGACTGCGATGGAGCATGGGCCAGCTATAGAGACCAACCTTGTCCTGCTTAACCAGTACCTTGTTTGAAGGGTTGGGTCAAATTTGAGGATTAGATGCAAGGAGCAGAGGAGGCAATGGTATAGTAATGGATCAGTTTGGATACTCACAGGTAGTGAATGCATCATCGTCAAGCAATGCTGTTGTCAAACCTCACACAGTGGTGTGACATCAAACTCCTTTGCGATGGGGATGCGTCGACATCGAGCTGCGCAACCAGGTGATGCAAAGGCATTGGGCTGAAAGGGATGCGTTAATCTGGAGCCACGTAGTCAGCAATACTAAATCCTCATCCTCAGCAGCAGCGGTGATGCGTCGGCATTGAGAAGAGATGAAGTGGTTCCAATTGGCGTAGTGATGGTGATCCTTGGATTTCCGCAGAACACAGCTGCAAAACCAAATTCCAAGGGCCCAGGACTTGGCAAGGTAGGACCCATAGTTGGCATAGTCCAGTAACTATAGCAGAGGTGAGTGAAGTATTTGATGTCCCCGAGACTTCAGAAGAACATGAGGCAAGCCAGCAAGCCCTTGGAGCCACTTGGTTCTGGGGATGCAGGGATTCAGGTCCAGTGCTTCTCACTACCAGGCACTGAAGGCAGCAGGTAACAGGTAAGGCAGCAAAGCATGAGTCTTGCAAGTCCAGCAGAGTCCAAAAGAATGACAATCCCGTTCAGCAGCTTAGCAGTCCTGCTTCCTGGCAGAATGCCATCAGGTCCAGAAGTGTACTGGTTTGGTAAGATTTGTAGTCCACTACTTATACCCACTTTTGCCTTTAAAGTGGCAGGGACTTGGCATTTGAAGGGCCTTTGAGGGTTCTAAGGATGTATTCTAAGGATTTACCTGCCTTTTCTACCCTGGCTCCAGGCACACCACACTACAGGGGGGGTATGCAGCTTTTTGTGTGCAGAGAGGCACTGCCTTATTTGGGCGCAAGTGTCAGCTCCTTCCTCCTGTCTAGCTAAGGAAGAATCATCACCCTGGTGATGGGCAATCAGGATGAGAATGACACACCTCAGTGCCCTTTGTATGTAACTGTTTAGAGAGAATGCACAAAGTCCACCTGTTGCCTACCCCAGATGTCTATTCAGAGACAGTCAGAAGGAGCAGGACTTTCTGAAAGTGCCATTTTCAGACTTACAACTAAAAATCCAACATGACCATAAGTTATGATTTTAAATTGTGAGTCCAAAAACACCAAACTCAAAATATCTGTCTTTTTCCAATTGGAAATTAAACTTATAAAATGTAATAAGGCGATCCCAACCTGTAGGACAGATAGGCCTTGTAGTAGTGAAAAACAAATGTGTGAGTTTTTCACTACCTGGACTTGTAAAAGTTAGAAGTAGATGCCCAACGTTTTAAATACACTGCACCCTTAATTTGAAGCTGTCCAGTGGTGACCTTGTTTATTAAAAAGGAAAGTTTGGGCCTGGCAAGTGGGTTAACTTGCCAGATCAACACGGCAGTTTAAAACTACACCCACAGGCTCTACAATGACAGGTTTTAGTCATGTTTCAAGGGCTACTGAAGTGGGTGGCACAATCAGTGCTGCAGTGCCACTAGTAGTATTAGATTTACAGGTCCTGGGCAAATGTCATGCACTTTACTAGGGACTTACAAATACATAAATTGTGGACGGTGCAATGTCACAATGTTTTAGGGCAAGTGCATATGCATTATTGCACTGGTCAGCAGTGGTAAAGTTTCCAGAAACATAAAGTTATCACAAACAAAGTCAGCAAAACAAGAGGCCAGAAGGCTAAAATTGAGGTGGAAATCATGCCAACGATACCAGGTCCAACATCAATACACTAAGAAATGTGGACTCTCAAGACTCCTGCATTCTAATGCTTCAAGACCTCTCTGTGGCATTCAACACAATCAACTTTTATCGCTAGAGCAAATTCTGCAAATAGAGTGGGACTAGACTCTACAGTCAAAAACTGCTTCATATCTTTTCTGGATGAGAGAGGGTGATAAATAAAAATACATAACACACTATTTGGCTCAAGTAGGTGAGAACAATGTGACCCAAAAGACTCAGTTCTCTCCACAACACTGGATTCTCTAGCTAATCTCCTGAAAAACAGCAACATCTGATTTCACTTCTACACTGAGGTATTTCAGCGTTACATGAAACAATTCCTCTCTTAGTGGCATTGCTTCAGGCACCACAATGCTGAAAGAAATTCAAACATGAATGGCATATTACCACCTCAGACTGCTGCACAACTGTCAAACAGTGGCTCAGAAGTTTTGCCCCTCTTTATTAAAGGCCAGAAATTGTAAACACAGCAAAATCACTTGGCTTTATTTTAGATAACAATTTAAGCCTCCAGGCACACATTGGGTCTCTTGCTAAAGAGGCTCAACAAAAAGTGAAACTAACACAAGGCATTGCAAACCATCTCACAGCGACAGATTACAAACTTGTAACAGTTGCTTTTGTACTGTCAAGACTGAAGTACTGAAATTCCGTCATCCCTAGTATTCTCAAATTAACATGGTGGCTCTCCAAGCGACACTCCATGCAGTAGCATTAGAGAAGCAAGATTTCACCACATTACCCCTCTATTGACTCGACTCAGCTGGCTACCTCTCAAAGCCAAAATGAGCAGTCCGTCCTCTGTGGTCTTTCAAAATCTATTTTAGAGGTAGCTTCTCTCTCACCAGTTTTGATGCTAACCCTACAAGTATGCTTCTTCCAGATCTCCTTTACATTTACTTGTGAAGTGCAGATCCTCTTTTACGTTCCTCAGTCTACTCTATCTGTTCTTCCTGCAAGGGGAAAAAACACCTCCCCACACCTAAGGCTTTGTCTCTGCTTGGGGGGCAGGTATATTACTATTTCACTCCTAATTCACTCCCCATTTAGGCTCCGTATAGTTTGGGCAAGTGCTGGAGAACTAATACAAATTTGCCTACAGCAGCTTCATGCACTGTAAAGGTTACTTTAAAAAAACATTGATTTCCAATATATTTATTAAAAATCTAACTTTACAATTAGATTAGGTTTTCATTAAATATAAAAAATAAGCATTTGAATGGATTCTGTCACTATGGCAGGTTATTCACGAAGAGCAAAGGTTACTTTAAAAAGGTTTGATTGCCAATATATTCATTAAAAATCTAACTTTAGGATTAGATTACATTTTTATTAAATATAAAAAATAAGAATTTGAATGGAGTCTGTAGCTGTTGCAGATTAAAAATTATACATTAACATGTATAATCTACAGTTTAATTTTTCCTATGTTATAGTTACAGCCTGACAAATGAAAAGTTCATTTTTCACCTAGTCACTCGGAGCACATGCCATTTGTAATGCCACACATGTTCCGATCTTAAATAGTATGCACTCTACTTGTGGGCAGCAAGGTGTACATCTGGTAGGGGCGAGCGGAGCTTGAGGAGTTCCGCTACATGGAATTACACACAGGGAAAACTCCACAAACTCTGTGGGAGTGGGCAGAGTTGTGCTCGACCCTCTGTTTGCGCTGATTGATGCAAGTTACACGCTCTGTGCTGCAACACAAGTCCACACAGCATCACATGGTCGCCTATGCATGCAGCCATCTTGTTTTCCCATTCTGTGCAAGGTGCTTGGCCTACTTTTCAATCTAATCTATAGCTTTGCAATCCATATGCTATCCTCTTTATTCTCCCCTTTATTACATGTATTCCATTACTGTGTGTGTTTCTGTATTTTATGCTTTTGTCTCCTTTTTATATTCTATGACTTTTTATCTGTTTATTAGTTTTCACCTACCTTCTCCCAACTTAATTTCTACCTCTCTATTCCTTCTTTTCCCCTTGTTTTTTTTAAAATATTCCACCCAAAGCCATTGCAGAATGTGAGGGACGAGGCAGCAGCAGTGCAGGGAGTGCGGCTAACCGCACACCCTGTGAGTGCCGGCACCACCAAGGGGTGCAGCCTTGTGCCACATTTGGTGAGAAGGAGGTGGCCCCTCTTGTTTTTTTGTACAGCACCACCTCCCCTCCCTGCTGGCGGCAGGCCCAGGAGTGGGTGTGGCCTGCAGGAGCATCTGCTGCTGTGGGAGAGGGTCCGCCATTGTGTCCGACAAAACACTGGGGTTCGGCACATCCGGGCAGCTGATGCACCACTAGGCCGATATCTTTGACTGAGAGAGGGACCTGCTAGGCGTCCACGTAGGGAGGCTTGGTGAGTACTAGTAAATCATTATTACTAATTTATTTCTGTCCTGTCCTATACTTCAATTTTTTTTTCAAATAGTATGCTGCTCACACTCAGAGATAAATTAGGTTCATATAACATAACATTACAAATACCATTTGAGTGAGCCAGGTGATCTGTGCTACCTAGTTCTGCACTTTGTTGTAGGTGCTGGTTTGGGCTGATTATTAAAGAAGATGTGCTTGCTGACTCCTCTATTCGCCTGTCACTAATATAGTGGTACTACTTTGGTAGTAGTAGTAAGTAATATATATCAGTGACTTAGAGTTCTCTGTGTCTTTCTTTTTATGTAGCTTGCACAGTCCCAAGCAATCTTCCAGTGATGTTTGCATGCATCTATGTATTGAAAAGGGAAATTGACTAAGTTGGCCCATCAAAGGGGGTTGCAAATGTGATTTGCAAAGTAAAGATAATTTGTTGCAATGCATTACTATTTCCAAATGTGGTTTAGGAAATTTGAAATAGGGCTTAGGTAAGGTGTCAGAAATTATGAATCGGTGAACTCAATTCATAGAGGGATTAGACAGTCTGATGCAGAAAAATACAATGTAAATATGTTAGTGCCTTTGCCCGTCAAAATATTTTCTAGGAGATTAACTGTACTACTTATCTATTTTTGTTATCTTTTTTATTTCTTATCTCAGCACCCAGAGCTAGTAGAGAGCATTAGAGGGTCAGGCGTAAGAGGATGCCACCACCAATGCCACTGCGGGTGAAAGTTCCACTGTCGCCACCTGCACAGCAGCTGCTGCAGATGGCTTTGTTGGACCCAGGAAGTTCTTGTTAATATTTCATTCTCTAAATTTTAACTCTCCCCATTAGATTCATTTTTCCTCCTTTCTCTTATGATTTTATTTTTATTCAAATGCTGTTCTACTCAATGTTTAGTCTTGTTATCCCACCCAGCATTACTCTTTTTTCTATATTTCTGATTTCTTTAGCTCCCTTCCTCCTGTTTCTGTACTAATCTGTAGCTTAATCTTTCTCCTGCTTGGTTATGCTACCCCTTTCCCCTAACATTATTATTCCCTGTGGACTGGTACTGTAAGACTACTACTGGGCATTATTTGAGAACCCCTAGCTCCTCCTTGCACCATATTAGTGTAATTTTTTATGCTAATGTGGCAAAATCGCTTTGTCAAATTTACAAAGTGGTGCAATGCATGCATTGAGCAAGTTTGTAACCCTTTGTGCTACATTATGCCTGTGACAGGCATAATGTATTCAAAGGGGGCTTTCTCCAGTTAGGGGAGCCGTAAAAACATGGCACAAACAAATCTGAGAGATTTCTTTGCATCATTTTTTATGGCACTTTTAACACCTGCTCAGAGCAGGTGTTAAAAGGAGGCCCACCATTGTTTACAATGGGCCTCAGTGGGCTTTGCAGGATTCGCATCAACATTTTTTAAGCTAATCCTGCAATGCTCCAAACTAGCATCAAACATTTCGCCTCTTGTTTCCCTAACTACCGTCATGGTGCACCGTATCTTAGATACAGCACACACATGGTGGCATTAGGGGGATACTAAGGGGTGCAGGAAAAGTGGCGCTACACCCCGGTTTCTTAAATCTGTGCCTACATTTGGTAGTCTACTGTGAAGATTACAGACCTAAGCAAGCTCTTCTATACTTGTTTGTTGAGAATGTTTTCTATATCTTGGTCTTGCTCAAATGTCGAGAGATTCTAAGGTTATGGCGAATCTCCCCCCCAATGCTCTGTTGTATTATCCCAGAAGTTTGATGAAAGTGCAGCATGGCAGTAAAGTAGTATGAGTATGGTCCTTCTACATTTGGCAAAACCAAACCATTTGTCTTTCATTGACCAATTGTTTCTACCCCTTCATTGTGCTTTGACTGACTCAAAGTCATGATCCTATCTCTGCCCCTCCATTACGATTGGCTTGACTACTGGCTTTTCTAGCATTGTTAACTGGCAAAATGATGCCCAAAGTGATATTTTAGATTGGAGAGGAGATACTGCAAACTCAAATGTGTTGCAGTAGTATCTTGATACAAAACGGGGGAGCTGTATGTGACATCTAAATGTGTTATGTTGTTTTTTTCTAGATACACAGACTACCAGCACCAGGGCCAGAACTAGTACACCAGATGTAGCACCTGAAGGGGCAGTCTCTGGGTGGCAGGTCACATTGCTTGATTATTGAAAAATACTAGTATTCTCACTGTGTTTGTTAAGTCAGGCAGATCTGACCCATCAATCCTCATCCCTGATGTCCCTGCCCATGGCACTTTGGGAGTCACTGCTCATGACTCATGGGCTATGATGATATAAACCCACACAACTGCAGCATGGTTCAATCCACCACTGCAGTGTTGGCAGTGCAATGTGCATCTGCATCTGTTAATGTAGCATTTATAAAGCTTTCAATGGATTGCAAACTGAAACAAAACCAAGGTGTCTTTCCCTTCCCTCCAAGTGCCCACTCAGTCACCTCCCCTAGTACCACACTCCTTTATTTGTTCCTAATTTCTGTCCACATTTGGCATGTTCCACCTGTTATGGTCCGAACAAGTGGTTCATACGTCATATGGTTCCCATATTGGATTTACACCTGTTCAATTTTGGTATTCATCACCTTTCAGTTTCAACTACAGTGACAGACTAAGCCTCAGCTACATCATCAGAGAACCCAGCATTCTAAAGCAAAACCTCTACAGTATCTACCAAGACTTTTCCCTGTACCTTACCCTGCTGCTGAAAACCAAGGACCTTATTGAGAGTTTGGTGGCAGTGGTTACTCTGTCACAAATGTGATGGATATCCAGTCTGCTGTATTAAGAATTGTAATATGGAGGATGGGATAGCTGTCAGATTTGTAACTGAGTAACCCCTCTGCCAAATCCTAGTCTAAAGTAGGGGTGTGTGCGGAAATTCGCTCCGCTGGCAGAGCTAACGGTGTTTTTGGAACTCCGCAGCCTGCTTGGAGCACGAAGTTATCCAAAAAACTCTGCTAGCTCTGCCATAGGAGAAGAGCTCACCCAGTGTGTGCTGCAGCCCAGTATGGGTCGTTTGACTTCCACTGACCTCCGCAGTGATTTGTGCATCATTATTTGGAGGGCGGGGGTTTGTGTGCTCAGCAGTGGCGGGGTGTGAGGTCCTGCATTTCTGCCGATAAGGTCATGGCGGTGATTGGTAGCTGGAACCTTTTAGACGGATTCTGATTTTTGCATCTTTATATGGCGGGTTTCTGTTCACCGCCAATGGTGGTCTTCTGTTTACCGTTGCCACAGTGGGCATTGGTGTTTCCCACCACGTTCATAATGACCACCTAAGTGTTTGTGATTTCATGTTTTGCAGATGGGATACTATGTGACGAATGCACCCAAACAATCTATATGTCCCATCCCTTTCACTGTACTGCAGCACATCGTTTTTCCCACCATTTAGCAAGACAGGATATCTATTATCCAAATATTATTCATGTTATAAATCATCGCTCCCCAGCTCTGTGCCGTCATCAACAGATCCTTTGACACCTCAACCTTCCCAGATATTTGGAAGCACGCTGAAGTCAACGCTCTCCTCAAAAAATCCAAAGCAGACCCGGAAGACCTCACAAACTACCGACCCATTTCTCTTCTCCCCTTCCCCGCAAAGGTCGCCGAGAAGATAGTCAACACACAACTATCTTGTTTCCTTGAAGAAAACAATATATTCGATGCCTCCCAATCTGGATTCCATAAGAACCACAGTACTGAGACTGCCCTCCATGCCTGCACAGACGACATCAGGACCAGAGTGGACAAGGCGAGACCATCGCCCTCATCCTCCTAGACCTCTCTCCAGCTTTTGACACTGTATGCCACCAAACCCTTCGCACACGCCTGTTTGACGCCGGAATTCGCTACAATGCCCTGGACTGGCTCACCTCCTTCCTCTCCGAAAGAACCCAAAGAGTTTGCCTCACTCCTTTCTGGTCTACAGCCACCAAGATCATCTGTGGGGTCTCCCAAGGATCCTCCCTCAGCCTCACCCTGTTCAACATCTACATGGCTTCTCTTGTCAACATTCTCCGCCCCCACGGCGTCATCATCATTTCTTACGCTGACGACACCCAGCTCATCATCTCCCTCACCAGGAACCCAGCCACCACCAAGATTAACCTGCACGCCGGACTCCTCAACACCGCCAAATGGATGACAACAAGCCACCTCAAATTGAACTAAAAAAAATCATCATCTTCGGCCCCAACAAAATAGCATGGAATGACTCCTGGTGGCCCACCACCCTCGGACCACCCCCAGCACCCACCACCCACGCACACAACCTTGGCATCATACTGGACTCATCCCTCTCCATGACCCAGCAAATCAACGCTGTATCATCCTCCTGCTTCAACACCCTTTGCATGCTACGCAAGACTTTCAAATGGATACCCCTAGAAACAAGAAGAACAGTCACCCACACCCTCATCAACAGCAGACTGGACTACGGCAACGCCCTCTACGCAGGGACCACAGCCAAACTTTAAAGAAAACTCTAGTGAATCCAGAATTCAGCCACACAACTCTCCTCAACCTCCCTCGCCACTAACACATATCCACCCACCTCAGATCCCTACACTGGTTGCCCATCAACAAAAGGATCATTTTCAAGGTCCTCGTCCATGCTCACAAAGCCCTCCATGACACTGGACCTGCCTACCTCAACGAACAAGTAAACTTCGACATACCAACTCACAAGATCCACTCCACCAACATCGCCACAGTCCCACACATCCAACGTACCACCTCTGGCAGCAGATCCTTCTCCCACCTCGCCGCCAACACCTGGAACTCCCTCCCCAACAACCTACGGAAGTCCCAGGACCTACTAACCTTCAGAAAGCCCCTAAAAACATGGCTTTTTGAGCAATAACCGGCCACTACCCCCCAGGGCCTTGAGACCCTACCGGGTGAGTAGTGCGCTTAAGAAATTATTTGATTGATTGACGTGTGTGACATAATAATCATCTGCCTCCTTGTAGTCAGAGTAGTCAGGGTAGAATTAAAAGGCATTTGGAAAAGAGCAGGGCCACTGGAATCAAAGATAATGTTTCCTCCATTGCAGCTGCCTGAGCTGCCGACTGCTGAGAGAAGCAAATTTGTAGTGTACTCAATGAGCTAGATAACACACTTCCAGTCATTCTGCACAGTAGAATGCGTGAACTCCAAAATGGATGAAGCCTAACTCATTAAATCAAGTTCTTTTTACTTTTCCACACAAATTGTCTGTGCAGTTTACTTTTTCAGGAAATCCTTCACCATAAAGAAAAGTCTGTTTTTAATATTATGCTGCCTCTTTTCAGCCTGTCAGTGGTTTTCTGAGACATGTGTTGTAACCATATCCCTTCCTGTGACTGAATTTCCGAATCATCTTATAAAAAATTCCAATGCCCCTAGGGACAGGCAGCAATGTACTTACACTGTGCCATTATGTAATAATTTTTTTTTTTAAAGTGTTTGCAGAGAATGTTCTTTACAATCTGTCTTATTTCTATTGTTTTTTTTTTTTCTTGATTTAGCTACTCCTGCTGATCTACCACCATCACCGACTGGGCAGGAGATGGCAGCCCGGCTCTGGCAGCAGAGGCTGGAGTCCACCAAGGCACATTACTAGTGACTGGTGGATGAGGAGGGTCTGGCATATGCCCCTGCTCCTAGACCTGGGCTCAGTTCCACCAGCCAACCTGCTGTGCCTAAAGCCTTCAGGCCAAACCAGCACTGTCGACCGCCTGGAGCTGTCCATCCCCTTGTTGCCATCCTTTCAGGCCGGCTCTACCATTGCAGCATGCTGTGCAAGCTTTTCCAATTGGGCCACCATATATTTTATGAACATCTAGAGACCTTCATACAAAATGACTTATTGTATCCCTTTTTAAAAACATTATTTAAGTGGGAGGGAGTTGTTGTGGGTGCAGAGGGTGGGAATCTGGGAGGGACCTTTTTCTAAAGGACATTGGATACTTAATTTGGACTTGGACATATAATTTTGGATATTGGTTGGGGATGGGGAAAGATGTGGGAATGGGACATGACTATTGTGAGTGGAGAGGGTGGGTTTTTCATTTATTAAGTATATTTTATATGGTAGGAAAGACAATTTTTATAATCTACTTTATGTCTGAAGTTTTTTTGTGTGTTTTACTTCAACTTTGCACTGAGGACTTTTTGCACAACCTGTCTTTCCTACC
Organism: Pleurodeles waltl; assembly: GCF_031143425.1. NCBI lineage: Eukaryota > Metazoa > Chordata > Amphibia > Caudata > Salamandridae > Pleurodeles > Pleurodeles waltl. The sequence goes on along the minus strand of NC_090442.1, from coordinate 821,673,530 downwards.
TATTTCTGTAAGTGAATGCCCGTTAGGAGGGTATGCTGCCATCCCCTATATTGCCTATAGAAACAGAGAGCATGCATCTCATGTGCAGTAGAAATTTGTTATGTACCAAGTAAAGTAGTTTGCGTCACCCCATAGTTCCCTTCCCTAAAAAGATGAGGTGATGGCTGGCTGCTGCTCCCTCTGTCAATCTTCAAGGTTCCAGCACCGTGCTGAAGGGTTTCTCAAGGTGCCTTCTTTATGGTAGTGGTAGTGCACTGAGAAGGCATCACAGCGAGGTCCAACTTCCACCTAGGTGATCTCCAACTGCAGGATTAATCAAAAGGATCACAGGCAATTAAATTGAAAGAAGAACCAAGAGTTAGTAGTTTTTATGTATACATTTATAATATAGCTTTAGAAAGACTGATGACAGACTACTACAACCATGACACATCAAAGAATACGTCATATCAAAAACTAGCAATAGTAAATTATCTGGAGCAATGGTGAGCATGAAAATTGAAAAACAAAGTTACGAAATCCTGAAGTCATAAAAAATGTTCTCAAATTCTGTACTCTGTAGACAACAAGGTTAGGTGGATTATTTACGCATAACAAAGGCCTGAATGATGATGCTGACCTTTGAGACATGCCATTCTTCCTACTTATGCTTGGTTGGGGAAGTGGGGCTGGTGTGGGCTGTTGCTTAGGTAATAGAAGATCCCGCTGTGTGTTGGTGTCGCTTTTAACCACTTCTGCTTCACCAAGTGTGGGATCTATTTGGTGTAAATTAAGTCACACCTCAATAAATCTCAAAGCCCGGGTGAAGAAGGTTAGGAGTTTGGTGAATGTATGGAAAAGGGGATTTGTGCAAAGGTATGACTGTTGTAGACTCCCATTATAGGAATGAGACTGCTGGATTTTGAGTGATAGCACGACTGGGTATGGGGGACTGAGTCTGATCTCACACCATGTGACAACTACCAGACTAAACTTTCTGGCTAGCTAGAAGCACCTCACCAAACCCTGAAAGGAAAGGTGATTTGTGGCAGCCTGAACATGACACTCAGTGATTCTCAGGGGAAGTCGTGGTCGAGAAGTTCTGCCCCCTTTCTCTTGTTAGCAAGAAGGTTTCATACACACACAGACAGGCAAAGAAGGAGATGCAGGATGGTTTTCAATACATTTATTGAAAAGATTGCAATCTATAATAAAATATATGTGCTGCAATTATTAGGGCAATGAGGCATAACAATATTTGAATGGTGGTGACCAGCAAGAAGAAAATAAACAGTCCCAAACTACTGGAATAATATGCACAAGTGAATCCTACCTAGCCCCAAACTCAAACTCCTAAATGAGAGCAGAGCAGTGATAGCCTAATCAGTCCATACTTAGTCCATGTGAGGAGCACCCACCCCCATTATCTGAAGGTAAGGGATCTGCCCACCATCTCCTGGGTTGGCTGTAGAGACAGAGCCGAAGTCAGCAATGATATAGCATGCAGTGTGGATGGTATCGGGCTGGAATTACCTCCCTGTTGTCCCTTGGGCTACACACTGTTTTTATAAGAAAACTTATTTTTGTTCTGTGAAAAAGGCCTGAAGTGGGTAGGTGCCTGAGTGTCAGCCTGATTACAAACTCTTGTGATGGAGTTGCTAGGTGGATTGTCATGTACTCAGACACGTTAACCTAGGTCAAGGGGACATGGTGGAATGTCATGCACATAATAATAATAACAATGCTTTCACAGAAGCACGGAGCTACATCTGATTGGAAAAGAAAACATCTCTGCTGAAAGTAGGCTAACTAAAAATGAATAAAACTGAATAAACAAAATCAGAACACTTATGTAGATAAAAGGGCACAGGCCAAAGGCCTTAGCCAAGCTAAATTATGTGTGCCCAAGCAGAGTGTAAAATGAAGCCACAACACCCTCCCCATTGTCGGGACAAGTGTATTATCCAAAAAATGCTCCTAAAACGTAAAACACTAAAATAATGCTAAAATATACATAAAAAGACATAAAATGTTGAAGACGACAAGCAAGAGAGGCCAACAGGCCAAATTAACGAGTAATTTAGTATTTAGACAAAAATGGCAACTTCAACAATAATTATGAACCTGCAGGAAATCTCCGATGTCTTCAATGGTGATGAAAGCCAGGAAGGATTCTACCTCGGCAGGCAACACGTTGATCAGCACATTAGCTGAAGGATCCACAGAGCAAAAGCGTGCAGAGGCATCAGCCGTAGAACCGGTGAAGAGGGCCGACGCTCCTGGCTACAGCAGATGGTAAAGGGGCCAGGAAATCCATGAGATGTGGCTCATAGGATACCTCACATGTCAACACCAGTCTCAAGGGACATGTCTGTAAATGAGTCATAAGTGAGAACTGTGTCAACAGAAGGCACAGGCTGCATGTCAAGACACACCTTTGGTGTACACTTGAACTTGAAGGAGCACCATAAGCAGTGAAAATTGGCTGCACACAGGTCAGTATCAGTTGGAATGTCAATGACCAATTCAGCTCAACCTCCTCCAGCAGTGAAGCTATCATGTCACAGATGGGCTGGTGGGAACTCCACTACTCCACTTTGCTGAGATGGGTCAGCCATTGCATATGAAAAATAGCAACAGCAGGATGCTGCCAGGATGCTGGCAATTAATGCCAAGGTCATCAGGAATCCAACAGACACTCAAAAATATAGGCCCTCATTACAACCCTGGTGGTCAGTGGAGAAATGGCGGTAATACCGCCAACAGGCCGGTGGAAAAAAAATGGCATTACAAGCATGGCGATGACCACCATGCAAAACCGCCACTTCTCCACTCCGACCGCCAGGGTGGTAACGACTGCTGGGCTGGAGACTTCGGTCTCCAGACCAGAGGCTGTCACTACACAACCGGCGGTATCACGACCCCGCATACCGCCATGTATTTCGTGGGGTTCTCTACGCCACAAAATCCATGGCGGTAGGCACTATCAGTGCCAGGGAATTCCTTCCATGGCACTGATAGTGGTGTCCCCCATCCCCTCCCCCACTCCAGAGTCCTCCCCCCACACCCCTGACATTCCTACCACCCCGCAACGGTGGCAGGACCCCCCTCCCCAACCCCCAACATTGACACACTCCCCCACACACACACATACACTACATCCACACATACCCACACACATACAAACAGACATTTCAACAGACATACACACAGACATACATGCACACATACTCACAGACATACACGCACACACAAACACAGACATACAAACAGACAGACACGCACACATTTTCCACACACCCAACACCCCCTATACACGCACTCACACACCCCCTCTACACACTCACATGCACACCCACATGCACGCACACAACACACAACGCCTCCCACCCCATCCCCTAATGGACGATCACCTTACCTGGTCTGGTGATCCTCCGGGAGGGTATGGTATCCATGGAGGCTGCTCTGCCGCCAGCTCCCCATCCCCAGAACACCGCCACACCGAATCATGGAACGTGATTCAGTGGGCGGTGTTCTGATGACGTGCGGTGGAGGTGGAGCAGCCACCACTTCCCCGCCGACCGCCAGTATGGCTGCTGGCGGCTCTCTGTCTGAAATAGGATGGAGGTGCTGCCAGCAGTCAAATACGCTGTGCAGAAAACCGCCTGCACTGGCGGTCTTCAGCACGGCAGTACCTCGGCGGTCTTGCAAAAAGACCGCCAAGGTTAATATGAGGGCCATAGTTTGGAAAGTGCTAAAAAATCCAAAACCGACAGCTTTAAAAAAGTACCCAATTCCTACAGTGTTGGATGCATTGAAAATTCTGCTCACCAATTGTCCTAAATGATTGGGGAATTTGCTACCTAATAAGGACTTCATCTCTGCTGATGACCTTGCAAGTTGGGGTCATCGGTCTCTATGGCTGATGTCAGAGCCTCAAGCTAAGCAGACTAAGGGCCAACAATAGGGCCTTTAGTCTGCTTAGCTTGTCAAAGTAGCAATGTGTGGCCACATGTCTGCTACTTTTGTCTCTCGTGTGGGGGGATATAAAACCAGGCCACAGCAAGTTACAATCTGGGAAACTGAAATTACTTATCCAATTTCAGGCTTCATACGTCAACAGCTTTCACTGTTTAGCCCTGCATAACTTCCATTCGAAAGTATCTGAACCGCTGGGTGAATCAAAGAGATGGGAGTACCCTTTGGATAGCAGGACAAGACACCTGCTTTCAAATCATAGAATGACTAAGAGTAGTCTCACATTCACTTAGAAAGACCTTTGTTTCGCCATTCAAACATTTGCAAGTGAAAGACAGCTCCCACACCTCGTGGATGTAACTGTACCCTAACTGATCAAATCTGCCAACTGCAAAATGTTTTAAACACTTGTAAACTGAAATGTGGAAAGGGCAGATTGATTACCCCATGTGTTTCTCAGTGTTAAGCCTGATGTAACTAGCTTCTTTTTTAGCCATTACCTGTTGTTTTTTGGTCAAATTAAAGGTGGGAAATATCTCAGTAAAGTTGACATGCTGCCAAGGCACACAGACACTTTTGAGAGCCTGCAGTGTCCAACCCAACTGCAAAATGGACATAATTTGACTCTGTCCATGATGTAAAAATGACATATCATTCTCAATGACATCTATTGCAGAAGAGACAATGTTATCTGGCATGTATATGTGGTTGGACAATATGTTCATACCATTATCGACTATGACTGAAGCCTTCTCCATGTTTTCTTTGTCAATATGCCTTAAATGTGCAGCAGCTTCCATTTGTGAAAGCTTCAAAATTCCATTACATGTAGCTTATACAAAAGATTGTGAGCATGGTTTTATAGGACCCAGCAAGAAATCTGGTATGTCAACCTCTGCTGAAAGGAGACTAAGGTGTTCTTTGACAGCTGCTAATGTAGAAAGAACATAACCACTGTTGGCAAAGTTTACCCACACTACATTCATACCTAAGTCTTGAATTGTGATGTAGCGAGGGTCGGGCTGGCTTGCTTTGAAACCACATGTGGTTAACAAAACATGTCTGAAAACCATGTGTGTCCATTAGCCATAATAACCACCTTCCAGGACGTGAAAGTGAGGAATTAAAGGTGTCATTCTGAACCCAACTTGTCAGCTGTTCCTCACTGACATTGAAAAGTGTTTGCCAATTGTAAAATTTTGCTGGTGTCGGGATACTGAGCGTATGCAGTTTTCTTTATTTCTCCTAACCCCAGGCAGGTTGTTTGTTGAATTGTGTTGTTCAGAAATATTATTTGTAAGGGAAAAAGGCATGGTCCAAAAAAAGGCTTCCTTACCATGTTTCAGGCAATTAGATGTTCCCCACTCACTCTTTAACTCAACAGAGTTCTTCCAAAATTCATGCCCTTCAGTGGCCAACCGGGAAACTGAGGATTTCGGCTAAATTAATTTGGAGTTGGTTAGCAATATCTTTCTCATGTTAGAAAGAGGCAATTTGAAATAATATGACTCTTTGCAAACTTCTCTACATATGTTTTGGAACTCCCCATTGGAGGAGTTGGACAATGTTCCCATTGTGTGTACTTACCAACAAATCTTGGTGCAGTAGCTCAGTGCAGAATGTGTTGTCCGTTATGGTGGTAATAGAACATTTTCCCATAATCCGCTTTATTCGTATATAGATCTTCACTTTTACATACAGTATAATATTTAAGCTCAAAAAGCATCAAATTAACTGTTTTAACATCCCAGTTATCAGAAACAACCCCAGGTGTAATAACATAATTCATGGAAAAATGTATGGAATTTGAATGACCTCAGTAGAAACAAATACATCATATGGTACTTTATCCCACACAATCCCATCAGGAATAGAACAGCTGAAATGTTCACAAGGAACGAGTCTCTTCAGACCTTATGGAAAGAAATGTAAGGTGTCAAAACCTCATCGACCAGTTCAACAGCTGAGTTCAGGAAGATAATGACCATTTATTGGCAGAAAGAAAACAATGACAAAACAAATCTAAAGCAGAAGGGCAGGCAATGTCAGTGTTATCCATAGATGGTACCAAGGACAAATCAAATAATTGTTTTTAAGCAAGTTATAAAGCTTACATGTTGCTGACACAAGTACTGTTGCATGCAGAACAGTTTGATGAAAAATCATTTATGTTGACAAAGTTACCAAAAGCTATTGGTGCAAAGGCAGGTGCTGGTGCAGAATTGGTAGATGTACTCAACCGTGGTGGTTCATAGTAGACAATGCTGTCCATCTGTGTTGAATTTGAATAGTAGATATACATAGTTTAGACATTTCTGGGTGGTGAGGTGGTGACAGGAAGTAGCAGAATCCCCTTCTCTGCCCTCCCCAGGCTTGGTGAGACAACTGTAGTACTGGTACCTACAGAAGTGTTATTCAGTACTTCAAGAGGCATATCCCATTGGGTAGTGAGGGAAGTTAGGGAATTACCCAGGAATCCTTATGGTCAACTGTGCAGGATTGACCACATGGTGCAAATTGATGTCGTCAATTGAAACAAAGCAGATGTCTTTAGAACAAGGCAGCAGTGGTATTATGATAGTTCTGCTACCGTGTATTCCCAGGACTGTAACCAGTGCTCTATAGGATGGGTCAAACTCCTACATTACAGCAATCCTGTCTTATAGCAGATCACCAACTTTAGGAATACAGCGGTAGATGCTGTTGTGAAATCCCTTGTTAGAAATGGGGTCTTTGATTGGCAGTCAGGTTACCCCCTGTCCAAGCAAGGACCCTCACTGTAGTTAGGGTAAAAGCGAATCACCTTCAGCTAACCCCCCCTCACCCTCTTGGTTGCATGGCACATGCAGGGAGGCTTAACTTCAGAGGGCTAGATGAAAAGTATTTGTACCAACACATACAGTAACTTTATTGAAACACTACAAAATGACACATCACAGGTTTAGAAAAATCGAGAATAATTATCTAAAAAGAACAAGACCAAAATGACAAAAATCCTACGTACTCAGGTCATGTTCTTTTAAACACAACTCTAACCCTGGTAGCGTGAATATGTACCTGGGTGGCGTAAAAAATAACCCTGCACGGGCGAATGTGAGTCGAAAGAAGCTTGCGATTCGTCAATATCAGTCACAAGCGAGACCGTGCGTCGTTTCTACTTCGGTCGGGTCAGCGTGTGTCGTTTCTTCTCTCCACAGGAGAGCAATACATCAATCCGGACAAGCACTCTCGGGTCTGGGCAGGCTTTGGGTCATTTTTACACGCCCATCGATGTTTACGTCAGAAATCCTGCCGCACGGTGATCCAAAAAACACACAGTGTAGGTTGCGATCTCACCAGCCTCCATCAGCGATGCTGTGCATCGTTTCCCCAGCTGCGTGCTTCGATCTCCCAGCTGCGCTGCAGGCAGAGCCTTGATTTCAGCCACAAAGCCGGTGGTGCATTGTTTTTCCAGAGGTTGCATTGACATTTTCCCCGCACGTCGGTCTGTGCGTGGATTTCTTAAACTTGGCCTGCCAGCTTCTCCTTTCAAGGCACCAGGAACTGGATAGGGCACCACTTGGCAGGGCAGGAGTCTCAGCAGAGGATCCAGGTGCTGGCAGAGAGAAGTCTTTGCTGTCCCTGAGACTTCAACAACAGGAGGCAAATTCAGTTTCAAGCTTTTGGAGAGTTCTTCACAAGCAGGAAGGCACACAAAGTCCAGTCTTTGTCCTCTTGCACAGGCAGAAGCAGCAACTGCAGGATAGCCCCACAAAGCACAGTCACAGGCAGGGCAGCTCTTCTTCCTCAGCTCTTTAACTCTTCTCCAAGCAGTGGTTCCTCTTGGTTTCCAGAAGTGATCCAAAATCTGTGGTTTTGGGTGCACTTCTTATACACATTTTGCCCTTTGAAGTAGGCTTACTTCAAAGAAAAGTCTTTCTTGCTTGTGAAATCAAGCCTTGCCCAGGCCAGGCTCCAGACACACACCAGGGGGTTGGAGACTGCATTGTGTGAGGGCAGGCACAGCCCTTTCAGGTGTGAGTGACCTCTCCTCCCTTCCCTCCCAGCACAGATGGCCCATCAGGATATGCAGGCTACACCCCAGCTCCCTTTGTGTCACTGTCTAGAGAGAGGTGCATACAGCCTAACTGTCAAACTCACCCAGACAGGGAATCCACAAACAGGCAGAATCACAGAATGGTTTCAGCAAGAAAATGGTCACTTTCTAAAAGTCAACTTTACTAAAAGATGTAGTTTTAAATTGTGAGCTCAGAGACCCCAAACTCCACATGTCTATCCGCTCCCAACGGGAATCTACACTTTAATCATATTTAAAGGCAGCCCCCAGGTTAACCTATGAGAGGGATAGGCCTTGCAACAGTGAAAACCAAAGTTAGCAGTATTTCACTGTCAGGACATATAAAACACATTAGTATATGTCCTACCTTAAACATACAGTGCACCCTGCCCATGGGGCTACCTAGGGCCTACCTTAGAGATGTCTTACATGTAATAAAAAGGGAAGGTTTAAGCCTGGCAAGTGGTTACACTTGCCAAGTCGAATAGGTAGTTTAAAACTACACACATAGACACTGCAGTGGCAGGTCTGAGCCATGTTTACATAGCTACTATTGTGGGTGGCACAACCAGTGCTGCAGGCCCACCAGTAGCATTTGATTTACAGGCCCTGGGCCCCTCTATTGCACTGTACTAGGGACTTACCAGTAAAGCAAATATGCCGATCATGGATGAACCAATTACATACACATTTTGTAGAGGAGCACTTGCACTTTAGCACTGATTAGCAATGGTAAAGTGCCAAGAGTAACTAAAACAGCAAAAGTCCAGCACACATCAACAACCTTGGAAGCAGAGGCAAAAAGTTAAAGGAGACCACGCCAAGGACGAAAAGTCTAACATCCCTCATTCCCAAGGTGGCAGGATAGGCAGACGAATTTTCATCACAGAATTTTTGTGTTTCCTGTAAAACAGTGATATGTCAACTTATATCAAATGATGTTTCTTCCGCCACCCTGTCAGGGCCATCAATATCTGTGACATACATAGGTATCCCAAACAAGACCTGGTAGGGTTGCATCCTCCCAAGGACCTTCTTGACAGATTATTTAGTGCCCTTTGGACGCCTATAGGTGATGAAGCCAACTATGACTAGAACTTAATAACCTTGCTGTTAAGGATTGCTTTAAGTCTCAGTTCTTCCTCTGCACAACAGAATTTCCTTCAGGATGATAGGTTGAGGAGTCATGGGGTTGACCACTCATTGTTGCAATGGTGTCACTGAATTCCCTGAAGGCAAAGGCAGCGCCCTGGTCCGAGTGGAATGGTGGAACCGCATATGTCCTGAGAAAGACTTGCAAATCTTTAATAACAGTTTGGGCGTCAGCCAATTGTTGTGGTCATATCCACAGGAATCCAGAACATGAATCAACAGTAAGTAAGATGTATTTTTATGCACTATCAGATTGAAAGAGACCGCAATGGTCCAGGTACACACATTGTAGGGGTTTGTTTGACACAAGGAGGGGTCCCTGCAGTGGACCTTTGATGGTGGAACCCTTGATTTGCTGACAGATGTTTCAGCAAAAGTCATACTGCTACCAGTAGTAGTGTTTCTGTAGCAGGGATATAATAGCTGCCACATTGGCATGGACAGAAGCCACACCCATGTGCTACTTTAATAAGATCTTATCTCTGATCTTTGCTGGGGATCACACAATCACCCACCCCTGGAATTCTTGGGAATGCAATTTTTTGGGCACTGGGGTTGTAGGTATATATAGTATGGAACGCTTTTGGTAGAGGCTTGCCTTCAGCTAAGGCTTTCACAGCATCCAATGTCTCCTTGACCAGTCTTCAGTGAGAATGAGCTAATGCAGCAACAGAAGTCATAGCTACTGCTGAGTTGACAGCTTCATACACCAAAGTCTTTCCTACAATGTGTACTCCTACACATTGGTGGCCCAATTTATGAACTACATGATCCCTAGGTAGTCTCTCATTAAGATCTGCTACCCTCCCCCACAGGATTTTGTATTTGATGGTGTTCCATTTTGAACCCCTGAACCTGTTCAGATGCCAGTGAATTAAGTAATCATTGTAGGACTGGACACAGTAGTACGAATCACACACAATCAACTTGGGCTGTTCAGGATCCCTATGTTCCAGTGCCAAATGAGAGCCTTGGCCTCTGCAAGTTGTGTAGTGCAGTCCCCTAGGGTCTGTGTATAGGTATGTTGAGGGTAGAATACACCATCTCTCATGACTCAGCTGACTGCCATGCAAGCATCGGAGTACTGATGTTTGGTACCTACAGCTGGTTGTGCTGTGCCGTCAGTGTAAATGAAAGTTCCATAGACTTAATGTTAGAGCGTTAAGGCTATGCAAGCTCATTTTGTAGAAATTCTTGGGTCTGCAGATTGGGGTTGAAGTCATAATTAACATCAATGGCAGTCAGGGAGGATGGCAATTGAATCCAGCTTGGATGTATTGTTTTTGCATTTGGACCACTAGCTTTTGGTAACCACCTTGAGGGCTGGCATGGGGTTACAACAATAATGTGTTACTCTTGGGTAGATGGCCTCGCCTTACTGACAGCTACCTGTAATGTAGCTAGTATTTTTTCTGTCAGGGAAAAATGTTGTTCTGCTTTGGAGTACAGAAGTGATTTGAATTCTATAGGTACTGTGTCACCCTCATTAAATGTGACATAGGTGAACTAGATGGCACCAGGATTTATTCTGATGACCATGTTTGCTTTATTGTCACGTGTTTGTGGGTGTTGAATTTCTAGAATGTCTTGTTGCAAATCTCTAAGTATGCGTGTATGTTCTTGTGTCCAGTGTTTGTTTGAACATTCAAGACAAATTAAATCATAGAGTGGTTTATGTGTAGTGAATGTATGTTCTGTCAAAATTAAAGAAAGGAATGTATGTTGTGAAGTTTCTTAATGGTCTTTGCTGGTTGCAGTTGAGCGCTCTTCTCCAAAAAGTGCGGTGCTAGGCTCTTGCCTTCGTCAGATAATTGGTATCCTAAGAATAGGACACTAAGAAGGGCATCTTTAGTTTTTTTAAGTTTAATTTTTTAGCCTTGGGCAGAAAATCCTAGAATGATGTGATCCACCCAGGCCCAATGTTTATTGATGTAATCATCTGTAAGGTAAATGCCATCGACATATGACAACACCTCGGGTCAATGTCTTGTACTATTGATGTTACAAGGGCAGAAAATACCCAAGGGCTGTTCTGATATTCCTGAGGCGATCTACAAAAGCGTTGCTGAGAGCCTAATGGGCTAAAGGCAGTAGAATCCCAGCTCTCAGACTCTAGATTTTGGCAGAAGAAACCATCCAAGGTTGTTATATATTTCTTTTGTCACTATACTGTTGATCAGTGCACATTCTGGATTGCAAGTGTGCATGTGTGACTGTTTAAATGTCTGTAATCTAAGACCATATGAATGGTCAGGTTTTGCTGTGGGGAATAGCGTGTTATTCATTGCAGAGACACATGGGGGTATATTTATACTCTGTTTGTGCCGAATGTGCGTCAAAAATTTGGCCGGACAATTGGCACAAACCGTGCACCATATTTAAAGTTTGACGCTCGAGCCCATGAATGCCAAAATCCCGCTGTGTGCGTCATTTTCTGGATGTGGGAAACCGCCTTGTGTTGATGACATGCAAGGTAGGCGTTCCTGTCCAAAAAATGACTTAAACAGCCGTGCGCCTTATTTATGCTACCGCACAAAAATGACGCACGGCCAGGAGGCGGAGTTGGAAAATGATGCACAACACGATTTGCATCACAAAATAACACCTGGGTCAGGGAAAGCATTTAAACGGGGCAAACACACCACTACTTAAGGAAAACACACAGAAGCAACAGCAGAGCTCCAAAAAGAAGACATGGAGGTGCTTTTCATCCGGCATGCCCGCAGACGCAGAGCACAGGAACAACAACAGCAGCTTCCACAACACCAGCAGGGACTCCAAAGGCAAAGCAGAAGGCAGGAGAGGATATTCCGCACCAGGGCAACCCTACTGGGACTCCGCCAACAAGACATCATTCATAGGTACAGGCTTAACTGGCAAGCCATTCAGCAGCTGCTGCACAACATTGAGCCACAGTTGGCACCCAGCTTGCAGACACCCCGCACCATTCCACCAGAAACCAAACTGCTAGCTGCACTACACATGTTGGCAAGTGGCTCTTTTTAAACCACTGGCGCACTGGTTGCTGGGTTCTCACAGCTATCATTCTCCGCCTTCCTACCCAAGGTACTGGATGCCATCATCTCACTCACACCTCGCCAGATCAGCTTCCCCAACACACAGCTGAAGCAGCAGGAGACAAAACAGGGATTTTACCAAATTGATGGCTTCCCACACGTCCTTGATGCCATTGATTGCACACAGGTACGCATTGTGCCACCTGCTGCAACCGAACATCTATACTGCAACAGGAAGCACACACACTCCATTGATGTGCAGGCCATTGTCGATCACCGGGGTTTGATCACCAACATCGTGGCAAAGTATCCTGGGAGTGTACATGATTCATTCATCTTCCGTCACTTCACCATCAATCAACACTTCCATGGTGGATGATATGGCAATGGCCGACTTGTTGGAAAGTACAGAAACCTACTTATATACACACTGCACAGCACCCTTCTAGGACACACAACACATACACCACGACATCGACATGTGGACAGGAACACACTGAGGTTATGAAACCGCTAGGCATGTTTGATATCCTCAGCCAATGGGAGACACACCTAGGGACAAATGACTGTTTCAAATAACAACTGATGCAACTCCACAGGCACAAGGGAAAAACTTGAAACAACACAATGACAAACACATGGCCCCAACTGGCAGTACACCCGGGCAGATTATTCTTTCAATATCACATCAATAACACTCAATCCAACACCCTTCAAACCAATACTTACTGTGTAAGGGGTGTGTAATGTGTTTTGCTGCAGGTCAAACACCATGACACACATAGCATGATGATGACTACAATGAAGGTAACGTGTAGTCATTGAGGCTGTACCAATATCTCACATCACTCCTACTCTCACATTGCCCACTACGAAGACGCAAGTGGACTGTGCGAAGAACACATCTTGATGGGACAGTATTGAAAGTGCACAGTCCTACACATACGCATTGCGACAAACTAACACACACACAACAGATGTACTGGCATACGGACCTTCTGAAACTCTAAATGACAAACTCACAACCAAGTTAGCCATCTGAACTTGAACATGTTCAGTAGTATAGGTACACGTTACAACCTGAGTCGACTTGGCAAGGGCAGAAAAATAGGTCTGCAGTGAACTTGTCACACATGTGAAATTAGTGCATAGTCAATTGTTAATACATCAGTGCTCACAACGTATGGAGATGTTTTGCACATTGTCACCTTGCAAAATCTAAGGGTCTCACTGATGGTTAAATAAATCTATTGCATATGTCAAATTGCATGGGATGTCCAGGGTACATAGATGCAACCGTGTTACCACCACTGTCAAACTGATTCTGTGTATGGAAGTATCATCTCACCCCCAGTTAAGACACAGGGACACCTATTTCACAAGTCACAAGGCAAGGGAGTACACACTGTACTGCAACTCTACAAAAATACTGCTGACATCCGGTCAACAGCCAAACACCCGTTCTGATAAGGAAACAACCGAATGCTGATGGTACATCCTAGAAGCGCAGGAATCCACCCAATAACACAAACACCAATGAATCACAGACAACGCAAGCGAACAACTGCCATGCAAAGTGATATTTATGGTGCAAGCTACATCAACATGTTCTCACTCATTTTCTCTTTCAGCTGATCACGGGTATGGGATCCAGCCATGTATCATGACCCCATTTGCAAACCCAAGCACTGCAGCAGAGCGTGCCTATAATGAGGCACATAGGAGGACATGCACCATAGTGGAGAGGACCTTTGGCAGGTGCCTCAACATCACCGGAGGCAGCCTCCTACACTCACCAGAAATGGTGTGCAAAATAATTTTGACCTGTGCCATCCTGCACAACATACGTGTAAGAAGGAACATTCCCCTGTATGAACCTGACCCACAAATGCCTGAAGAGGAGGAAGAGGAGGATGCTGTCCATAAACATGAGGGGGACCATCCAAACACAGCTGCAGGATTGCGTCGGAGACAACATATTGCCCAAAATTCATTTAACTCTACTCACCCATCACCGCTGTCTTACCATATGTAAATAAACACCTATACTAATCACTATATCATGGTCGGGATAATCACTTTTGCATAGCATTATCTCTAATAATATTAGAATCAGAGTGTAGCCTCATGGAGTATTGCTGAAATACCAATTAGGACACAGAACATTCCTAAACTAGTTTGATGTGTATGAATGTACAGCCACATACACTCACACAGTATATGACATATCCTGTCCAGTTCACATTTGAAGGGCAATAGCAAAGGACCACACCTATTTCACACATACATGTTCGCAACATGGTTCATCGCAGCATATGGCACACAACAAAGACACCATCAGTCAATGAGGGAAAAAAATACCTCATACATGAGGCAGTGGATGTGCTATTGCATTGGTAACAGGATTGTGTGACCAGACCCTAGACAGCGGTAAGTCGTACATCACCTATCTTTGCAAGGTTTATGTGTGACTAGATTTCCACAAAAGCAGCAAATTCATAGCACAAGTGCCCCAGGTACGACTAGCATTGCTCTCATGACATCCCCTGCACATGGCAGACCATGTCCTAAGTCCTAACACACCCATGTTCCCGGTCTCACCCCACCCTTATTCAGAGGTTCCTGGAGTGGTAATATGTGTCCCCAGATAATCCCTCCTCCACACACTCCCAGACTTACAATGTAAATCCAGTCTGCTTCCCTCTTTAGTATGTTATGCCATAGTCATTGTACTTTTGTCTGCATGGGCGTCAGGTTAAATAATGCACTGGCTTGTAGTCTCTAAGCTCTGTTATCACCTGTACATTGCTTCCCATGTGAAAGGTACTGTTGGCCATTTGAACTTGAATCTCACCTACAGGACTTGTGAGAGACTGATGCTGCACACACCTGTGAGCACCTCTATGGAGACCAGCCATTTGAACATGCACTGCCTTTGCAGCTGCTTGGAACAGCATAGAAGCTGCCATTTAATCTATAACACTGTTATGCCTTGCTGTATAAATCAGCTGTATAACACAGCCCTTGGGTTAATGTGTTACGTTCCAACAAACAGGACAAACACACTTTTCCGTTTCCACTGTCTTGTTCCTCCTTTGACCACTCTCAGTCTGACCACTGTGTATTTACCTTGTGAAATGTTTGACCCTGCATCCTCTTAGCCTGACTGGATCCTGTCTTAGCATTACCCTAAAGGTTCCTTGGGCCTACATTTGTATCATAGTTGCTTTCCCAACCCTCACATTCCTCCTGGGGTATTGTGTCAGGTGGGTCTACAATGCATACTCAAATATATTGTATAGCATAATCAGTTTATTTATTGTACCATGGGGGGAACTTGTCTCCAAATAGCCAAATTATGGCCTATCACTTGTCTGGGTCTCATGTATGCATGAGTGACAAATTGTGACAGTGTACCATGGCTGTATGCATGGATTGGGTATGGTGCCTCCATCACAACAAACAACGTCAGATAATGTGCATGAAATGTCTACACATGTTAGGACCCTGACAGTCCACACACTGATTCACATTGCTCCCAATATATTGATGGGGCTTGTGTGGTGAATAGCTATGAGAGTAATCAGCACAGAGGCACTGATGTTCCCATATGCTGTGGGAATTTTAAAGGCCAACCTATGTACAAATGTTGTGAGGAAACCTGCCGGTAGAAGAATCCTGAGACATTAACTTTGTCAGCACACCAAGGTTGCCCTGTTGACAGTCTCATAACACATCTGAAGGGACAGGGTTGGACCATTCCCATGTGTGTTCTCAAATCACCATTGGCTTTCCTTCTATTGATCTGCCAAGGATACTTTGTAGATACAGGAAATAGCTTCACAAACTCATGACTAGACCTGCACATAACTGTGACAACATAGATCCCAAGAATTATATAGGCTAAACATTGGCCCACACACATGAACCAGACACCTCTGTGCATTTTACCACTGGAAATATATTAACACGTGCTGCTTGGTCTGCTGGTCCTCCACTGCCACAGGAGAGACATGGCTCTGTTATATGACTCCAACTGTGGCGTAACCTTACAATTGTGTATTATATTTGGGACTCTGTATCACAAACACGGTACCCACATAGTATGATCCCATGCCTGACTCATGGTGGGTTAACAAACTAGTGCCTAGGAAGTACTATCCAACATTCTAGGACATGTGATGGCTAACCTTTGGGACATTGACATGAACAACTGTCTGCTATCTATCCAGTGCATGCTTTGTCATTGGTGGTGTTTATGTTCCAAAAAACCTAGGAAGTGAACACAGCAGTTCTTGCTATATGTATGACTGACACATGTCCTCTCTCATTTCCACAATGACTTGCACCTGAGGGTTGGACACTGTTAGAAATGGGGTCTTTGGTTGACATTCAGGATACCCCCTGTTCAAGCAAGGACCCTCGCTCTAGTCAGGGTAAAAGAGAATCACCCTCAGCTAACCCCTGCTTACCCCCTTGGTAGCTTGGCAGAGCAGTAGGCTTAACTTCAGAGAGCTAGGTGTAAAGTATTTGTAACAACGCAAACAGTAACTTAATGAAAACACTACAAAATGACACAACACTGGTTTAGAAAAATAGGAAATATTTATCTAAACAAAACAAGACCAAAACGACAAAAATCCAACATACACAAGTCAAGTTATGAATTTTTAAAGATTAAACTCAAAAATAGCGCTTAGAAACAAAAATGAGATGTTAACACGGCGTCGTGATGGAGTCGTTCCCAACACGCCGACACCAGCGGCGACGGATACGGATATGGAGTCATGCAGACCCCCAAGTACAGTACCTTTGGTGAAGAGTGAAAACAAGCCGATGCGCGAAGTCAGGAATCGCGGCGTCTATGTGAAATGTTGAATCCGTGCACTTCGAGCGGCGTCGGTCATGACGTGGTGCGGCGACTTCCACGGAGTCGCGGACTTCAGCGGGGCTGCCGCGGCGTCCGGCCTGCGAAGAGTGTCGCGTTCCAGCGAAGGTCACGGCGTCAGGTGCAGGCGGCGTTACCGGATTCAGCAGCGGCGTCGGTCCGAAGTCGTCCGAAGTCGATTTCCTTGGATTCCACCAGCTTTCCTTTCAAAGGCCCAGGGACTAGATATGGCACCACTTGTCGGGGCAGGAGTCTCTCCAGAGACTCCAGGTGCTGGCAGAGAGAAGTCTTTGCTGTCCCTGAGTCTTCAAACAACAGGAGGCAAGCTCTAACTCGAGCCCTTGGAGATTTCTTCACAAGATGGAAGGCACACAAAGTCCAGTCTTTGCCCTCTTACTCTGGCAGAATCAGCACTGCAGGAAAGCTCCACACAGCACAGTCACAGGCAGGGCAGCACTTCTTCCTCAGCTATCAGCTCTTCTCCAGGCAGAGGTTCCTCTTGGTTCCAGAAGTGTTTCTCAAGTCTGTAGATTTGGGTGCCCTTCTTATACCCATTTTAGTCTTTGAAGTCACTTTTCTTCAAAGGGGACTCACACCTACTTGTGAAATCCTGCCTTGCCCAGGCAAGGCCTTAGACACACACCAGGGGGTTGGAGCCGGCATTGTCAGAGGCAGGCACAGTCCTTTCAGATGAGAGTGACCACTCCACCCCTCCCTCCCAGCAGAGATAGCTAATCAGGAAATGCAGGTTACCCCCCAGCCCCCTTTGTGTCACTGTCTAGTGCGAGGTGAAAAACAACCCAACTGTCAAACTGACCCAGACAGGGAATCCACAAACAAGGCAGAGTCACAGAATGGTTTAAGCAAGAAAATGCTCACTTTCTAAAAGTGGCATTTTCAAACGCACAATCTTAAAATCAACTTTACTAAAAGATGTATTTTTAAATTGTGAGTTCAGGGACCCCAAACTCCACATGTCCATCTACTCTCTAGGGGAATCTACACTTTAATCATATTTAAAGGTAGCCCCCATGTTATCCTATGAGAGAGACAGGCCTTGCAACAGTGAAAAACGAAGTTGGCAGTATTTCACTGTCAGGACATGTAAACCACATTACTATGGGGGTCATTCCGACTTCTGCCGCCCGCCTGGCGGGAGCCGCCAGAAGACCGTACCGCAGTCAAATGACCGCGGCGGTCATTCTGACTTTCCCGCTGGGCCAGCGGGCGACCAAGTCGAATTTACAGTGTAAAAAAATACACTTACAGACACTGCAGTGGCAGGTCTGAGACATGATTACAGGGTTACTTGTGTAGGTGGCACAACCAGTGCTGCAGGCCCACTAGTAACATTTGATTTATAGGCCCTGGGCACCTCTAGTGCACTTTACTAGGGACTTAACAGTAAAACAAATATGCCAATCATGGAGAACCAATTACGTACACATTTTAAACAGGAGCTGTAACCGGACGTCTCCGGACGCCGGTTCTCGTGACATTGTGCCGAACGCCATTAAGGGGGCCCGACACACTCGTGAGGGACGCAAGCCTGTGACGTCAGACGCCTTCGGCGTCTGGACGACAACCGAAAGAAAAGACGGACCAAAGGGAGAGTGAGAGGAGGAGACAGAAGTAGACGCTCGACGAGCGTGGCCGGAGGAAAAGGAAACCCGGACGCCGAGGACGGAAAGGAAGGACCCCGTCGAAGGAGCAGAGACCCCGAGAGAGAGAGAAAGGCACCGGGGCACTCCCGCCCCCGTCGGGGAGAAGCCGGGAGACTGCCAAAGTGCCGGCCGCGTCCCCGGAGGGGCGTGGCCACCTCAGGTACGTTCGTACCACAGCTGGGGCTTTGCGAGAGGGTGGTTATTAGGAAAAGGGGGGGATAAGGGAAAGAAAGGGAGGTCCTGCAGGGAAGGGGAGACCATATGACAGAGAGCCCTAAAGTGAACCTAACCTCACAAGGAAACCAACCGCCAGAGGATTCCTACATAGAAGGGAAAGTCTGAGAACACCTATAGGGGGAACCACAACTTAAAAGACAGTTAAACCCTCACTTCCCTTCACTTATACCTATTTCCCCCCCCCACCACCCTACTAACCCTATATACTTACCTCATATATATATCCCACTTACCTGTTTTGTTATCCTTGTTTCTATTTCTTTGGAGAGCCTGGCCCACTGACGTAGAGGAAGATCGGAGACCTTCCCAAAGCTGGACCTGGTCACTTATGGACTATCATCAAAACCCTGAAAGAGAAGGAAAAAGGGGACTTTTGTTAATTATTTTGGGACTGCAAGTACGTTATCCTTGTGAACAAGAAACAGGGGATGAAAAAACCATCCTTAAAACCAAAGCACAAATAAATTAGATAAATCCCCCACCTTCTGCGCCTGTTATATTATTCCAATATCCCTTTTTATTGCTTCAGGGATAAAGAACCCATTACAGTGGTGTCAGAAGTGGGATATTGGAACAACTTCAGGTAACCAAAGACGATGGAGGGCACACCCACCCTATCAGAGATGATGCAGCAGCTAGCCGCAGGGCAGAGACATCTGCAAGTAGTGTGGGAAGAGCAACAGAAGGAGGCTAAAGTGGAAAGGGAGGCCCTACAAAGCGCTCTTAAAAGTCAGGCCACTATCATGGCCAACAATCAGTTGGTCCATGAGACTGCAATCAAAAACCTCACGGACACTATTGCCGCCACCCGGGTGCATCCGAACATACCCAGTTCGGTCCTGCAGCGATATCAGGAAGACGAAGACCCGGATGCCTTTTTCACAAATTTCGAGCAGGTTGCTACTTCCGCCACCTGGCCCCAGGATAGGTGGGGCCAATACATCGCCCCGCTATTGACAGGAACTCTCCAAGCGGCTTATCAAGCGGTAAACCCAGGCGGAACGACACCCTATCAGGATATTAAGAAGAGTATCCTAGAGCGGGTGGGGTTTGATACAGAACATTATCGGGTCCGGTTTAGGAAAGCCAAATGGGGACCCTCCGAGAATCCCCGGGCCCTATATTTTCGAATTAAGGACTTAGGACTCAAATGGCTAGGTCCCATTGGGACCAATAGGGAGGATATCATTGAGGTTGTTCTCTTGGAACAATATCTAGATGCCCTACCTACCAATACCTGTAATTGGATCAAGCAACACCCAAGTCCAGATACTAACACCACTATTGAATTAGCCTGTGCCTTTCACCGCTCCCTCGAGTTCTAAATCCCTCCCGTACGGCCAACACTTAACCCCAGCCGACAGAACCTCGGGCCCTCCCCATCCCTAGGGCGAAAACCAACCGAGGATCCGGGAAAATTTCGAGGACCAGAAAGACCCTATATGCAACAACCCCAGTGTTTTAGCTGTGGAGAGTGGGGACATATCGCCCGGGTTTGCCCGCTGAAAACGGAAAAATCAGAACCGATGGAAATAGGAGTCACTAGGGGGAGAGTCTTCTATACAGGGGGAAAGGAAACCCGATACAAGAAGAGACTTGTTATTAATGGAAGAACCACAGTGGCGCTCATCGACTCAGGTTGCAGTCAATCTGTAATTCGTGCTGATTTATTGGAAAAAAAACCTTTTGCTTCAGGACTTACGGTATCCATATGTTGTATTCATGGAGATACGAGAGAATACCCCCTAATCTGGACAACCTTGTCCTGGGACGGAAAAGAAGTCCCCATAAGGATGGGGGTGGTGGAACGACTAGTTGAAGAAGCCATCATAGGAACCGACTTCCCTGACTTTTCGGAACTTCTTGACAGTACAAAAGATTCTGAAGACATGAGTACATGGTGGGAAATCGCTCCTTTTTCTAGTACGCCTTTAACCCCACCGGTGGTTAGATACCGACCCTCCCGAAAAGAAAAAAGAGAAACCCGAAAAGTCTATGCACAAGGAAACATGAGCACAAATATGGTAATTACAAAGGTCCTTACTCTTACTGACCTTCCCCCATTCCGTAGTTCTCAAAGAGAAGATCCAAGTTTGATCCATGCCTGGAAAAGTGCCCGACCCCGGAACCCCCAAGACAAAAGCCCTTCTTTTACCATAATCAAAAATCTGTTATACCGTGTCACTGGTAATAACCGAGAAGAAAAGAAGCAGCTATTAGTCCCCGAACCTTATAGACCACAAGTCCTACACCTAGCCCATAGCCAGCCGGGGGGGGGGGTCACTACGGCAGGGAGAAAACAGAAGAATATCTATTGAGGAAGTTTTACTGGCCAGGGGTCTTTTCACAGATTAGGAGGTTCTGTCAACAATGTCCTAAATGCCAAATGATTGATCCTGGTCCCAAAAGAAGAGCTCCCTTGCAACCGTTGCCCATTATAGACATCCCTTTTTCAAGAATAGGCATGGACATTGTAGGCCCTCTCCTACCTTCTTTTAGAGGATACCGTTATATACTAGTATTGGTAGACTATGCCACCAGATACCCAGAAGCCATCCCACTCAGCAGTATTAACTCCAAGAGCGTAGCCCATGCAATGATAGGGTTCTTCTCCCGAATAGGCTTTCCCCGAGAAATCTTAACAGACCAAGGTACCCAGTTCATGTCCAACTTGATGTCACAAATATGTCAACTTCTGGGGATCAAACAGTTACGGACAGCGGTTTATCATCCTCAAACGGATGGTTTGGTGGAAAGGTATAACCGCACTCTGAAAACTCTCCTAAAGAAATCTATTTCAGAGACAGGTAAGGACTGGGATAGAAAACTCCCCTTAGTGTTATACGCTATCCGGACCCATGAGCAAGCATCCACGGGCCATAGTCCATTTGAATTATTGTTCGGACGACAGCCCAGGACCTTGTTAGATATGGCTGCAGAGTTATGGGAGGAGGAGGATGGAGAAAAATCCCTCTTAGAGTATACCCAGGAGTTAAAAACCAACATCCAAACTGTGTGGGAAAATGTAAGGGAACATATGGAGAAGGCTCAAGAAAAGCAGAAGAGATATTACGACAGGAATACCACGTTAAGGACCTTTTCCCTAGGTGATAAGGTGTTAGTGCTTCTCCCCAGTTCAGACAACAAGTTGCTGGCAAAGTGGCAGGGACCCTATAAAGTGATAGGGGTAATAACACCCGTGACCTATAAGGTCCAGCTCACAGATAGTCCCAACCGGTCACAGATCTTTCATGTCAATCTATTAAAAAAGTGGGAAGAGCCACAGGGAGAACCAACCAGGGGATGCCTAGTTAACACCGTTAAAGAATTGGAGATAGGGTGGTGTCCCACTGAGCATCCTAGCGGATCCGAGGTGCCTCCCATAAATAGCGAAATCTCGATCCAACAGAGTGAGCAATTAGCCCAGCTCCTCCATGATCATGCCCATGTGTTCTCCTCGATACCTGGCAAGACCAAGCTGGTGCATCATCAAATCATAACCCCACCTGGCAAGGTCATACGCCTACGGCCATATCGTATCCCTGAAGCTAGAAAGATCCTGGTAGAAAACGAAATAGAAAAAATGTTAGACCTAGGCGTTATAGAGCCTTCCCAGAGTCCCTGGTGTTCACCGGTGGTATTAGTGCCAAAGCCAGATGGGTCTATACGTTTCTGTATTGACTTTAGACAAGTCAATTCTATATCCCAGTTTGACACATATCCCCTTCCAAGGGTGGACGAACTCTTAGAGAAGTTGGGAAAAGCTAAGTACATGTCTACCCTCGACTTGACCAAAGGCTACTGGCAGATTCCCTTGACGCCAGAAGATAAAGAGAAAACGGCCTTCGCTACTCCCTCTGGGTTATACCATTTTAATGTTCTCCCTTTCGGGTTACATGGGGCACCCGCCACCTTCCAGCGTCTCATCGACACCATTCTACGACCTCATACCAGGTACGCTGCCGCGTATCTGGATGATATCGTTATCCACAGCGAGACTTGGGAGGACCACTTGACACATTTAAACAAAATCTTTACAGCGTTACGAGGGGCTGGATTAACAGCCAACGCCTCCAAAAGCCGGTTGGCGTTCAATGAGATCTCTTATCTAGGATATCATATAGGGAAAGGTATACTTCGACCACAAATGAATAAAGTTGAAGCCATCCTACGGATAGAGACACCCACAACGAAAAAGGAGATCCAGTCATTCTTAGGCTTGGTAGGCTATTATCGAAGATTTATACCCCATTATTCCACCGTGGCCGCCCCCCTAACCGATCTCCTGAGGAAAGGACAGCCAAAGAATATCACGAATTTAAACCCAGTACAGTCCCATAGTTACCATACCCTACAAAGGTATCTCACTACCCAACCAATTTTAAAATGTCCTGACTTCACTATCCCCTTTCACCTCCAAACGGATGCCTCAGACGTGGGTCTGGGGGCCGTACTTTTCCAGAAAGATGAGAGTGATATTAGTCACCCCGTGGTCTTTATTAGCCGTAAACTTTTTCCCAGGGAGAGAAACTATCCCATTATTGAACGAGAATGTCTCGCCATCAAGTGGGCACTTGAGAGCCTCCAATATTACCTCCTAGGAAGATCCTTTCTATTATATACGGATCACGCTCCCCTCACCTGGCTCTCGAGATATAAGAATACTAACAGCCGCATATTGAGATGGTTTATGGAGCTTCAACCTTTCTCCTTCCAGGTTTGCCATCTCCCTGGTGATCTTATGGGACAGGCTGACTATTTGTCCCGGTTCCCGGGACCTTTGGGTCTCGAACATCCCCATTCATGGGAGGGGATGTGTAACCGGACGTCTCCGGACGCCGGTTCTCGTGACATTGTGCCGAACGCCATTAAGGGGGCCCGACACACTCGTGAGGGACGCAAGCCTGTGACGTCAGACGCCTTTGGCGTCTGGACGACAACCGAAAGAAAAGACGGACCAAAGGGAGAGGGAGAGGAGGAGACGGAAGTAGACGCTCGACGAGCGCGGCCGGAGGAAAAGGAAACCCGGACGCCGAGGACGGAAAGGAAGGACCCCGTCGAAGGAGCAGAGACCCCGAGAGAGAGAGAAAGGCCCTGGGGCACTCCCGCCCCCGTCGGGGAGAAGCCGGGAGACTGCCAAAGTGCCGGCCGTGTCCCCGGAGGGGTGTGGCCACCTCAGGTACGTTCGTACCACAGCTGGGGCTTTGCGAGAGGGTGGTTATTAGGAAAAGGGGGGGATAAGGGAAAGAAAGGGAGGTCCTGCAGGGAAGGGGAGACCATATGACAGAGAGCCCTAAAGTGAACCTAACCTCACAAGGAAACCAACCGCCAGAGGATTCCTACATAGAAGGGAAAGTCTGAGAACACCTATAGGGGGAACCACAACTTAAAAGACAGTTAAACCCTCACTTCCCTTCACTTATACCTATTTCCCCCCCCACCACCCTACTAACCCTATATACTTACCTCGTATATATATCCCACTTACCTGTTTTGTTATCCTTGTTTCTATTTCTTTGGAGAGCCTGGCCCACTGACGTAGAGGAAGATCGGAGACCTTCCCAAAGCTGGACCTGGTCACTTATGGACTATCATCAAAACCCTGAAAGAGAAGGAAAAAGGGGACTTTTGTTAATTATTTTGGGACTGCAAGTACGTTATCCTTGTGAACAAGAAACAGGGGATGAAAAAGCCATCCTTAAAACCAAAGCACGAATAAATTAGATAAATCCCCCACCTTCTGCGCCTGTTATATTATTCCAATATCCCTTTTTATTGCTTCAGGGATAAAGAACCCATTACATGAGCGCTTGCAGTTTAGCACTGGTTAGCAGTGGTAAAGTGCCCAGGGTAACAAAAGCAGTAAAATCAGAGTCCAGCACACATCAACAACCTGGGGAACAGAGGCAAAAAGTTAAGGGAGACCACGCCAAGGATGAAAAGCCTAACAGACACATTGACTCCACATGCATACAAGCAGATTGGCAAAAATGCATCTTGTGATGTTCACACAGTGGGTCAACAACAATAGTAGTAGCCAAATCACAATCATTGACCCATAGGCATTGAGTTATTGTGGTGAGTTGCGTCGCCTTGCTATCCTCTCTTGACGCAAAACATGCCTAAACTGGGTAATACATAATTGTATCCCACACGTTTGGCCATCTATTGCGTAAGTGAAGCATGAAAATCCGGTACATCAAGTAGAGGATCATGGTCCGCAGTAGTATGATCTGTCACATGTGCCTATACACCGTAATGCCCAATGTGGGTGCAATCAGCCTATCTCTGTATTTTCACAACTGTCATGTCCCATTAAAAATGAGAAATGACCCAAACCCTGTTTATGACAGAAATTTTAACGCATATGCATCAAAAAAAGACGCACATCTGTCTAAAAATTATGCACATGCGTCAAAATATGATGCACAATGCCCTGAAACATCCATTGGGACTGAGCGGTAATTCCCACGCTGTCCCCCCAGATATTGGTTAAGTATAACACATATTTAACAATATGGATGCAGGATTATTTCTTATCATGTGCGTAAAGAAAATGACACAGAGACTGTAAGCGTCATTATATTTTGATGCATAACAAGCAAAACGCACCACATTTGAGGCAGGAAGTAATGTAATAGGATATCCTGTTTACAGATTGGGTACAGTGGGTGTACTTTCACTTTCACTTTGCAGACTGTGATATTTCCTGACTGTGTGGCTGTGTATAGACTTCTCTCTTTGTGCAATTTGTGATTTTGTCTCTAGTGTGATCTTTAAAGTGTCTTTTTGTCTATAATAACTGTCTGTGGTATCCTGTCTGAGTTTTTTTGTGGTCATATGTGTTGTCAACATTTGTCTTTGTTGTGTTGAAAGTCTGTTGTGGGTAGTGGTGGTTTAGGTATAGTTGTGCTGTGTTTGTAGTTATTTAGCATTTTCCTGTCCTACTTTCCCTCTATTCTCCTTTGTTACCCTTTATCCCCTCTTTATTTTTGGTGCAATATTGTTGGGTAGGCCTCGTCTTGGCAGGATGGGAGAGGAGGAGCTGGGTGGGTTTATTTGGCTGGTGTGCCACTTCCTACCCCTGATGATAGAGGCAGGTGGTCGTGTGATCCAAGCCTATCACACAGAGGCAAGGAGGCTCCGGTGGGCAAAGGTGTTGTACCATCTGCAGAGAATATACAAAACACTACAAAATGACCACCAGCTGAAGCACCGCTGGGCTGACCTTGTAGCCACGGAGCATGATCTGCTGGGCCACCTGGGGATTGTGATTTTTGGTTTTGTTGTTGAGTACAAACCAGAGTAATATGCACGTTTAAATGCTCTGTGGTGACAGTAGCTGATTTTTTCAAATTCTGCCGGCAATGTTTTTTAACATGTAGAGTGCTAGTGAAACATACAGGGCCATATTTCTACTTTGTTAGCACCGCGATTGCGACCTGTTTTGAAGCAAGAGCGGAGCAAACTTACAAAATACAATCGTATTTTGTAATTTTGCGCCGCCTTTGTGTCAAACAGCAACACAAATGTGGTGCAAAATATGTATAGATATGGGCCACAGTTGCCTGTGAGGTATACAAATTTCCTACACATTACCTTCATTTGTTGACGCAACAGCTAGACTAACTTTCTAAACACAACAGGAGCCTGAAAATTAGTGCTGGCTTCACGTCAATTGATGATGGCAATGTGGCTCAAACATATGTTTCATGTGTGGTCGTTGAGTGTATCAGGAAACATATCTTGGAAATCCAGACATTTTACTGAAATATTGTGTCCCTCAATTGTTTTCGGATGTATGTCTGAACTGGATTCTGACACATGCGTAACAATTTATAGCTTACCTCAGGTAATATCTTAGACTGATATTTTGAGTTTGTAGTGCCACATTTCAATTAGGGATGGCTGGCAAAAGGTATGCACACAGGTTCATATCTATATGGTTGGTGAAACTCACCATAGCTGTGGCACATCAAAGGAAGAAAATGATACACATTGAGGGCTAACAACTGTCCCTAGGCCCTCTGTACATTGTACTTGTGTGTCTAAAATTGGTCTTAGTCACAATGTCTGGGTGACTGGTATTGCAGTCCTCACGGAAAGTGGCTTTGGATGTCTCTCATGGATACACATGATGGGAGGAATACACTCCATGATTTTGTCTGCTCACTAATGAAGGAGCATGTTTGGCACCACATGATATTTAGGGCCACTGCATTTGTGCGGATATGTGTGTATCACTCACTGAAGTCCACAGGTCTGTACATGTTTGCAGTGGTATGTAGGATGCAGTATCATCATGTCTGAGAGGCTTTACTTTCTGAGTCAATATTACACATAGTATTTGTATTTTGAAGTGTTATACAGTGCACAGACATTGAGCACATTTCTCCCTTCCATGCCTTACAGGTGGACCTGCACCTTACATTATTGGAGAGGTGGCTCGATTTGCGGACCCAGACATCTCCAGTAAGTGTTGATATTTCTGTTCTGTGTTGTGTTTGCTGCTGATGTGTGATTGACTCCTGTGTGTTGGGCACATAGCAAGGTGTGATGCGCTGGTCAATTATCTGTTTTGTTCCTTGAGTGGAGTATCATTTTATCACCATCTTTGAGTTAGCCAACCCTTATCGTATTGTCATATTTTGGAATTCTAGGTCAGTCCTGTAAGCACGGCAATGTGAATAGGGATGAGTTATGAGGATAAAACTTGAAATCAGAAAATGTAGCAGTGGACCACATTAGTTAATTAGTCAGCCAGTCAGACCCTGATTCTCCCAGAATATGGATGCCAAAGTCTTACCCACAGACATCAGCTTCCCCATTCACTAATGAACATGTTGGACTGTATGTTTAACTTCCTAGCAGCATGTAGCTCCACATGTTGTGCTACAAGTATGAGGCACTTGAGTACAATGGCCTAGGTGTGCATGCAGCTCATGGCCAGAGGTGTGCTGGCATCTATCTGTTTGTTGTAAGTCATGGCTTACTGGTAGGAAATGATATAGACAATGGTCTGCATTTCCAAAGATAAGTGTTTCTGGGATTATCCAAGGTTTGGGTGTATGCTATTTGGAGTTACTCCTTACCTGTGGTGTGCTGGTCAAACCCATGTGCAGCTTTCCAAAGCTTTATGGGTGTCCTTGTTAGAAATTATTAGTTGCTTGTCCACCCCACCCCTCAGACACAGGTGTATGGTTGTGAATAGTGTACCTAGGACTGATGATCCAAGTTTGGTACACAGACATGTAAATCAGTAAATCACTTGTCCAAACCTAGGATACCCACTCATGATTAGCACATGCATTCTATACTGGCAATTTACAACTCGCAGATCTTGTGGCCCTAGATTACCATCCAGAACATAGAAATTTGTTGGCCTGTCAGTGGTGGAGGATATGCAGCATGATTTGTACCTGACAACTAGCAGAACTATGATGCCAAAGTCATTCCAGTTGTTGCCCATCTTGTAGGGGTTGGATGTGCTATTTGATGATGGGACATTTGTAGACTGGCTTGCCATGTACTTACTCAGGGACTATCAGTGATCTGTATGATGATATGGGCTGTTACAGGTACATTAGATGTATTGTCTGATTTACTTCTTGAGCCATTTCACACAATGAAGTACCTAATGTTTGGTTTTCTATTTGTCTTAACCGCTGCCAGTATGACTCCCATCCAGCTTTGAGAGTTTCAACGCAGGGCAATGCGTTACCGCCATATTCTTGATGTGGAGTCTGGGTACCGCAACATGGCAAGATGATATCACCATGAAAGAGTCTCCGGAGTGGGAGGGCATTTGCGCAAGGGGGCCCTTCCGTGTCCACCACAGCCACCACCACCAGCACCACCACTACCACCCAGTTGGCACCAACAGCTGCTGGGACCTTTGCTGGACCATCTACAGCAACAGCTCCAGGACCAGTCACAGCACCACCTGCACCTCAGCCTCCGGACATGGCATCAACAAGGGCCCATACTTCCTTGATTGGCACCCAGACCACCCCTGCTGCAGCCATAGACCCTGCAGCTTTTGCCCAGATGCAAAGGAACGTGGACCGTGTCCTACGGAAAATGACCAGACTGCAGCAGGAGGTGGCACAAGTTAACCGGAGGGTGCGTGCCATTAAAAAGACCCTGAGGAGGGCCAACTTGTAGGCTTATACTCCAACATGATTCCCTCCCCTCCCTCCTCTTTCCTGGTTCTTTAACTAAGTGGATTTAGGGGGCTTAGTGTTAGGTTAGTATAGGCTGTTAGTTGAGTTAATAATAGTGGGTGGTGGGTGGGGGTTTCATTCTTTTTTCAACTGTTTTTTATTGTTTGTGTGGCAATGTTGGGGTTTTAAAGAATGAAAAAATAAAAAAAATAAAAATATATATATATTTGTTTAGTATTAGATAGTATGAATTTAGGTTAGTATCTGTTGTCCTCCATGTGTCCTGTCTTATAAGAGGGGTGGGGGTTAATGTTTAGATTGTTTTGTTAAATGTGATAAGTAAGTTTAGCTTAGGTTAGTTAGGGACAGTTGTGGGTAATGTGTAGTTAGGGTAGAATAGGTTAGGTTAGGTGTTTCCCATGGTTTTAGCTTCTGTTTTTACTGTTTAACAAATATCTAGGTAACCCTTTACAGTATGTGTCACATGCTTGTAGATCAGGGCCATGGCATGAGTGAACAGTGTCTCTTTTGTATTAGCTTTTGTGTCCCATGCTGCAACCATATCCCAACTGAGCTGTTACATTGGCAGCTACACCAAAGCTACTTAGCTAAGATTTGGCCATCCATTGCACCCAGCACTCACGGTCACTATGGATCCCAAAGTGTGGTTATTTTGTGCTGTATGTTTTCAATGTCGCATACTTTGCTACCAGATTTGGTATTGGGGACACTGTGTAAAGTCTGCCTGCAGCCTGATGTCCAAGCAAATCCTTTTAAGGTGAGTGGTAGTATGCGCTCATGTAGTATGGTATACATAACTCACACATATCATTTGTTACAATGTTCAGCACGGTTACTTATTTGTATGGAAACTCATACACATCCCTTCATGCTGTTTGGTGTGCGTTAGGTAAAAATTGGCGAAAATGTCTCATACCTAAGTTTTGACTTTCAGTAACAATCGAAGGCACTATTTTCTGGCTTAGACATCCCTTGAGGAGGCGTTATTCTGTACAACACAGCATTTTGGTGGATAGTTTATATTTTGCTCAGAAATAACTCTTAGGGAGGGCAGATGATGGTATAATGCAGGCCACTGTGCATAGTTATCAGCCAAGAATTGTTCAGGTCAGGTGTATAGACAATCAAAGATCCTTGAGCTGAGGTTAACATCACTGATGGCCATCACGGTTGATGTGTCACATTACACAGAGACAAAGTTGTTCTGTAAGTGCTATTTATTTAATAGTGCTATATGTACATTGTCCATGATTGTGAGTCCATTAGTGTGACATCTTCCATTGTGATGCTACACAAGTGCAAAAGGACATGTCATTGGGCATGCTGGGGTGAAGTGTCAGACAGTTCAGAGGGACAGGATTTGCCAATCAGTTGGTGAGAGACAATATCAGGGCATGCTGACATGATAAACAGTGGGTTGAAGAACAGTGCTTGAGTACAGTTGTTGCAAGACTGGCATGTTACAAAGCACAGGACCTTGGTAATAGGTGGCCATGTGGCAGGGACTAGTGCTACTCTTACGGGTGAATGTGATCTGCTCCACGTCTTCATCTTCTGATGTGTGTGTAGTCTCCTCTACCCTTAGTGGTGGTGGTTGTGAAGGGGCAACACACACCTCAGTGTTTGAAGACGTGGAATCAGACATCCCGGCAGCTTCTAACTGTGGGGGTCTTAAGGGCAGTACTGCAGCAAGGAGGAGCTGCCGGTTCTTAAGAATAGCAGCCACATCACGGTGGAAGACAGCCAGGTCGGCCCTGAGGGGTTCAATATTGCATTCGTGCACGCGTTGACAGGATTGTTGTTGTAGGTGTTTCGTCAACTCTATTACAGCTGTGCTGATTTCCTTCAACCATTTTTCAACTTCCTGCAAGATTGTTGTTTGCACTTGCATAGCTGCTGCCTGTTCTTCAGTTGACATCATGCACAAATGCACCCCCTCTATTCTGGCTGCCATAGTTTGCATCGCTACCCACACCTCTTTGGCCAGCTCCCGCTGTACTCTAACTACAGTTCGCTCAAAGCTGGTGCCAAGGTCGCCATAGTCCTCAGCTGTGTAGGAGCTGGCAGGTCGTACAATTGGGGTGGTGGGTGGGTCCTCTGTGATGGCTGCTGTATCCATGCTTGTGACTGAAGGTAGGCTCTGGAGGGTTCTAAGGACATCTTGGAGGGTCTGCTGGCTGATGTTTGTCAGCTCATCATCCATGTCATCAGGGAAGTCCAGGACAGGCATATCCGCAGGAGAGACATCGTCCTCTGCAATGAGATACAGTACAATTAGTGTGTCTGTGTTGTGGGCTTTGTAATGTGACATGTCTGTCTTACGATTATTTTAACATTTGATCTTGGTTCCTCTTCATTGTTCCTGTCTTTCATATTAGCATTCTTCCAGGCCTATGCCCCCCCTGCATGTCACATGTATGGTGGTCAGTTTGTGGACTTGTCAACATCCCATCCTCTAGGTGTTGGTTCAGGCCAAATTGTGAAATGCCACCTTCTTGTCCTACTCAACCCTCCGTCTACTTCCATTCTTATGGTGAGGCCTTTCACTGGCTGTGGGTGCTCTGATGGCACAAGCACCACACTTAACAATCTGGACCTGCCCCAGTCTCTGATCTTTCACATCCACCTATATGTAGTTGAGATGTAGCATATACTATGCCTAGCTTTGTTATGACACAATATGGATGTCAGCATTGGTAATGTGTACTGCTGATGTTGGGGAATGTGTGGTACATTGGATTGCACTGATAGTCGTAGCAGTGTTCTATTTCCGCCTCTGACTGTGCAGGTGTATTTCTGTAACCCCCTCAATGCTTTTGTCTGAGCAGTATAACATTTGGGATGTTGCATGGTGTCATTGGAGCGATTGTGCCCCAGGCACAGGGTGGACCCTGACATATGCAGCATGGGTATTGGATTAGTGCTCTGTACCTCCTAATGTTAATGACAATGGCTGATGTTTGTAGCAACTTTGGACAATCACATTTGACAGGATTGGAACATTTGTCTTGATCTCATGGGATTGATAACATTGTCATCCTGAACCCTCTTATTTGGGTGTGTTTGATCCATGGGGACGTTACTGCCATTAGATACTTGACTTGCACACACAGCAGAGGCGGTAGTGGTAACTGTTGTCAATGTTACATTCCACTTGCAGGTATGGCCAGAGGTTGTTAATTGGGCTCTAGTTAATGTAGGGAGAATACTGGCTGACGTGTGACGGACTGCCAGTTTGACATTGTTCCTGTCCTCCTGGCCTGGCTTTACCTTTGCAACATCCTTGGCATGGCAGCATACCCCCATGCAAAGGTTGTTGGTGTTGTGTAGTAGTTTGCCCAGGTTTCCTCAGAACGGGCCATGCCCCCGTGCCGTGCCCCTTTACCCATTCCACTCCCTGAATATCATGACTTACATGCATTTTGTAGTAGGTATGTCCACCCCCCCTGCTTACAGTTAACATTTGTGCATTTTAATTCCCCATGTGACTTACCCTGCATGTGCGTTGTCTCCTGGTAGTCTGCGCTGTCCTGTCCTTGAATCCCTGTGACGATCTCCTCAGGGATGACGGCTGCCAACATCTCCTCCATGTGGTCCAGTCTACAGTGCTGCCTTCCTGTTCCTGGCCATCTTTTCCTTACTTCTGCGCTTACAGTCATGACAGCGTTTCTTGCACTCAATGACTGTGCTCCGTACTTCTGCCACACTGTTGATCTTGTCAACAATTTGTTGCCATATTGCCTCTCTCTGACGGCTAGGCAACTTTGAGGTGACAAACAGTTGGTGCTGGTTTTCTGTCACCTCTTTAACCAGAATTTCCTGCTCCTCTGCACTGAAGCAACACTTTCTTTTCTTCTTCTCCCTGTCCTGGGTCTTGTGTGGGTCCCCCTGTCTGGTTCCTGGTCTCTTGTCATCTTCCTGTGGTCTGTGCAAGCATCTGGGATCCATTTTGGCTCTCCTATGCATATTTTGCAATGTTTGAAGCATCATAAACCGGCTCACAGTCATTTTCGCCGCGTTAACGTCGTTTTCCTTTACAACGTGACGCAGTGGTTTGAGTAAATAAAATGACTCACACCTGTGGTTTGCGCCGCCGTGCGTCAAAGTATATATTTGACGCCCACACAGCACAATGAAATGGCGTTAGCCGGCGGTAATATTTTTGACGCAAAACTGCATCTGTGCAGTTTTGCGTCAAAAAGTATAAATACAAGTATAAATATGGCCCATGGTTTGTTTACTCCCTGGTACACCAGTTGTGTGAGAATCTCTCTCATTGGTGCTTTAGCTTCATGTTTAATTGGGTATTGAGGTTGGACCTATGGATAAGATCAAATTATATGGTAGGGAGAGTCTTTATCCAACCCTATGTAGTTGAGATACAGCCCGGGAGCCTGAGCCAAAGCCCAATCGGCCGGCATAGGCTTCCTTTGCAAGGTTTGGAACTAGGACTGAGAAAGAAGGTAAAATTGCATTTTCCCATTGTGGGAGCATGCAGATGAATTCAGGTCGGCAATCTTTTTCTGTTGATGAAATATCATAATTTAGTGTTAATTTTCTCCAGATGATCATTATATATTGGTTGCTCAATGTCTCCCTCAATTTGAATATTTCTTCTTTATACCCTGTTGGGTGGGGACACGCACCTGTCTGTTTTGACTTCAAGGAAGTCATTAGTTGGTGTTACATCCAGAAGATCAATAAGACTCTGGTGACATATCGTGACCTCTGATGCACTGTCTAGCAGGGTCCCCGCCCACGTCATATTCTTGAACAACATTCTCAGTACGAGTGGCATCTTTAATTGAAATTTATGCACCCTTTTTCTTTTTCAATTGTGACGTTTTCTGTGGAAGTTTCCTTTCTTGTGAAAGTCTCTGAGAAACATTGTGAATGTTTTTTTGGCTTCAAATAGTCACTTTGGTGTTCTGACCGTCCTCCTCTGTCACTCCATTTATTTGGTGTGTCCTGGAAAGAACAAGATGGATGACTGTCAATATACTGAGATCTCTCTGGTGTTTTTTAGGTATCCCTATTTTCAAGGTTGTATCTTTTTTCAACGATCTCCAGAGGAGATTCTCCTCTTTGCGGTCTTCTATCTTTATTTTGTTTTGGTTTATCCCAGAGTTTTTTAGAGCCCTCTTGTGCTTGCTTAGTACCCTCCTTAGTGAAGATACTCTGTTGTTTTGGTTTAGTTGGTCTGTCCCCCAGACAATCCCGACCTATACTACTATAAGTTTCAGAAATAATCTTTGGCAGCTCATGCTCCTGATCCCACTGAGGAACCTCCCAGAGCCATTGGTGTATTGCCAGTGCTGCTGCTTCCCCTTAAATATTGCTCAAAGTTATTGAGTAGACTGTTTCAAAATTGTGCATCAGTTTCATCCCCAAGTTCAGGGCAGGGGCTGCCCCATGTGCATTTTGAATTTGTTTTAACACTTCTGGGAAATTCTCATGTGTTGGTGTACCAGGTGTGGTGGTGTATATTGTGGCAAAGACTGTGCCCCAGGTGGATAAGTCCTCAATTGAAGGAACCATCTCAAATGACAAGCACATTGCGATAATTCTATATTTATTTTGGGGTCCTGTATGGTAAAACACTGTTTATAGCTAATTTGTTTTTTGCGCAACCCAGAAGAGAATCTTCTCCTGCTCAGTGAGCGCTCTGCCCATTATTGAATTTTGTGGATTATTGATTTATAGCTGGAGCAGCCCTCATTGGGGTGATGTTTTGAGTCTGCATTACTAATTGTATTAATTGTCTATATGTTGCTACTAGCTAATTGTATGGTATGCGTACTTCTGCCACTGACAGAGTTTGTACATTGGGATGTGGTATGTACATGGACAATGTTGGCTATGTTGGACTTTCAATGTTTAAAGGGCTTAAACTAATGGGTTGTATTACATGTGGAAGGCCACCAGTCTTGGGTCCTCTTTTCAATCCCGACGGTCTTCTTCGAGGTTACTCCGGGCCAAAGACCCCAACCGTATCATGACTGCTGGCAGCCCTCTGCCCTTTTTCTGACAGAGAGCCACCACCAGCCATACTGACGGTCGGTGGTGAAGTTGAGGCTGCTCCACCTCCACCGCCACATCATCAGAACGCCACCCACCGAATTACATCTCAGTATTCGGCATGGTGGTGTTCTGGTGACGGGGTGCTGGTGGCAGAGCAGCCCCCATGGATCCTGTTCCCTCCCGCAGCATCACCGGAACAGGTGAGGTGATGGTCCGTTAGGGGAGTGGGTGGTGGGGTGTTGTGTGCTGTGTGCGTGCATGGGGGTGTGCGTGTGAATGTGTAGAGTGGTTGTGTGAGTGCGTGTATGCATGCGTGGGTGTATTGTGTGTATGGGAAATGTGACTCATATGTCTGTGTGCATGTGTGCATGTATGTGTGTGTGTATGTGTATGACTGGTGTGAGCGTGCGTGTAGGGGGTTGTGGGGGTGTTTCTGTGGGGGGAAGAGGGAGGGTGTCCTACCACCTTTGGGGGGTTATGGGTGTTGGCGGAGGACTAAGAGGAGGGGGGGAGGGAGAGGGAGACCCCACTCAGTGCCAGGGAACGAATTCCCTGGCACTGATAGTGCCTACCACCATGGATTATGTGGCGGTACAAAACCCCACGAAATCCATGGCGGTATGCGGGGTCCTGACACCGCCGACGGTCTAGTGACAGCTGCCGGGCTGGAGACCGAAGTCCCCAGTCCAGCGGTCATTACCACCCTGGCGGTCAATGTGTAAAAGTGGCGGTTACCGCCATGCTTGTAATTCAGATTTTGTTTTCGCTGGCCTATTGGCGGTTTTACCACTGCTTTTACACTGACCGCTGAGTTGTAATGAGGGCCTTGGTGTTCCTGATACTTTTGAGACATTTCTAAGTATTGATCAGCTCTGTACTGTACAGGTATGTTCACTAATCTGTATGTATGAAATGTATTAGAGTCAGCGTTTATTTCTGGAAAGATGACTCATAAATAGAATATTTCAGTTCTATGTGCGTCCTGAGCTTTAACTACTGTGTAACAGGTTGTCTAGAGTTCTCTCAAATCTTTCCTGTACCACACGTGTGTGAATACTAATGCAGTCCCTCATTTATGGTTCAAAGTAGTTGCTGGGACACTCATCCTATGTTTGTGCTCAACTGCTATTGATGTATGACTGTAGATTATATTCCTACCACCTTTTACCTCATTCCATTTATTTATCCCTCTTCGGGCGACATCTCTGTTTGCAGTCTGCTTGCTGATTTGCCTGTTGGTGTAGTTGACAGTGGATGTTAAAACAAAATGGATGTACTTACACACCTGCTGGAGTATCGCAATACATATGTAACTTGGACATCTGTGTTTTGTAGACCTGTGTATTATATGTTTGTTCTTCAACATATTTGGCAATACTAACAATAAATAGACATGCACCATGACTTGTGGTTATAGGTGTTTATTTAGTGTAGCATTTCACAGTCCAGAGGAGTGGGGTAGTGGTCTAAGTGATGATCAGAGTCGGTGGTCCAGGTGTTAGGTTCATAGGTCCTGTGACCATTAGCTTCGGAATGATGTGACCTTGGTGTTGGAAAACCAACAGGGTATTACAGTGGCACAAAAAGGTGACATATCAGAAGAGGGATCACTTCCTGGTGGGGGATTGGTCTTGGCCAGGGGTCCTGCAGAATGTCTGGATGGGTGACATCTTTTACGGGGGGTTCCGCAGCTGCCGGGGTAGGGGTGCTGTTGTCCTGTGGGTCCTCCTGCTGTGCCTCCATTCCAGTAGCAGGTGCTGATGTTGAGGGCAGTGGTCTTGACTGACTACTGGACCTGCTGTTGGGTGGAGAATGTCTGCAGGATGCAGTTGAGTTCCTTGAACTTCCCTAATATGGAGGTTGTGGCGGCATTGTGTGCCTGCCACTGCTGCCTGGCCTCCTGTTGGTTTTCCTCCTGCAGCCTCTGTGTGTCCTGCAAAGTGGTGAGTATCTGGCCCAACTGGTCCTGGGTTTGCTGGTAGGCTCCCAGGACCCTGGAGACGTCCTCCTGGCTAGTTGTGTCCTGGACCTGCCTCTTCCCTTATCCCATGATTGTCCTCCCACTGGCCCTTGCCCCTGTGCCCCTGGTGCTGTGTGTCCCCTCCGACTGACACCAGGACAGTCATTGTCTTTGCTTTGCACCGTTGACTCCTGTCACTGTCCTGTGGGGCACACTGATGATTGATGTGACCTTCAGTCACAGGTATGGTATGCTGGGCTCTGCTGTGCACTGGCTGCCACAGGGGAGGTGGTTTGGGCTGTGGGCAGGGTAAGGCTGGTGGTGGTGGACTGACCACTCATGCTTGATGGGCCAGGTTCATTGTCTGAATCCAGAGTTGCATGTGGATCCTCCCCAATTGGTGCTGCTTCCAGGCCTGGGCTTCCTGTCACTGAGCTCCTCTGTTGTGTGTCAGTACTTGGGAGACCTGTGAGATGAGAGGTATTGTGTCACATGATATTATTTATGCAGTGACACACATGGTTGTATTCCCTCTTTCACCGTATTTGCAGGGCAGTACTGGCATTGACAGTTTGCAGTCCACTGCTTGTGTTCCCATCAGTGGAAGGTTGCAATGGTCCTAATATGCAGTACAGTTTACATTTGTCTTGATACTGTCATTTCCATGTACTGATGTGCACTCCTACCACATATTGGTGATGGGGAGTGACATGGTTTAACATGCAATTGCAGAGATGTTATATGGACGTAGCAGTCAGGCAAGGGTAGGGAGTGTTGCATTGTGGTAATTGTGTTACTTTCTGCTGTGTGAGGCATGCATGCACTAGGTTGGGCTGTGAGGGAATGGATTCAGTAGGGAGATGTGACATGCAAGTGTGGGTATGGGGCCAATGATGAGATTGTGCACGTTTGTGCGGTTTGAGGGGGTGAGAAGGTGGTGGTGGGTCATGCTGTACACAAGGACACGGTGGCCAGTGAGTACAGTGGACTTGCCAGTGTCCAGGCCAGTAGCAATTCCAGTCAGGCCTTACGGATGTAGTACGGCCAGGACCATCTCATCCCACTGTGCCATTTTGGGGGGAGGTGGTGGTGGTCCACCACCAGTCCTCATGACGGCCACTTGGTGCCTGGAAGCCATGGCCCGTACCTTCCCCTTCAGGTCATTCCATCTCTTCCTAATGTCCTGTCTTGTGCGTGGATGGTTCCCCACTGCA
This sequence comes from Pleurodeles waltl, assembly GCF_031143425.1. Lineage (NCBI taxonomy): Eukaryota > Metazoa > Chordata > Amphibia > Caudata > Salamandridae > Pleurodeles > Pleurodeles waltl. The sequence goes on along the minus strand of NC_090442.1, from coordinate 821,635,179 downwards.
TTCACCCTGTTGTCTATCCTCTGCCAAAAGTCGTTCCTTCAGGTTATGGATGTCTGCTGGACCAGTGCTCCAGTCTCGGCTCCACTTTGACAATTTCTTCGACCATTACCCGGAGCTCCTCTTCAGTGAGTCTGAGGTTTTTTGTGGTGCCATGGTGGTTGTATTGTGAGTGAGGGTGTATACTGTGCAGGGATTGTGGCTGTGCTCTTTGTGGTTGTGAATATGTGTAATGATATGTGCGTGTGCTCTGTGGTGTTTGTGTGCAGTGGTGTGTGGTGTGCTGTGTGCTTAGTATAATAGTGCCTTTGGTATCTAGGTGCAGTGCCTCCTTTCAGTGTGTCCTTCTCGCTCTATCTGGGTTTCAATTTGCAAAGGGTTCTGGGGATGTGTGGGGGTGTGTTTTGTAGTGCTGTGGACAGGTGTATGTATGTGTTTCAGGTGTTGCTATTGGTGTTCCCCTATCTGGTGCAGTGTTGCTGCGGTGGTGGCTACTTATTTTCCCGTGGCAGTTTGGACCGTCAATGGATTACCGCTGTGTTGGTTTCCATGTTACTGATTTGTGTATCAGAATTTGGCGGGTTGCATTTTCTCGGCATGGCGGTGGTGATGGTGCAATCAGATCCTTCTTTACGGTGTTTGGGCCGATGGTGTTGTTTTTCTGATCAAAATCTGGTGGTATTGTGTTGGTCACTCGTAATACGGTGGGCTTCACTTTGCCATCGCTGTTGGTGTTTCTGCTGCTTTTTGCACGGCGGTCTTTGGGTATGACCGCCAAACTCGGAATGAGCACCTCTGGGTCCTAAAGCCAGGAAAAACAAAATTCAGCACAGGAGGTGAGAAGCAAAAAGTAAAGGGGAAACCAAGACAACAGCTTACAGGTCTAACATGTGTCCCCCACCCCACCTGAAAGTGGGGACAAGTACCCAACCCCTAGGAAGTTCTCCTCATTAAGGTGGAAGAACCTGGACAGACCATCAGCTTTGGAGTGTTTTATATCAGGACGATGTTCCACTGTAAGTCAAATGCCAGTAGAGAAATAAACAACCTCAACAGTTTAGGATTCTCACCCCTTCTCTACATCAGCCATCTGAGGGGCCTCTGGTCTGTCTGAATCCAGAAGTGAGCCCCAGGCACTTGGGGTCTTAGCTTCTCAGTGCTTAGGCCACAGCAAAAGCTACCCTTTCTATAGCGCTCCAATTCTGTACCCTGGGAAATAACCTCCTACTGATAAGGGCTACAGGTTGAACTAGATCCTCTTCATTTAGCTGTGAAAGCACAGCTCCCACTTCATGCTTTGAAGCATCTGTCTGCTCCATGAATTCTTAGTAAAAAATCAGGAGCCCTGAGCATGGGTGCTGTGCTCATGGCCTCCTTCAGGGTGTCAAAAGTAGTCTGGCACACCTCCGGCCAGATCACCTGATGTATCTTCTTCTTGGGAGTCAGCTTTGTCAAGGGGGCAACAATGGTGCCATACACCTTGATGAATCTCCTGTAATAACAGTTGAGTCCTAAAAGGCCTAAATCTCAGTCTGGGTCTTGGGGGGTGCAGAGCCAGAATTGTGTCAATTTAGGCTTGTAGGGATGCCACCTGGCCACTTCCTACCTGGTGTCCCAAGTACACCACAGACCCCTACCCCATCTGACACTTACTGGACTTCATAGTGAGGCCTGTACTCTGCAGGGCTCTAAACACTTCCTCAATGTGGTGCAAGTGGTCCTCCCAGCTACAGCTGAAGACAGCAATGTCATGTAAGTAGGCGGCACTGAAGTTCTCCAACCCAGGACCTGGTTGACCAGCGCCTGGAAGAAGGCAGGGGCATTTGTGACCCCAAGGGGCATGACAGGGACCTGGTAGTGTCACACAGACACAGACCTCTCAATTGCCTAGTTGGTTAAGGCAATCTCAAATGTGTTGAGGAGCTTGGCAGCTCCCAACTGGTCAATGAGCTAATCAGTTGTGACAACGGGTGGGGTAGCCTTGGGGACCAGAATCATTGGGCTGGAGCAATGACTGTTGGAGTGCTCAATCACCCCTAGCGCCAGCATTTTAGAAATCTCCTTCTTGATGCTGTCTCTCACTCTGTCAGTTACCCTGTAAGAGTTGAGATTGATGGGTAGACTGTCCCCAGTATCAATGTCATGAGTACACCACTTGGTGACACCAGGGGTGAGTGAGAACATGGAGGCAAACTATCCCAACAACTGGCAACAGTTCTCTGCTGGTTAAAAGTCAGAGTAGGGGAGAGGTCCATGCCCTCCAATGACCCATCCTGCTCTATGGCAGACAGGAGGTCAGGGAGAGGTTCACTCTGGTCTTACTCCCATCATCTGTGACCAAGAGCATGGTCAACTCAGACTTCTCAAAATGTGGCTTGAGGCAGTTCACGTGCAGGACCATAGAAGGGTTCATAGGAGTCTGTATGTCCACCAAGCAGGTGACATCACTTTTGTGCTTCTTCACCTCTAATGGACCACACCAACTGTTTTGGAGCGAACCGGTCTCTACCAGGGCCATCACCCACAGCTTCTGGCCAGGCTGAAACTCTATCAGAGTGGTATTCTGGTCATAGCAGTACTTTATATCCTCCTGGCTAGCTTCCAGATTCTTCTGAGCGAGTTTCTGGAAGAGAGCTGTCTGGTTCCTGAAGGCCAGCATGTAACTGAATACATCCTTGGGCGGGTTCTTGAGATCTTTCTCCCAGCCCTCCTTCACAAAATTGAGAGGTCCCTTCACAGAGTGCCAATACATAAGTTCATAAGGGTGAAAGCTAACCCCCTTCTATGGACTCTCCCTGTAAACAAACAACAGGCATGGTAACAAGATGTCCCACTTAGGTCTCGTATTCAGAAAGACCCATAATCATGCCCTTCAAGGTACTGTAGAATCTCTAAACCAACCCATTGCTTTGGGGGGTGGTAATCCATGATGAACCTATATGTTACACCACGCGCCTTTCACATGGTCTCTATGTACAGTGACATGAAATTAGTACCCTGGAAAGATGCCACCTCATTAGGGAAAATAACACTTGTAAAGATCTCCATCAGTGCCCTGGCCACTGTGGGTGCAGTCACTGACCTCATAGTGATAGCTTCCTGGTACTGGGTGACATGGTCCAACAAGACCAGGATAAACCTATTGCTCATGGCTGTAGTGGGATCCAGAGGCCCCAACATGTCAATGCCCACCTGCTCAAAAGGGGTTCTCATAACAGGAAATGTTCAAAGAGGAGCTTGGCACCTCCTCCCAGATTTTCCACTCACGTGGCAGGTCTGAAAAATCCTACAGAATGAATCTTCATTCATCCTCATTTGGGGCCAATAATAGTGGGTGGCAAGCCTGTGAAAGGTCTTGTCCTGCCCCAAATTTCCTGCCAGTGGAACATCATGAGCCAGATTCAGTAGGAAGGCTCTGAAACACTGGGGTACAGCAAGCACACGGGATGCCCCAGGTTCAGCAACCTTAGGCTCACTATACAGGAGAACCCTCTCTCAGTAGATTAGGTGAGATCCGAAGGTGTCACCAGCTGCCTGGACCTCACTTGTTTCTGAAGGTCTTCAAGGATGAGGCATGTTTTCTCTGTTGGTGGGGCTCCTTCCTGCTGCCAATGGCTCAGCACAGACAGGACCCGCAGTTCGGCCTCTTCTTCCCAGTAGGAGGCATCCAACTCAGGTTCAGCCCCCTCCCAGATGATGGGAATCTCAGGAATGAATTTCCCATGTCCTTTGCCCCTCCCCTTCTTGACAGGCACCTGGGCCACTGTTTCATGCTCCAGGTCCTCCTGATTAACCTCTCTGGTGGTCATGGACTGTGTGGTCATGCACTCCACCTCTGGCAATCCCTACATTTCCAAATGTGACCTGAGCTCCTCCTCCTTCCAGGTATTATGCTTCAGATCATTCCCTAGCAGACTTTCAACAGGCATGGGTGGACTCACAGCTACCCCCAAGGAACCTGAAACCTCCCCCATTGAAAGGGAACCTGAGCTACCAACCATTGGCACTCACTGTTGTCTACTTCGACAACCGGGTTGACCACATTAGGGACTACCTGCTACTCAGTCACCAGATAACAGCAGATTTTTGTCATGCTGGCTCCTGTGTCCCTCAGAACCTCCACTCGCCTCCCGTTGATGGTCATCCACTGCCTGTACTTCTTTGTATTTTCAGGCATGAGGGTTCTCTGGACCACCTCAGCTTCACCCAGGGAGACTAGAGTTAACTCAGCTGGCTCCTCACCACTAACTGGGATCGACCCATACTTAGTGCTGCAATGGCCACCCCAAGTGACAGCCCACCAGTGGGAGGCTGTGTGCCTGCTTAGGACACCTGGGACTCCCTCTGATATGCCCTTCCTGATTACAGGCAAATTACTGAAGGGAACCAACTCTTTTTCTCAACAGGAATCTGGGAATTCTTAACCTGGGAACTAGTTTGCGTACCTTTACAGAACTCCTTACTTTTATCCTTGCCCCCCTACTTCTTCTGTTAGGGACCCTGCCCACCCTTGACAAAGTCTCCCACACACAGCTCCTTTTGGACCCTGGTCCACCTCCCTGGCAAGCTTCCTGGGGTCATTAAGCTTCCTGTCAATCAGTGTCAATCAGTGCTGGCACAGTTCTAGAAAACAATGACTAGACAAGTGTTCCCATGCAATCAAATTGTACAGCCCCTGATAGTATGTTACCTTGCTGCCCTTCACCCAACCATCCAGTGCTCTGCAGAAAGAATCCACATACTCCACCCAAATATGAAACCCAAGTTTGGAACTCCCCCCAAATTTGACCCTGTAACCCTCTGGGGTGAGACTATACCTCCTGCTCAGGACATCGTTCATGGCAGGGTACCTCATCTGATCCCCTATTTCTAAGGCCAACAAGGTGTCCCTCCACTCCACTGAAAAATACTTCCACAGATCTGCCCCCCATTCTCTCTCAGGGATCCTGTGCATCCTCAGTGCCAGCTCATAACCCTTGAACCACTGTACTATGCCATCACCCACAAGAAAATCCTTACTCATATCCTTAGTTATATGCACCTTCCCCTCAGACTGTGCTGTAGAACTGTTACCATCATCTGTGTTGGACCTGCTCTTCAGATCCAGCTCCTTCAAGCTTGGCTCGTAAGCTAACATAATTTCCCTCTCCTCATGGCCATTGCCAGTTTCTTGCTTCCATCTCCAGTTGAGTTTTTCAAACTACAAATGATGCCTCTTCTCTGCTTGTCTGTCCCTCAGTTCTTCAGGGGTCAGACCCTTGAAACAAATACTACTGACTGCCCTGGAGGATGTCCTTTCACCAGGCAGACCCTCATTATCTCCCGAATCGCCCTGCTGGCTTCTTTCCTCCTCATCCATAATGGTCTTCTCCTCCTCTGCCTGCCCACTAGCCTCCTTTAGCTGTCAACGAGGCCCTCAGCACCTTTTGCAGTTCCTCCTTCCTATTGATGCCTTTAACAAGACAATTGAACTCATTACAGCACTTTTTGAGCTGAGGTATTGTGTAGGTTTCCAACCTCTCCTCCTCAAACACTACATTTGTAGCTCCAATTGATGGTTCACCAGTCTGAGACACGATTAGGGATAAGATAAAAAAAGTTTGGAAGTTTCAGGAAGGCAAAGAAAAGCCAAAAGGAAAAAAAACGGCATTCAGTCATATAATGGTCTGCAGTATGGATGTAGTGTACACCAATCACTGTATGTCAAGTGCAAATGCAAATCCTACTCTCAATGCTGATCACCAATGTTAGAAATGGGGACTCTGGCTGGCAGTCAGCTTACACCCTGTCCAAGTAAGGACCCTCATTCTAGTTAGGGTAAGGGAGTCACACATCTCAAATAAACCATGCTTGGCACAAGCAGTCAGGCTTAGCTCAGAGGCAATGTGCAAATTATTTGTACACTCACACACACACACAGTGAAAAATCCACAAAAGTACTCCACAACAGTTTTGAAAAATAGGCAATATTTTTTTAAGCCAAACAAGGCCAAAATTACAAAAATCCAAAATACCCAAGAAAAGATAAAAATTTTAAAGGTCTTAATCCACAGGAATCAATGGATGTGTTTTAGCATAAAGTACCTGGTAAGTATCAAAAATAAAGCTGAAGTGGAGGTGATGCATCAGAAAAGCTAGTGATGCGTTGATTCCTTACTCGCAAGTGAGGCTGTGCATTGATTCTTTCCATGCCAGACAGGCGCTCCATTGATTCTTTCCCTGTAAGAAAATGATGCATCTATTTCCAGCCACGCAGCCTCAGTTCCTTTCGCTAATGTTGAAAATTCGACACCCAGGGACGATGCATGGAAAATCTAGACCCACGGTGGTGAAGTATCCATACTGAAGCAGGCAATGCGTCTATTTCACCGGCACTACCGCACTGGCACTACTGCAACTTAAAGGTGCTGCGTCCATTGATCAGCTGCAATGGCCGCTGTGCTTGGAAGTTTCTTTAGGTCACCAACTTCCACTTCTAAGGGCACAGGGACTGGATTTGGTACCACTTGGAAATTCCAGACTCTCAGCAGAAGATCCCAGACACTGGCAGATGAAGTCCTTGATGTCTCTGAGATTTCCCAACAGGAGGCAAGCTCAGTTCAAGCCTTTGGAGAACATTGGAAAGCAGGATATAGAGAACATAGGCCTGTCCTTTCACTTTCAGGGCAGAAGAAGCAGCAGCAGGCCCACATTGCAAAGCTACAGGCAGAGTAGCAGGTCCTCATCAAGCATCCAACTCTTCTCCCTGGCCAAATGTCCTCAGTCCCGAAGTATTCTGAAGTTGTGGAGTCAGCCGTCAATTATGTTCACTCATTTCTTCCTTTGAAGCAGGCAAACTTCAAAGGGAAGTCTTTGTGGTGCACAAGACCCTGCCTCTCCCTGTCCTGGTCCCACACACACTCTAGGGGTTGGAGACTGCTTTGTGTGAGGGCAGGCACAGTCCTATCCAGGTGTAAATGTCAGCTCCTCCCACCACTCTAGCCCAGGAAGACCCATCAGGAAATGCAGGACACATCTCAGCACCACTTGTGTAAATGGCTAGAGTGAATTTACAAACAGCCCAACAGTGTGTCTAACCCATACGTGCGTTCAGGAGCCAGACAGAGGCACAGAATGGTTAAGTAACAAAATTCCCACATTCTACAAGTGGAATTTTCAAATTTACAATCTAAAAAACAACTTTACTAATAGATGTATTTTTAAATTGTGACTTCAGAGACCCCACACTCCAGGCCTCTGTCTGCTCCAAATGGGAAACTGCACTTAAAAGATATCAAGTCATTCCTCATGATATCCCATGGGAGAGATAGGCCTTGCCATGGTGAAAACCAAATTTAGCAGTATTTCACTATCAGGACATGTACAAGACACCAGCACATGTCCTACCTTTTAAATACACTGCACCCTGCCCATGGGGTTGCCTTGGGACTACCTTAAGGGTGACTTACATGTAGTAAAAGGGAAGGTTTGGGCCTGGCAAGTGGGTACACTTACCAGATTGAACTGGCACTACCAAACTACACACGCTGACACTGCAATGGCAGGTCTCAGACATTTTTACAGAGCTACTTATGTGGGTGGCACAATCAGTGCTGCAGGTCCACTAGTAGTATTTGATTTACAGGTCCTGGGCACACATAGTGCTCTTTACTATGTACTTACTAGTAAATCAAATGTGTCAATCATGGAGAAACCAATCAGCAACGTAATTTAGACAGAGTGCACTTGCACTTTAGCATTAGTCAGTAGTGGTAAAGTGCCCATAGCCTAAAGCTGGTAAAAATGAAAATCAGCACAGGATCAAAAACAGGAGGTCAGACACCAAAGGTTTAGGGGAAACCATATCAAAAGCTGACAGATCTAACCGGGAGAGAAAAGAGATTTACAGAGAGGGAGAACAGATGTTTAGGCTTTGATGACTGATATACGTAGGAGGAGATATTTTATGACAAATTAAAAAGAGAAAGGGATCTTCAATTTCAAATGAGTGAGATCACCTTTCGGTATAAACATTAAACAGTTTGAGTTTAGAAGAAATTAAAGAAAGGAAAAGACCAAGGGAAAACCTGGAGTTGAGCCTACAACTTTCAATATGAGTGTTGGTGACTCTAAGCATTTGGCCACAAGGGCCTCATGGCTCTTTTGTTTCCAGACATGCCTATGACAATCAACCCACAGAGTTAATAAGAAAGAAACATGAATGTTCCATCACTAGAAAGGTTTACCTACCAAAACATTAGTGAATAAACAAACACACTACCAAGCAATACTAGGATTCAAACCTTGAACCTGCTGGGTGACAATACATGAACTTGACCATTAGGCTAGAAGTGAATTACTTCTGCTCTGCATCCATACATAACTATAATATTCGTATCAAGAATCTTGCTAGTCTGACTCCTTGAAGTCGCTGCATAGAGAGAACATTGCAATAACAATCCCTCTCTTGATCTTCCATCTCATTATGGGATGGAAAAGAGATAGAGAGAGTGAGAGAGAGAGAGAGAAAGAAAGAGGGAGAGGGAAAACAGGAGGACAGAAGTAAAAAGGACAGGGAAAACCATGGAAAAAGCTGACAGGCCTAACATGGAGAGAAATTAGGAGAAAGAGATTGACAGAGAGAATGAGAAAGAGAGAGGGAGAAAGAGTGGGAGTGATGCACCTTCCAGGTTTCAAGCCTCTACTCCCTGTCAAATACCCTCCTGCTGCCAAAAAACCTGTGGACCATCCTTGCAGCTGCCAAGGCTTGTCTGTTGCCAGCCCGGCCACCGACGGCCACACAACAGTTACCGCCTCCAGGGCCCCCCCAAGTATAGAGACTGACGTCACCAGCAACCCCTCTCCTGTGGGGTTGTAGCATGAAGGAAGTGACTTCTAATGGACAGAAAAGCATCTTTGGCATGCCCAGCCCCATGATTGACAGCTAGAAGCCACTTCGGCACCCAGAGCCAACGGATGAGGTGGTGAAGATCTGACTGTTGAGTCCTGGTCCTGGCCCCCCAAAGACCTTCTACATCCAAAGGGTACACTGTGTGTCCACCCACAAGTCCAGATTTGCAACGGAGTGCAAACCGCCCCAGCCACTGCAGAACATTCAGCACCAAGGACATCCAAATAGCCTCTGCAACTGGACTCCCTGGGCAAGGTAACCAAAGTCTGACTTTTGAATCTTGATCTAGGTCCCCACAGAACCTTAAGTTCCCGTGGGTTGGTCAGAAATCATCCTATAAGTGCCCGAGTTCACACTGCTATTTTCCCCATTGGATTCAATGGAAGCCCTTTAAACCTACAAAGTACTGTCTTTTCTAATGACTTAAAATTTCACAACTCTAGCTGTACAAAAGCTGCAAAGTTCATTTTGGTCTCTAAATTAAGTTTAGAATGTAATCTATTTTTCTAAATTGGTTTCGGATTTCTGCAGAGTATTGACATTTACTTATCGTCCATGTTGGTATTGTGAAATGCTTTACACATGTTGCTCTAGGTAGACTGACTGCTTTTTGCCATACTACCAGGACTGAGCTAGGATTTACTGAGAGTGAATCCGAGGTCCACTACTGGGTATTGTGTTGGTATTCCATAATAAGACTACCTTGTCATGCCATGTAATACCTTCCCCTTGCTACATTTGTGTTACAACGGTGCAGATCTTGAACTTGTGTTTCACCTTACCACTGAAAGATCAGTATATGTTTGAGTGCACAAGACATCCTCAAGTGACTTTTAGACTCAAAATCTATTTTATTTGATTTTTTTTTTTCTAAAACGCAGGGTAATTGAATTGCTAGGGCCCTGTGTTACACCCCCATTCCATTAGGTCATACACGTTTGAAAAATAATTTTCAAAGAAGCTGAGGTAGTTAGGTAAAAGGGTTCTCAAAAGTTAAAAAAAGTTCCCAACTCCTTAGATAAACCAGTGCACAAGATTCTGAGTCTCGATCAGCCCATGCTCTCCATCCTCAAGATCAATGATCTGAGGGCAATGTACAAAGCTAGGGGCATTGGCATTCAAGCTACTACCAAGACAGGAGACTTTGTAGAGGCCCTCACCTGTTTTGAAGAGGAAAGAAATGAAGAAGAGGCATCCTTCTCAGAACCAGAGTCTGTGAGAGAGGATGATGAAGCCTCAGTTCCAGTAAGTGAAGGGGGAGGTGGAGAGGACCTTGACCTTTGCCCTTCCACAGACCTTCCTCTCCAGTGGGAGGTATCCTAAGTAACTCTAATAACCACCAGTGGTAGAAAGAGTAGGATCTTTCAGGACAAGCTTTAGCAACTCTCCCTGGAGGAGAAGAGGCTTGAACTTGAGGAAGGGAGGCTAGCCTTAGAAAAGAAAAGGGCTAGATTGAGACTAGTTCCCAGAAATTGTGGCATCACAGAGAATAATGAAAGTGAGGGTTCTTGTGACCCTAAGGTTCTCAAATGGATTGTCCCAACATACAGTGCAGAAGATAACATAAACAAATGGTTTGCAGCATTTGAGAGATGTTGAAGAATGAGAACGTTTCATCCACAGCATTGGGGCTTTCTCCTTTGGGAGTTATTCCCAGCTAAGGGCAGAGATAGGCTTCTGATCCTACATGAGGAAATGACTGAGTCCAATCCCCCACATGAAATAGACCCTCATTGAAGAGTTTGTACTCACCACAGATGAATACAGGGTCAAGTTTAGGGACTCCCAAAAAGGCCAAAACCAGACTTGAATGGACTTTGTAGACTCCTAAGTCCAAGCACTTGAGGAACGGATAAAGGGCAATAGGGTTGACTCTTATGAAGGGCTATATGACCTTCTGATAAAAAGAATATATCCTGAGTAATTGTTACAGAGAGATTGCAACAGCATCTAGTGGATTCTGAGTTGTCTTCTCACCGAGAGCTGGGGAAGATAGCTGGCAAGTGCGTTAGGTCCAAGGTAACGCAGAACTAATCCCATGGTGGAGGTTTCTCAAGGGGAAGGGGACTAGCACAGACAAGGGTAAAAAGACAGAGTCTTCACCAAGCCCTCAAAATAACTCCAAGGAGGGTGGGCCCTGAGACTCTTCCAAGGCCAAAGAAAATGGGTATCAGGGTAAGAACCAGGATCCCAAGAAGGCTGGGACATGCTTTGACTGTAATCCATGTGGGCTTAAGAGAGGTGATTCAGTTTGCACCAAGACGTCCCCCACTGTGGGACAGCCCTAGGGTATTGTTAATGTTGGGTTGGGAGTAGCAGTGAACTCTAGAAAGGCCAGAGGTTACACTGAAGCTACCTTGGTTTCCCTGGGTGGGGTGACCATTGAACTCTTGGCTGTCTTACCTTCCTATTAGGAAAATTACAGACAGTGGCCAAAAATCAATGGGTATGGGATAAATGCTCTGAGGGATGCAGGTGCCAGTGTCACTATGGTGACAGATAAACTGGTTTCCTCAGACCAGATGATCCCTGGTAAGAATTACCCTATTACCAATGCTGATAATGAGACTAGGTCAGACCTAATGGCTTTGGTGAACCTAGCGTTGGGAGGAGTAACTGGCCCAAATAAGGGGGCTGTGTCTCCTGCCATCCCAGTAGAGTGTCTGTTGGGAAATGATTTGGAAACTTCTGCTTGAGCAGAAGTTGAGAAGAGGGTCCATGCAGAAATGCTGGGTCTCCCTGGGTGGGTGTGTATGGCTGCAATGGCATAGGCTGCACATCAGGGCAAACATAAGGAACTGGACCCTGAAACTATGGCCCAGCACCTAAGAGCAAGAGGTAGGGCAAGAGGACTTCTGACCCAGCCTTGACTTCAACACACGATCAGTCGGAGAACTCACCCCAGAATGAGGCCCTGATGCCTGAGGAGGGAACTGCAACTGAGAAAGCCTGGCCTGGTCTGGCAGAGCTACTCAGTGCATGGGGACTCTCCAGGAAAGAACTTTGCCTGGAGCAAAGAAGTTACCTTACCCTTAAGAGCCTCAGACAGCAAGCTGCCAGACAAAAGTGAGGAGACACCAGTGGTACTCACAGTGTCCATTGGGAGGATGGCCTACTGTTCACTGAGGCCTGGGTGTCCCCAAGCCATGAGCAACCAGGAGAGTGGTGGTCCCCCAGGAGTACAGAGAATTCATCCTCACTTTGGCTCATGATCGTCCACTGGCTGGTCATCTTGGGGCCAGTTAGTATTCCACTTTTACTGACCTCAGATGCCTGAGAGAGTGAAGGAGTTTTGTCACTCCTGATTGACCTAACAATTCAGTGGCAAGACAAGCACACAGTCAAAGGCTCCCTTAATTCCACTGAATGTGGTTGTGACCACCATTCAGAGGGTAAGGATTGACATGGTTGGTACCCTTGACCCACCCACTGCATCTGGTAACAGTTTATTTCTAGTGATAGTGGATTATGCCACTAGGTACTCAGAGGCAATCACACTTAGGACTGCCACTGCACCTGCAGTAGCCAAGACCCTCCTGCGTATCTTCAACAGGGTAGTGTTTCCCAAAGAAGTGGTCTCTGACTTATAAGTTCACTACTCCTGATCACTCCCAGACTAATGGCTTAGTTGAGATGTTCAACAAGACCATTAAAGGCATGATCATGGGGCTCCCTGAAAAACTTAGAAGGAGGTGGGAGGCCCTCTTGCCATGCCTCCTGTTTGCATACAGAGAGGTTCGGATACACTGTAAGGTGGTGTCTGAGTTTTGTGAAGGAGGGATTGGAAAGGCCTCTGAAGCAGCCTAAGCACGACATAGCAGACTATGTACTAGGTCTGCATTCTCACACGGCAGAATATATGAAACGGCAGACAAGAATCTTCAGGCCAACCATGAGCTTGTAAAGCACTGGTATAATCAGAAGGCAACCTGGTTGAATATCAACCTGGCTAGCTGGTATGGGTAATGGAGCCTGTGGCACCCAGGGCCCTCCAGGACAAGTGGACTGGGCCCTTTCCCATTGTGGAGAGAAAGGGGGAGGCCACCTACTTGTTTGACTTAGGCACCTCCAGGAATCCTCACAGAAGCGCAAACCATTCAGCACCAAGGACAGCCAAGTCGCCTCTGCAACTGAACTTCCTGGGCAAGGTAACCAAAGTCTGACAGCTGAATCTTGGTCTAGATCCCCACAGAACCTTAGGTTTTCGTGGATTCATCGGAACTCACCCTACAAGTGCCCAAATGCACACTGCTTCTTTCCCCTTTGACTTCAATGGAAGCCCTTTAAACCTACAAAGTACTGTATTTCTCTAGGATAGTGTTGTTTACTTATCGTCCATGCTGGTATAGTGAAATGCTTTACACAGGTTCCTCTAGGTCGCCTGATTGCTCTTTGCCACACTACCAGGACTGAGCTAGGATTTACTGAGAGTGAATCTGAGGTCCAGTACTGGGTATTGTGTTGGGGTTCCATGGCAAGACTAACTAGTCATACCATATAATACCTTCACCTTGCTACACATATGACATTCAACCCACACATTTGATAGGGAAAAAATGGGAATTTTCCATCACTAGGAAGGTTTAACAGTCAAAACTCTAGTGAATAAACAAACACACTCCCGAGCGATTCTAGGATTTGAACCTTCAGCCTCCTGACCATTAGGCCAGAAGTGACTCTGTTCTGCTCTGCATCTTCCTGTAACTATAGCACGCATACTAAACATCTTTCTAGTCTGACTCTTTGAAGTCATTGTATAGAGAAACCATTGCTATAACCTTCTCTCTCTCTCTTTAATCCCATTATAGAATGGGATGGAGGAGTGAGAGAGAGAGACATAAAGTGAGAGATTGAGAGAGAGGGAGTGAAATTGAGCGAAAGAGATTGACAAAGAGAACTTGAAAGAGAGAGGAGAGAGGGAGAGAAGTTTTTTTTAAGCTTTGAAGAATGACATACGTAGATTTATATTTTAGGATAAATTAAAAAGAAAAGTGTACTTGTCATTTAAAATAAGAGAAGTCACCTTTCAGGATGAACCTTAAACTTCTGAAGTTTAAAAGAAAGGACATGACCACAGACATGCCTGGAGTATAACCCTCAACTTTCATTGTGAGGGTCTGTGGCCTTAACCAATAAGCCACAAGTGATGTTTCCAGACATACCTATGACATTAATTCCACTCATATGATTAGGAAAGAAAGGTGTATGTTCAATCACTAGGAAGGTTTAACAGTCAAAACACTAGTGAAAAAAAAACAAAGACACTGCAAAGCAATGCTAGGAGCTGAACCTTCAGCCTACTGAATGAAGGTACAAGAACTTGAACATTAGGCCAGAAGTGACTCTGTTCTACTCCGCATCCAACTGTATCTATAAAGTTTGTATCAAACATCTTACTAGTCTGACTCTTTGAAGTCATTGTATAGAAACATGATTGCAATAGCTATCTCCCTCTCTTATGTCCCATTATAGGATGGAAGAGAGAAAAAGAGAGAGACAGAAAGTGAGAGTCTGAGAGAGAGAAAGATTAAGGAAAGAGATTGACGGACAGAACTTGAGAGAGAGAGAGAGAGGGAGAGAAGTTTTTTAGGCTTCAATGAATGATATCCGTAAAGTGAAATATTTTAGAACAAATTAAAAAGAAACCTATATTTGTCATTACAAATAGGTGATATCACCTTTCAGTATAAAGAAGGGAAAGGACCTCAGGCACATCTGTAGCAGAACACTCAACATTCAGTGGGAAGAGCCATGATTTTAACCATTAGACCAGAGATTACTCCCTACTTGGTTGTTTCCAGACATGCCTATGACATTCAACCCATGCATGTGATAGGAAAGAAATTTGATTGTTCCATAACTAGGAAGGCTTAATACTCGAAACACAAGTGAGTAAACAAACACACTGCCAAACGATAATAGGATTTGAACCTTTAGCCTACTGAGTGACATTACAAGAACTTGCAGGTGGTTTTCAATACGTTTATTGAAAAGACTGTAATAAACAATAAAGTATGTATGCTGCAATTATTAGGACAATGAGGCATTATAATATGAGAATGGTTGACTAAAAAGAAGAAAATAAACAGTCCTAACATATTGGAATAATTTGTATAAGTGAATCCTAGCCCCTAACTCCTAAGCGAGAGGATAGCAGTGATAGCCCAATCAGTCCATACTTAGGGCCTTATTATGACCTGTGACACGACTGCCAAAACCATGGGGAGGACGCCACCGTCATACATGTGGTGTGCCCCTCAAGCATACTACAATGTTCCCGCCAAGCTGACCAGTGGAAACATTGTATTATGCATTCCCATTGGGCTGATAGTGATACGATATTGACCTTGGCTCCTTTAAGGTAGCCGAGGCCAATACTGTAGCACACAAGCACCTTGGGAATGTGCACTATCTGCAAAGCAGACAGTGTGCATTCCCATGGAGCTAGGCAGGGGGGCCCTACACTGCCCATGCCATGGGCATGAACAGTGCAGGAGCCCCCCTAGCACTGGCTTTCCACCAGCCTCTCCATTTATGTCCCTACCATGGAAAGGCTGGCAGAAAGCTGAGTTGTAATCAGCCAGGCACCACTGAGTTCAACACCATTGTGACTCAGTACAACACAGACTGCTGTCAGCCTGTCGAGAACCATGTTTCTTGTGGGGATGGCCAGTCTGCCCGCCATGGTTGTCATGTGGTGGTCAGACTGCCAGACTAGTAATGGGGCCCTTAGCCCATGAGAGGAGCACCCAACCCCATTACCTGAATGAAACGGGTCTGCCTACCATCTCCTAGTTTGAGTGTAGAGACAGGGCCAAAGTCAGCAACAAAATAGCATGCAGCATGAATGGCATCTTGGTTGGAATTAGCTCCCCATTGTCCCTTGGCCTATGCAGTGTTTTTATAGGAAAACATAGTTATGTTCCATGAAAAAGGCGTGACGTGGGTTGGTGCCTAGGTGTTGTTTTATATTACAAACTCTTGTGGTGACAACTGCTAGATGGATTATCATGTGCTTGGACTCATCAAACTTGGACAAGGGTACATGGTTAAATGCCGTTCACAGAATAATAATAAAAATGCTTTTGCAGAATCACAGATTTACAGCTGATTAGAAAATAAAAACATTCACTCTGAAGGCAGGCTAATTAAAAATGAATAAAAAAGTATAAGTGAAATCACTCATGAGGGTACAAGGGCTGAGGCCGCAGACTTCAGCCAAGCTAAAATATGTGTCCCCAAGCAGTGTAAAATGAACCTATGCCATGACAAAGACATACAAAACAAAACAACAGCATTGATCTGGGCGATAAGCAGCACATCATCATCATCAATCTGTGGTGGAAGACAATGAAGGAGGGAGTGTAGGAAAGTACCCTCTTTCTTGGCATGGTTACACCCTTTTTCTGCCTGATGTCAGTGTGTTTGACTGTGATCACTGGGATCCTGCTAACAAGGACACCAGTGATTATGCTCTCTCTCCCAAAACTCTATATTTCATCCACAATCGACACACTGGTGCCCCATTATAAGTCCCTAGTGTATGGTACCTGGGTACCCGGGGCATTGGGGCTCCAGGGGATCCCTATGGGCTGCAGCATATATTACTGCCCATAGGGAGCCCAAGCAAAGTGTTTTGCAGGACTGCCATTGCAGCCTGCATGAAAAGATGCAAGCCCCATTTAACTGCCATTTTCTACTGCACAAGGTCACTTATAAGTCACCCCTATGGTAGGCCTTCTAGCCCCGAGGGCAGGGTGCAAAGTACCTGTGTGTGAAGGCACCCTTGCACTAGCAGGGGTGCCCCTACAAACTCCAGGCCCATTTTCACAGACTTTGTGAGTGTGGGCACACCATTTTACAAGTGTACTGGACATAGGTCACACCTATGTCAAGCTACAAAATGGTAGCTCCCAACATAGGCATGTTTAGTATGAAACATGTTGGATTCATACCCCAAGGATTTTGCAAAGCATTAGTTGTATAATTCCATGCACTCTGGGGGTTCCTTAGAGGACCCACAGTATTGTCATTTCAGCTTTCTAAGGGTTTCCGGGCAGCCCGAGCTGTTGCCACCTCCTAGACAGGTTTCTGCCCTCCTGTTGCTTGAGCAGCTCAAGCGCAGGAAGGCAGAACAAAGGATTTCCTTGGGGAGAGGGGTGTTACACCCTTTCCTTTTGGAAAAAGGTGTAACAAGCTTGGGTGGGGTAGCCTCCCCAAGCCACTGGAAATGCTTTGAAGGGCACATTTTGTGCCCTCCTTGCATATACCAGTCTACACCCATTCAGGGACCCCCGGTCTCTGCTCTGGGGCAAAACTGGACAAATGAAAGGGGAATGACCACCCCTCTGTCCATCACCACCCCAGGGGTGGTTTTCAGAGGTCCTCCAGAGGGTCCCTGGGTTTTGTTATCTTGAATTCAAGGTTGGCAGGGAACTCTGGAAGCATCTGAGTGGCCAGTGCAGCAGGTGACATCAGAGCCCCCTCCTGCTAGGTGGTCACCCAGCTAGGTGACCACTCCCCCTTTCAGTGCCATTTAGGGTCCCTCTCTTGGGTGGTTCCTCAGATTTGGATTGCAAGACTCGTTTAGGGTCCCTCTCTTGGGTGGTTCCTCAGATTTGGATTGCAAGACTCGAGCAGGAATCCTCTGCAACCTCCACTTTGACAGCTGACTGAAGAAACTGCATCTGAACTCTTCAGGACCCTACAAGCTGCAACAAAGAAGCAAGACTTCTCCTGCAACATTGTATCTCTGGCTCCTTCCAGCAACTGCAACATTTCCCCAGTCGTGCATCCTCTGAGGACAGCCCATCTTCAGCCTGCAACAGAAGGAAGAAGGAATCTCCCTTGGGATGAAGGAGTCACTTCCCTGCTTCTGCAGGCACCAAATGCAACGATGACTGGCTGTGTGGATCCCCTCTTCTGCTGAGCTGCATGGATCCTGCATCATGGGTCATGGACTGAAATGGTCCCAGTGGTCCTCTCTTCCAACTGTCCATCTTGGGTGGAGGTAAGCCCTTGCCTGCCCACGCAGGACACTACCCCTGTGCACCGCATCCTTTGCAACTACCATGCTTGTTGGCATCCTTTCCACAAGATCTCCAGGCTCCTTGAAGCACCAGCCCCCAGCACTCTTTCCTGCAATGCAAAGCTCTCTGAGTGGTTCCCCCGGGGGTGTGGGAGCCTTTTTCGTAGTGCTGAGGAGGCCTCTTCTGTGCCTTTCCTATCCCCATCCTGTGGGACTCCTGTGTGTGCTGTCTGGGCTTCTGTGGGCTCTCTGTGTTGCTGAGGGCCCCCTCTGACTCTCTCCTGGGTAGACTCCACCTGGTCCTTCCTGGCTCCCGGTAGCTCCACTTTCCGCTAACCGCACGTTTTGCGTGTGCCAAGGTTTGTTGGCAGAACCCAAAGATACAAACCTGACTGCAATCCTCCTTCCGGCATGGGACATCACCTGCATCCTCCAGGAACCTGACTTCATCTTCTTGGGTGCAGTGCCAACTCTTCTTCTTCTTTGCACCTTCATCCTGGTGGGTAGGGGCTCCTGCCCTTCCAGGACTCTGCTGTGCTTCTTGGACTTGGTCCCCTTCCCCACAGGTCCTCTTGTCCAGTAATACACTGTTGGTGTCTTGCAGTCTCTTCTGGGCTTTGCATAATCCGTTTTCTGTTCTGTGTGATCAGGGGAATCTACTAGTACTCCCAGATCCCCTTTACACTCTACACTTACCTAGCTTGGGGACCGACTTTCCCATTCTGCTTTCTTAGTATATGGTTTGTGCTCCCCCAGGCCAATTTCTGTCTTTTGTGATTTTCACTAATTGCACTGTTTTTATGTCTATTTATGCATACTAGTGTGCATAATTTGTGTATTAATTACCTCCTAATGGAGTATACCCTATGGTATTTTTGGGATTTGTGTCACCAAAACAAAGTACCTTTATTTCTGTAACACTGAGGCCCATATTTATACTTTTTGGTGCAAATCAGCGCCAGGGCACATTTGCATCAAAAAGTTTACCGCCGGCTAACACCATTCCAACGTGCCAGCCGGGGAGCATTATTTATGGAATGTTGTTAGCCGGCGATGTGGGCTGGTTAGCATCAAAATAATTGATGGTAACCGGGCAGTGGAGGCGAAGGGAAGACTGGTGGTTATGCGCCAAAGAATGGTGCAAGTCAGATTAGAGTAAAAAATATTGGCTCTGACCTGACTAGTGCCATTTTCTGATGCACAACCCCCATGGAAATGACTCCTGTCTTAGCAAAGACAGGAGTCATGCCCCCCTGCCCAATGGCCATGCCCAAGGGACTTCTGTTTCTTGGGCATGGCCATTGGGCACAGTGGCATGTAGGAGGGCCCAAGTTATGCCCCCCTCCATGCCACTTTTAGAAGAAGAAAAAATTTGACTTATCTGTACTCACCATGGATGGGTCCCCCATCCATGGGTGTCCTCCAGTGGTGGGCTAGGGTGTCAGGGGGTTTCCCTGGGTGCAGGAAAGGGCACCTGTGGACTTCTTCCATGGTCTCCCACCATGGAAATGAGCCCATAGGTCCCTTAACATCTGCCCTGACCCAAGCATTAAAAAACGACGCAAATCCGGCTGGGCCCCTTGTTTTAGGTCCCGCCTCCTCCTGTGTGTCATTTTGACACCATAAGATAAATAAGGCGCACATGCCTTAGAGTCATTTTTTGCACAGGAACGCCTATCTTGCATGTCATTAGCGCAAGGTAGGTTTTCACGTACAGAAAATGACTCAAACTACATAACTTTGGAGCTGGACAGGTCTAGCGCCAAAGTTTAAATATGGAGTTAAGTTTGCGCCGAATTTACCTAAAATAAAATGACATAAATCCAGCACAAACAGAGTGTAAATATGGGCCTGAGTGTTCTCTTTCATGTGTGTAAGTACTGAGTGTGATTACAGTGGTCATTCATGAGCTTTGCATGTTTCCTGGGGTTTCTAAAACAGAAACTGTATTGTAGAGCCAAAAAGAAGGGCAGAAGGAAGTTAATCTTCATGAGGAGTATACCAGGAAGATTTAGAGGCAGAGCAAAAATCAAGAAGACTCAGAGTTTCAGTTTTGCCACCCGAAAAACACTCACACTAGTCAGCATTTCCGAAATCAACACACCTCTCTTCATTCCACGTAGCTGAGTACTGATCCTCAGAATCAAGGTTTCCACTTTGAGCCGATAGCTCCCTTTTTCTAGCTGTTGATAAGGTGTCCTGCCCTGAGTCCTCCCATCCTCCTCCTGACTCCAAGTAGCTCCATCTCAGTCCTGACCCGAACATCATAGATGTGTAATACACTGCTGTTGATGAACAAGTAGAGAGACTGAAATGTCATATGTTGTATAGATTTGTATTTGTTAACTAAAGTGACTAGTCTGGTCTCTAAAGAACCCAAAAAAATGAGTAGACTGTACAGGTAAATTTTTACTTATTGAGTTTGTAAACACCAATCACCTTCAGTAACAAGATCACCCATCAGGCCCTAAAGATTGATCAAAGTTTACTATTAATTGAACGCCCTCCCTCAGTGTCTTCCACCACATAATAATCAATCATCATTCACACTCACTTAATCATTGTCCCAATAATTGTACTTACTCATAGTTAACTCTTCCAATCCAATCACGGGTAGTTTAGGTACACAATTGTATCTTTGACGCAGGCAACACATTTGACGTTGGTATTGGCATTCTTGTAAATAAATGATCTTCTGGGGCAGCCCTGCTAAGTGATGCAGAAGAAAAGAATAGGCATGAGGGGGATGCAGCCATTATCTCTAATGTCATGAAGGTATTGTGGAGGCCTCCTCACTTCACACTAGTTCAACTCCAATCTGGCCATAGATGTGACTAAAGATGGTGGGACAGCATAAAATTAAATCCTGCACAATGTTCCTCTAGCTCTTTTTTATTGCAAATCAAGACGTTTATTGAGAAACAATTACAAAGTTCTACAGTGGCACTGGCATACTCAGAAGAGTGCATCCTTAAGCTCAGATGGTTTACCCAGAAGTGGTCAGCCAAAACCATTGATTCTCACCAATCATCCTTCTCCTTCTCCTTAGCTGTTTTGTAAATGGTGTAGTCAGATGGTGTAAAATGTTGGTTTATTTTGATCATGGTCAATCTCTCTACATTTCCAGGTGAGAGTCTGGTCCTTCTTACTGTAACAACTGAGCCAGCTTCACTGAAAACACACTCAGCAGACACACTGGCCAGATACTTTATTGCCAACCTGATGAGCTCTGGCCATTGGCAGATCTTCCCATACCAATACAGTTTTATCCATATGCACCTCTTTGGTGTCATCTGGATACTCCTAGAACACCCCCCAAAGTGTTGCTCGACCTCTTTTGCCTTTGCCTCTGCACTTGACTTAAGACCTGACACTTGAAAAAGCTATGTTGGGTCAGATTCTTCTATTGCTGTTGTTGGCACTTTTTTCATTGTTGGTGTTGACTACTGTGATGAGACAATACTGCCCTCTGTTTGCAGTTGTATGTGTTTTCTCCATGACAAATATGGCTACTGTTGCACACCGCCAAACACTCTTAAAAATATCTTCTGGGCTAAGGCCTGGTGATAGCTGTTGCTTTACCCCACCAAAAGAGATCCTGGATATTGTTTTTTTTCTGGGGCCACTGATGCAGGTGACTTTTGGGAAAGAGTGGTGGTAGACTAAATATGCGGCATGGGGCAGTCACTGTAGGCTGTGGTGTCTCTATCTGACTCTTCTTGTGCTACTGTGCAGTCGCTGAGGTGGGTGATTCTGGTGCACTGCTGGGGACAGGGCTGCGTTGTATAAGGATGCCACATTTTTCTTCATCAACTCCCACCATGATTGGACTTGTGGCTGATGTTTCCCAGCTCGCCACACCTTCACCACCACAACCACGTTCAGCAATTTGTTTAATGTGCTCCTTCCACCGGATTGTATTCTGTATTTTTATATGGCTCGTTCGGTCTTCAGTATCATAATATGGTGCAAAGCTTACCTAGACAAACACTTTCATGGCAATAGAGCATATTGAAATGTTCTCCTCCTTTTTGCAGGCATAGAAAAAGTCCCAACCTGGGGAAGAGTACTTTCTTAGTGGACCACCGTCAATGCCTGAAGAAGAACTGGAGGGAGGTGGGTGTGTCATTGATTGCCTCTCTGCAGTGCCTATTTCTACTGAGGTAGGGGTTGATGCAGATCTAATCTGGGGCCTTATGAATATGGCAGCTAGTGGGCCAACCTGTGCCACATCCCTGTGAGCAGGTTGAGTAGTAATGTCAGACTCCTCTGTGCCATTTTCCACAATGACTGGCTCATCATCATCATCCTCATCATAACCCCCTTCCATAATTCTAAGTCTTACAGGAACTTTTCTGTTTACCTTCCTCTCCTGGTGTCTCCTGGTCTCTGCTGGGGCCCACCACAGGTCCCTATCATCATCATCAGAAGTGGTTCTTGGAGAGGATGGTGGAGTAGTTCCCTTTCTTTTCCTTGCTGGAGATCTGGGAGCCAATGATTTACTTAGCAGAAAGCTCGACCTCCTGTTCTGCTCCAACTTCTGGAAGATCTACTATTGCTGACTGTAGTTGCTTTCTACTTTACTCTGTTTCCTGAAACGATTGGCTACTACTTTTAGAAAGGGACATATCCAATCCAACGTCACTGCTTGTTGGCTTCACCATGATTGCAGTGACTGCCTTGCTGCATTGCTGACAGACATTGGCTTAGATTGGGTGCTGCTGTTGATGCTGGAGTGCTGCTTTCAGGTTCCTCCCCCGAAGATGGTGCGGCAGGCATGTCTCCCAAAAAAGGTTGTGGTCAGCATGACATTGGTGGAAAGCTCTCAGTTGGCAGTGTCACTAAGCTGCACAAGCCAAAGCGGACGTCACTCTACAGGCCTTGTGTTTGGCAGTACTGCAAGTGATGTCTCTTTTGCACCTAAAAGAACAAGCAAGGAAAACATTTAGTGAAAAGTGGCATTGTTGCATTTAAAATTAGTATGGACAAAGGAAATATTAGTGTGGTTGGTTACTTAGATATTAATAAATCAAACATGTTAAAGTCAAACCACACCACCATACCATAAAATTGATTTTCAACCAGGATAACGCAACATACGGATATACCTGTTTGCTTTATGTCCATCCATTCTAAAGGAGACATATGTGGCAGTCAGTGAAGTGAATGGGCAAATGCAATAATCTTTGAAAAATTAAGGTTAGTGTGCGCTTATGAATGGCAATTGTGATCCGAGGGGAATGGAATAAATAATCATTGTAAAAATTAATGATGCTGATGTGTCTGCAGTGCACCTGAGCCATGGTGTCCAGGAGGAAATGCAATTATTATACCTGAAAAAAACAGGATACTGTTGGACTGCTGTGCTCCTATGGTGGATAAATGGATGTATAGATGGATGGATCAAAGCAAAATACAAAAAAGTACATAACATTTTTAAAAAAAATTAAAAAGAAATAAAAAAGAACAAAATTTCAAACATTTTCAAAATCTAAAATAAAAAGTAAAAATAAATAAAGTAAAAAAGAGATTAACAGTATAAAAAATAAACAGAAATGAAGAAACTAAAATAAAAATAAAATACAATTTAAATCTAAAATAAAACATTTAAATTAACAAAGTAAATTAAAAGATTCATCAATAACTGCAGATTTTTTGTATGGGGGAATGAGAAAAAAGGAACCTATTGTGAGACAAGGAGATGCAAAATAAAAAATGCAAACAGGAATATAAGCACTGTTCATCAAGATCATATTCTTAGTATATGCATGGTATAATGATCCCCAAACTGGTATCACACTCATTCATGCAAAGCAAAAATACACAGACTGGATGCACAAAATGGCTACCAGCCACATGGTCAAACAACAACAGTGATGAAGGAGGAATGAGAACAAAGAACACATGCAAACTAATGGCAAAAGCACACTGGTTGAATGCACAAAATGGCTTCCAGCCATCTGGTCAAACAACAACAGCAAGCAAGAAGGCAAGGGCAACAAAGAACATATGCAAGCCTATGGCTAAACACACTAGCTGGATGCACAAAATGGCTGCCAGTCACATAGTCAAATGACAACAGCGAGCAAGGAGGCATGGAAAACAAAGAAAGCATGTAAGCCTATGGCAAAAAAACACACTGGCTGGATGCACAAAATGGCTGCCAGCCGGATGGTCAAACAACAACAGAAAGCAAGGAGGCATAGGTAATAAAAAAACACCTGCAAGCCTATGGCAAAAGCAAACTGGCTGAGTGCACAAAATGGCTGCCAACCACATGGTCGAACAACAACAGCGAGCAAGGAGGCATGGGGATCAAAGAACACATTCAGGTCTATGGACGTAGACTAAACAAAATGGCCCATTGCCACATGGCATGGAGAACAAAGACAAATGGTAGCTGATGACAAACATCCATGCACACGTATAAACATACACACGAAAATTAACTGAGCTATACAACTTTTAAACATATCCTCCTGTACCGTCAAATATTTCACCACATACACATTTTGCAGAGAAAAAAAAATGAACTGCAAAAAATAGCAAACGTTTCTAATCTAATCCAATGTAATCCCTCCCCTAAAAGACATTTTTAAAACTATATACCACAGAAACATTTGTTTCCTTCACTGGTGACTAGTACCTGGCCTACTGGCTCGATGGCCCATTAGAAGTCTAGGCCACATAGTAAAATAAATGAATATTTCAGATGCAACATACATGGAGAAAAGGTATTGAGCTGTGCAACAATTTTCCTTTACAAAAGATGAAAAATTAATGAAGTGCAAAAAAAAGTAACTAGGCCCCTACTTAAACTCCAGGCCACCCACCAAAATGAAATTTAAAAATGAAATAAAAGTCCAAAGAATTGCTGGTTTATGCCCTATCAAACAAGAAACACCTTTATAAAATAGGTTTTTAACTTATTCAAAAATAAAGTCCTTCATTTTCAAAGGTATATATCTAGGAGACAAAGGGATCCTCTCACTTAGTAATCTATTCGAAAAGTGACCAGGAGATTGACTAAGCGCTGGAAGAAGCCTGCTGCACAGGAAGAGGAAGTTGGAAGTCTGGGGCACTGCCTTCCTGTTAGAAAAAAAGTTTTACAAAACAGGCTTCTTGTACTAAAAACAACTTGAATGGTCCCCTGGAGAAGAATATCTACTCGAAAACCTATTTTTGGGTAGATTTAGTGGCTTATTGAGTTCAAAATCTCCTCAAGGTGCATTTGCGATCATGAGCATCACTATATCGGCGCTGTTTGGGTCGAAAGCTATGCTAAAGGGTGTAAAATCTCACACACGTTCGCTAGCAGCCTGAGAGCATTGTGGTGCTCACAAGCGACTATCAAAAACAAATCTTGTGCTAGTGAATGGAAAGAAAAACTCTGCTTTGTGATGGATGGCGGAATTCAGGAACTTTGCGCTACTCTGCGTAGTGTGAATTGCCCAATCAGTAAAACACTGCGAGCAGAGCAGAGTTGTCCACCCGGACCTGCCTTCTGGGTGACCTATTTAATATCTAAAATCTTTTTTTTCCCCGTCAAAAGTGTGTTTTGACATGGTGGGCTGCAGGTTTAAGCTACAGTAGTGAGGCCACAGTAGTAGGCCTCCAGTCATGTTTTCCTTGCACACTAGTAAGTGGCACAATAAATCAGTATGTCACATTTAACCTTCTATGCCATAGGTGCTTTTTCTGCACCACATACTATTGCCTCATAAGAAGGTTAAATAGTCAATTAGAAATTACTCAATTTAACTATGTTTTAGAGGTCAAAGCACATGCACTGGAACCTGGACATCAGTGTCAGAGTGGACCAGCAGCATCAATCTAAAATGTGGGTGACCACACAAAAAGGGACACTTTGTCATATTCTAGTCATATTATTGTGCAATATTTACACCAGAGGTCTTCAACATTTTCTGAAGTAAGATCTACTTTTGTTCAGTGGAAATAATCCTGAGCTACTAGTTTTTGTGTTGTCATAATGACAACATCAGAAAAGATTCCCTTACTTGCAACCCTTTGAAAGATCACCAACATTGATCACTTCTGTGCACCAGGAGCATTGCCAACAATAAAGCAAGCTTTGACAATTTAGAATTAATTTACATGCGTAATCCTTCAAGGTAACTCCATTAGTAATGTCTTCCCATTGTCACATGATTTTATACTCAAATAGCAGCTTAAAATACATTTTGGCAAGTCAACCATTTTCCTCCAAACATCAGTGTCAATTCTGAAAATGCACACATTATTGTCTCAAATACACACTTTTCAATTTTGCTATACATATAATAATTCACCTAGGCAAACACTTCTAACTTAGTAGACAGGCTGAAAACAGGAGAGCTACTTACACATAGCTGGAGAGCTACCAGTAGCTCTTGACCTACTCTTTGAAGAAGATTAATGCACACCTTTTATACAGCATTTTGACAGCTCATTGGTTTTGTTCATGATTTATAAAAATGTTTATAAATAAACAAATAAATAAATAAATAATTAACATTGCAATCATTTATGCAAATAATGACTCACTGGGTCACAGTAAGCCCTCTATTTAAATGTTTGTTCACACACATATTATAGGTACATCCCCAAAACATCATTGGTACATCATAACATATCCTGAAATTTGTACAAACGGAACAATTAACACTTCTTTTGTGACAATAAGTTGCTTCCTAGGGCATATGAAACATATCTACAGAAGATCAATGTGAAGTTTCGATTGCTGTTATTGATGAACAAGAATGATAACATGTCCCTGCCACATTATCTTACATTGATGTTGAAAGATGAAATCTGCACACAAGCAAGATCCTTTAGAGGTGGAGCGTAAAATAGAAAAGGTGCCATGTTAATATATAATATGCAAACATTTTAACAGTTGTTAGCTTGGGGACTCATGGTTCTAAATAGAAAGCCCTTTATATGTGAACAATGGGAACCACACATTCAGCAGTTTTTAGACAGAATAAAACACAACTGGAGCTAAGATCCTGTACACCAGCTTCACCAGACCTGCTTGTGGATATCAATCATTTGATTTTGATTAAATAAATGAACACATCCAAAGACCCTGGTTGGAATGGTTGGATTAGTATTAGATTTATCAAGTATCACAAGTGGAGGTCGGCATTACTTGTGACTATATTTAAGACTACTCTTTCCATGGATGAACGTCCCTGAGTCTTTGAGGGTATCTACTTTGATCCATTAAGACTATTCTTTCCATGGATAAAATCCCTGAATCTTTGAAGGTATCTACTTTGATGCATATATTTAACAAGCTTTGACAACGCCAATAGGTCTTGGTCTTGACATCTATTGGTGTTACCAATGCTTTTTTGCCTTAGCTAGCCACTGCAAATGTGCATATGTCCTTGGTGGCCATTGTGTAATGGATTTTTAACACATAACAAAGTGAATTATAAGATGTCCACAGCAGATATGTGTGCACACACCATAGCCATCTTTGAATGTATTTTGCTATGTTTCAACAAATGCTGTTCATAGATGCCCACCATGTATTGTATGAGCATACATTCATGGTGGTCATATTTAAAATGCATTTTTTATTGACTCCATTTATAGATGGCTGCCAGGGATGCACGTGCATCCAAAAAGGGCATATTGGAATGGGATTTGTAAAAATATAGTAAAATGGATTCACCGATGCCCAGTGTGCCTGCTTGTGCATGCGAAGGTAGCCACTGTAATGGTCAGAAAAACATTTTATTAGCATGGTCGATGACAAAAAAGATGAAGAAATTAAACGTGACCTGAGCATGCAAGAGACCACTGAGTGGGGGACAGGAAAGGACGAGGAATGAAAGAGGCTTGTTTAATATCATGGAGAAGGGAGAGAGAAAATAGTTAAAGGCACTGCAAAGTAAAAAGGCCTGATGTCAGCAGTGGAAGGATACATCAAATAATCAAACTAATCAATACGCTGTGAGATCAAAATTCTTCTTGGTG
Source organism: Pleurodeles waltl (assembly GCF_031143425.1). NCBI lineage: Eukaryota > Metazoa > Chordata > Amphibia > Caudata > Salamandridae > Pleurodeles > Pleurodeles waltl. The sequence continues at coordinate 821,607,277 of NC_090442.1, read as the reverse complement.
AGACATGCATGAGAACATGCATCAGGAGAAGGAAGGAAGATAGACAACAAAACAATCCAGTCATGAGCAATGGGCTGACTCAAAGTCAACTTTAAATAAATGTAATGCATTTGAAATGGTAAATCTCAAACAGACAGCTGAAGCTTAAAAAAGTACATATGAGCAATTATATGAGGGACTTATCTAGATGTTAACCCCAGAGAAAAAAACTGTTTGACTTCCTCATCTTAGATTTTCTGAAACATAATTTACTTCTGAGGTCCCAAGCTATTATCTGGCCTCACTGCTCAGCTAATTATATTTAAGTGACCTTGGCATACTTGGAAGGGATGAGTAATGTAAAAATAACTGCCCCCACTATATTGTAGATTTATGGGATGCAAACCTGCCTTTAACTTCATTAAACATTTAGTGCAATGATAAACATAATTGTGCACATGCTGAGGCATTCAGCCTCATTACTAAAAGCAAAACAATTCTTACATTCTAATACATGGTCAAAATGTGAATGTTTCACAATCAAAGGTTTTTTTGATAAACATTTCTAGGTAAGGAGAAGAATGAGCACTTTTGCTGACTCCTTAATTGTTTAACCTCTAGGGCAGACCTAGGCACCATCCTCCAGGATGTAAACAATTCTCCACCTCTCTTAGGTACCATGCCATTAGCAGCATTACATTTTGCAAATAATTTAGTTTTACTAACAATTAATTTAATTCTGAGTGCATGGCCTTTACAAGTTTGAGAAATTATAGGGGAAATCTTTTACTATTTTGGTAACTGGTTGAAAATGGGTTATTAATTGACTGGGAGGTGAGCCCTGGTCAAGCAACAGCCACAGTCCCTTGCAGGGTGAGAAACAAAAAAGTCACAAAATTAACCTGTACTTAATCATGGGTAGCTTGGCACAAAAAGCAGACAGGTCTAGCTTAGAGGCAGTGTGTAAAGTATTTATATGGCACACAAACACTAATAAAGTGAAAACACAACACAAGAAAAATCCCAAACCAATTTAGAAAACTAGAGTAATTTGCAATAAATCAATTGACACCAAAATTACAGAATTATAATCAGTAAAACCAGAGTTATGAATCTTTAAAATGTTTAGTGAAAATTAGCACCTGAAAGATCAAAGTGCCATCTGCAGACCTCTAGTTGTGGGAGCCAAGGTCAAAGTAGAAAAATATGGCCTAACAGAATGAAGCATGGTTAGGATACAAGAAGTGGATTGAGCCCTGTCAGCGCTTACCTTCGGACTTGAAACGTTTCTTGAGAAAATTTTTCGGAGAGGGTAAAGTTCAGCGGGACAAAGGTGCAGGAGGTGTCCGAAGAAGGAGCTTCATCGCTGGATAGCCTTGGGACGAAGCCAGAGAGAAGATTTTTACGTTCACATGTGGTTTCTAAATTAGAAGTCAAAAATCTCCAGCAGGATGGCATAGGGACCATCTCCCATTTGGAAATTGCATCCTATTAAATGTAAAGAAGGCTCCTCAGTTATCTTACTGAGGGTAGGACTCACAGTAATGAAAAAAAGTTTTGAAGTGCTACTTAAGTGTGGGGGCACAATAGGTCCTGCAGGCCTACCAGTAGCATTTAATATACAGACCCATGGTATATGGGACTTGCAAGTATATTAAATACGCCATTTGGGTTTAAGCCAATGTAACCATGTTTGAAGGGAATGAGCACAGGAATCTTAGCACTAGTTAGCCTTTGTAAAGTGCTAAGTCATAAGGCCAACTCAAAATAATTCCATCAAAAATGGAGGAGGGGACACAAAATGTTTGGGGGAAGACCACCTTAAGGCAAACAGATCTAACAGCAACTAAGCATAGCCCAAAGATATACATTTCTGGGTGTCATTACAGATAATGATCTCCACATTGTTTTCCAATTTGATGACCTCAAAGCTAGAGTTAAAAATCTTGTGAGGGCATGATGTAAGAGAAAATTGAAGATTAACTGTTTGTATCTCATGTAGGTTTCAAAAGAAAGGTGAATGAAGAGGTTGTCTTTCTTCTCTATGAATCATAAGAAATTGGTTAGGTTGGTTCATTTCTCCTTTAATTCAATCCCAAGTAACCTACTGAGATCCATACTTCCAGTTATGCAATTAAAATTTCATAATAAACCAATTCAATTACATATGGCGGATGACATTGCAACTCACTAATGTACACTTTGAAGTTATGCTTGTTTAATCTACTAAAATCACCTTAGAGTGAATTCTCTAAATTTTGCTCTGAGTAAGCAGATTTAGGTGGTCATTCTGACCTCGGCGGTAAAAGGCGCTTACCGCCGGTCAGAAATCCTCCATAATTCCGCTGCGGTCGCGGCAATCCGCCACGGTCATTCTGACCCGCAGCAGCCAAACCTCCGAAAATCTGACAGCCACAACAGACCGCCAGACCAGCGGTCGGCGGAAAAGTGGAGGTGACCAAACCTCCACCGTCACGCCAACAGAAATACGCCCATGCCATTCTGACCCACGAATCCACGCGGCGGTCTTTCAAACGCGGTTTCCCATTGGCGGTACACACCGCCGCGGTCAGAATACACACAAACGAACAAAACTCAGCCACATTGGACGATTTGAATTCCACACACCTGATACACATACACACACCACTCCCACACACACAATACAATATAAAACACACACCCACATCACCCACAAACCCCTTCGACCAAAATCCAAAAAGAAGCACTGAGAGACACAGCAGCGATCACAGAACACCATCACACAGAGGCACACTACACCATCACCCACACAATATCCACACACAAAACAACACACACCACCACACTCAACACACTTAACTACACATACTCCAACCCACACATCATACACACCACTCCATGGCACCCCAAAGACACCCCCGCTTCTCAGACGAAGAACTCAGGGTCATGGTGGAGGAAATCGTTCGGGTAGAGCCCCAGCTCTTCGGCACACAGGTCCAATACACCAGCATTGCCCGGAGGACGGAGCTATGGCAGAGGATTGTCGACAGGGTCAACGCTGTGGGACAGCACCCCAGAAATCGGGAAGACATCAGGAAGCGATGGAACGACCTACGGGGGAAGGTGCGTTCCATGGTATCCAGGCACAACATCGCCGTGCAGAAGACTGGCGGTGGAGCCCCACCTCAACCCCCACAATTTACAACATGGGAGGAGGAAGTCTTGAACATCCTGCATCCTGACGGCCTCGCAGGAGTTGGCGGAGGAATGGATTCTGGTAAGTTGAAGCTTCAATACTGCTTCCCCCCCACCTGCATGCCAAATCATACCCCAACCCTCACCCCCATCCTCGAACCCCACCCTCACCCCCACCCCCATCCTCACCCCCACCCTCACCCCCACCACCATCCTCACCCCCACCACCATCCTCACCCCCACCCCAGGCACACCTATTCCTTTCCAATGTCTCACCATCACAACCCACACATCCCAAAACCTAGGCCTGCATGCGTCCACTAAGCATGGACACCCATCACCAAAGCATGCCCAATGCATATACACATCCCCCCCACAAGCCACCCTCACCAAAGCCCCCACACACGAATGCCAGCACTTGGGGACACGGGAACCCACAGATACACCCATATGGCACACATTGAAACTATAACCATACCTCTATACCCCTGCAGGACCCGACCGCCAACACACCGCGACGGAGGGCCCAGAATTCTCCACACCCCCCACCCAAGAGGCCGTCAGCGATGACAGCAGCTCTGTCGACCTGGACAGTGATGACCAGCCCGGACCATCGGGGACCTCTGGACAGTCGGTTCCCCTCAGACAGCCACTACAGACCCAAACCCCTCTGGGAACACCAGCACAGCTCCCACCCAGCGGGCCCATGCCTCTGTCTCCAGGGCGCGTCAATCACCGGTGTGTCTACCACTACAGGGCATCCAGGATAACCCACCACCCCAACAACAACAGGGACCTGGGGGCAGTGGTAGTGGGCACACCGGCCAGGGGGCAGAGGCCCAGGGAAACAGGGGAACTGGGAGGGCAGCTGTGCGACAGGGGGGGGACGGGCCCAGGGAACCCACTCTCCACGAGGCCCTCACCACCATCATGGGAGCATACAACCGCTCCCAGGAGACGATGGCGACGGTACTGGCCAGGTTCCAGGAGATCCAGGTACTGCAGGAGGAACACTATCGGGGGTACAGGGAGGACATCAGAGCCCTCACCTCCACCCTGGTTACCATGGTAGGGCTGCTGCAGGAACTCATCAACACCAGGACGGACACTCAAAAACAACAAAGGGCCCCTGCCACTAGCCTGGACCAAGAACAGCCAACCACCTCCGCCGGCGCTAGTGGACAGGAGGCCCCCGCACAACAGCAGCCCACCAGACCCCCACCTCCTGCAGGAGAAGAACCACCCCGCAAGAGGGCCCTGAGATCTCGCAAGAAGACAGAGTAGGATGTCAAGACCCCCGCCAGCAAAGGATACCACCTGATGTCATCCCACTGTCCCACATTGTCACCCTGTCCATCCTTGAACTGCCCATGCTCCATCTCTCCACAGGCCTATGGACAATGCACCTGTGTGACTGTTACTCTGGACTCTGCCATGGACATTCCTTCACCATAGCCCCCACCCACTTGAAACCACCCATCCCATTTTGAGCACTGAAATAAACACCTATTTTGCACAAAACTATCTGGAGTCTGGCTGTGATTTCAAAATATTGTAATTGACATGACAGTGCAAATATGTCCTTGTACATAGTGAAGTCAACAAACCGCTGCCACAAAGCTGTAGTCCATGGGGAAACGAAGCACAGGACTCGTAGTGGGGACCCCAGATCTGAAATAGGGAGGGAAAAGCCACAACTCAGTCATCATACACTGGGGCAAATAGACAGGCAGCAGAGATGCAGGAGAGTAGTTTACATTTACTAAATTATGTTTGAATTGTTACCTGTGTCCTATTGGAAGTACTGTGCAATGATTCTGTCCCTGTTGTCTGTTTCAGCCCCGTCGTCTTCCTCCTCGTCACTCTCCACAGGTTCCACAGCTGCCCCAACACCACCGTCTCGACCATCCTCCTGCAGGAAAGGCACCTGGCGGCGCAAAGCCAGGTTGTGAAGCATGCAGCAGGCCACGATGATGTGACACACCTTCTTAGGTGAGTACATTAGGGATCCACCTGTCATATGCAGGCACCGAAACCTGGCCTTTAGGAGGCCGAAGGTGCGTTCGATCACCCTCCTAGTACGCCCATGGGCCTCATTGTACCGTTCCTCTGCCCTGGTCCGGGGATTCCTTACTGGGGTCAGTAGCCACGACAGGTTGGGGTACCCAGAGTCCCCCAATAGCCATACACGGTGTCTCTCTAGCTGTTCCATCACGTAAGGGATGCTGCTATTCCTTAGGATGTAGGCGTCATGCACTGACCCAGGGAATTTGGCATTGACATGGGAGATGTACTGGTCAGCCAAACACACCACCTGGATGTTCATAGAATGGTAACTTTTCCTGTTCCTCTACACCTGCTCACTTCCTTGGGGGGGAACCAAAGCCACATGGGTCCCATCAATGGCACCAATGACGTTGGGAATATGTCCAAGGGCATAGAAATCACCCTTCACTGTAGCCAATTCGCCCACCTCAGGGAAAAGGATGTAGCTCCTCATGTATTTCATCAGGGCAGACAACACTCTGGATAACACCTTCGAAAACATGGGCTGAGACATCCCAGAAGCAATTCCCACTGTTGTCTGAAATGACCCACTTGCCAAGAAATGGAGTACTGACAGGACCTGCACCAGAGGGGAAATCCCTGTGGGTTGGCGGATGGGGGACATCAGGTCGGGCTCCAGCTGGGCACACAGTTCATGTATAGTGGCACGGTCAAGCCGGTAGGTCAGGATAATGTGGCGTTCTTCCATTGTCGACAGGTCCACCAGCGGTCTGTACACAGGAGGATTCCTCCTTCTCCTCGCCAAACCCAGCGGACGGTGCCTAGGAAGGACAACATGGAGCACACAGTCAAGCAACCCACAGGTACGTACTCACAGCTTGCACAGTAAACGATTCTCTATGCAGTGAATGGCGTGTATGAGTGGCTATGCAAGGCCTAGGCCTGTGTGACGCAGTTGAAATTGAGCCATGTGGACCCTCGAAATGGCGGCTGCCTGACCTGTGAAGTGTGACAATGGGATGTGAGGTCAATACGCTGGCGTGGCACACCGTGGCGGTAGGCGGTCGAAGACCGCGGCGCGAAGCCGCATTGGATAACATTGAAGCCTATGGGTATCAGGAGCCAATGGCGAAGTGCGCCGGCGGTGGCGGTACGCCCCGCCGCGGTACGCACCGCCGCGGGCGTGACCGCCATTTTCTAGCTACTTATTCACTCGCGACTTGAACTTTCACAGGAGAGGACCTATACTGCAAGTGTTGCTGTGACCTCGGTCTGGAAGGGACAATGGCTGCTGCGACTGGGGAAAGGGCCCCTGCCTTCACTGGAGAAGAGTTGGAGAAACTTGTGGATGGGGTCCTCCCCCAGTATGCGCTACTCTACGGTCCTCCAGACCAACAAGTGAGTTTAATTCAACATGGATTTGGGGCCACTGGCTGGCCTGGGGGCCTGGCGGGGGGCATGTTGGGCCTGGCGGGGGGCATGGCGGGGATGGGGGGCATGTTGGGCCTGGCGGGGGGCCTGGCGGGGATGGGGGGCATGTTGGGCCTGACGGGGGGCATGGCGGGGATGGGGGGCATGTTGGGCCTGGCGGGGGGCATGGCGGGGGGCCTGGCGGGGATGGGGGGCATGTTGGGCCTGGCGGGGGGCCTGGCGGGGGGCCTGGCGGGGATGGGGGGCATGTTGGGCCTGGCGGGGGGCATGACGGGGATGGGGGGCATGTTGGGCCTGGCGGGGGCCTGGCGGGGGGCCTGGCGGGGATGGGGGGCATGTTGGGCCTGGCGGGGGGCATGGCGGGGGGCCTGGCGGGGATGAGGGGCATGTTGGGCCTGGCGGGGGCATGGCGGGGGGCCTGGCGGGGATGGGGGGCATGTTGGGCCTGGCGGGGGGCCTGGCGGGTGGCCTGTCGGGGATGGGGGGCATGTTGGGCCTGGCGGGGGGCATGGCGGGGATGGGGGGCATGTTGGGCCTGGCGGGGGCATGGCGGGGATGGGGGGCATGTTGGGCCTGGCGGGGGGGCATGGCGGGGGGCCTGGCGGGGATGGGGGGCATGTTGGGCCTGGCGGGGGGCATGGCGGGGGGCCTGGCGGGGATGGGGGGCGTTGGGCCACTGGCAACGAAAATGCAGACAAACTTGAACGTGGTATTTCTCCCTCCCTGTACGTGTCACATAGGTCCGCGCCCATGAGAAGATCGGGATTTGGCGTGCCATCACCAAGGAAGTCCGGACCCTGGGGGTCCACCATCGACGGGGCACCCACTGCCGCAAGAGGTGGGAGGACATCCGCCGCGGGACCAAGAAGACCGCCGAGTCTCTGCTGGGGATGGCCTCCCAACGTAGGCGGGGTGCCTGCCGTCAACTGACCACCCTGATGTTCCGGATCCTGGCGGTGGCCTACCCTGATTTGGATGGGCGCGTGAGGGCAGCACAGCAGACACAAGGGGGTGAGTACAAGCATAATCTACTCTGTTGTCGCGCAGTGGAGGTGTCTGGGTGGGGGAGGAGGGCTGTGGGTCCCCCTAGGCCAGGGCGATATCTGTAGGCTGGGCACCCCCGTAAGCCCCTGTGTCCCCAGCCACCACCCTCAGTAGTGTGCCAGTACAGCCATCCCTGGGCCGTGTCATCCATGGGTGCAGTTGTCAACTCTAGGCGTGTAGGGCATGTTCCACGGAATGCGTAGCGGACCCCAAGTGCGCAACTTAGTGCAGGGGGCATCTGTGTCTGTCATGTCCGCTAACTGTACCGGTGATCCATGTACTCAAAATCTCTTTATTTCTCTCTCCCCCCCCCTTTTTGTTTGTCTTTCTGTGCTTGTGTGCCTCAGCATCATCAGGCGGAGGAGAAGTGGCATCGGGGCAGGAGGGAGCTGCATCTCACATGGCCCAGGAGGGCCATGCCACAGAGTCTGACTGGACCAGTGAGACGAAGGGCGAGGGGAGCTCCACAACGGGGATGACTGGACCCTGCAGCGACACGGACACGTCCTCGGAAGGGAGCTCCGTTGCGGGGGGGGCAACATCCGTGCCCCCCGCCATTACAGGTACAGCCGCCACCCAGCGCACCATCTCCGCCCTCCCAGCAGCCCCTCAGCGTTCGCCCCGTGCCCGCTCTGCCAGAAAGCCGGGCATCTCCTTCGCCCCAGGCACCTCAGGCCCTGCCCCTGTTACCCCCGCTGCCCTCAGTGAGGAGGTCATTGACCTCCTCCGAACGCTCATTGTTGGGCAGACTACCCTTTTGAATGCCATCCAGGGGGTGGAGAGGGAGGTTCATCGCAGCAATGCGTACCTGGAGGGCATTCATTCGGGTCAGGCTGCCCATCAACGATCGTTCCAGGCTCTGGCCTCAGCACTGACGGCAGCCATTGTCCCTGTCTCCTGCCTCCCTCTACTAACTCCCTCCTCCCAGTCTCCTGTTCCTCTGCCTGTCCCACCCACACCATCAGACCAGCCTGCACACACCTCAACACCCAAGAGCAGCTCATCCAAACATAAGCACCACAGATCACGCAGACATTCACACAAGCAACATTCCGATGCAGACATGCTAACAGTCACTACCACCTCTGTGACCCCCACCTCCTCGTCTCCCTCCTCCCTCCCTGTTACGTCTACACTCACACCTTCATTCACCTCACCATCAGCCAGTGTTTCCATCACCAGCACACCCACCAGAACACTCCGCACACGTGCAGTCACCACCCCCACTGCCATTTACACGTCCCCTGTGTCCTCTCCCACTGTGTCTGTCACCCCCTCTTCCACACCACACAAACGCAGCCACCCACCCACCCAACAGCCATCCACCTCACGACAGCCTATCCCTCCTGCACCTGCACCCAAAGACAGCAAACGTCACTCACCTACAACCACATCCTCTCCCTCCACTCCCATTCCCACTGTACCTATCACTCTCCATTGTCCCAAGAAAATCTATCTCTCTACTGCTAACTTCTTTCCTGACCCTGAGCCCCCCCCTCCTTCTCGTCGGGGTAAAAAGAGCACCTCAGCCACCACCAGCCCTGCAGCCCCCTTGACAAGGGTGCAGGGGTATTGGAGCCCACCAGCCCGCATGTCTGGATCTTCGCCCAGCAGCAAGGGGACAGGCAGCCCACCCCCTGGGAAGAGGAGCAGAAGGCAGAAGGGCCGCCGCAGGAGCCCGGGTTCTATATTCCCCCAGGACACTAGCCATCCACCGTCAACAGCCACAGCTCCAAAGGGAGGAAAGGGCCACAGACTCCCGACTAAGGAGGGCAAGGGCAGCAAGGCGGAGAAGTCAGGCAGCAGGCCTGCTGCCCATGGAGGACCCGTCACAGCTGCCCAGGAGGAGCCCACAACCCCCATAGCCGCTGCCCAGGGAGGAACCGTCACAGCTGCCCAGGGAGAGCCCACCACCCCCATAGCCGCTGCCCAGGGAGGAACCGTCACAGCTGCCCAGGAGGAGCCCACCACCCCCATAGCCGCTGCCCAGGGAGGAACCGTCACAGCTGCCCAGGAGGAGCCCACAACCCCCATAGCCGCTGCCCAGGGAGGAACCGTCACAGCTGCCCAGGAGGAGCCCACAACCCCCATAGCCGCTGCCCAGGGAGGAACCGTCACAGCTGCCCAGGGAGAGCCCACCACCCCCATAGCCGCTGCCCAGGGAGGACCCAGCCCAGCTGGCCAGGAGGGCCCCACCACCCACAGCCCAGGTGGGCATTGAAGGAGCACCATCCCCGCTGCCCAGGAGGGCACCACCAGGCAATGAGCAGTTGGCCATAGAATGGCCGCCGTCTCCAGCACCGCTCCGCTGGGGACCGCCGTCTCAAGAACCGCTGAACTGGGCCCTTCAAGGCAAGAACCGCTGAACTGGGCCCTTCAAGGCAAGAACCGCTGAACTGGGCCCTTCAAGGCAAGAACCGCTGAACTGGGCCCCGCCGTCTCCAGCACCGCTCCGCTGGGGACCGCCGTCTCAAGAACCGCTGAACTGGGCCCTTCAAGGCAAGAACCGCTGAACTGGGCCCGCCGTCTCCAGCACCGCTCCGCTGGGGACCGCCGTCTCAAGAACCGCTGAACTGGGCCCTTCAAGGCAAGAACCGCTGAACTGGGCCCTTCAAGGCAAGAACCGCTGAACTGGGCCCTTCAAGGCAAGAACCGCTGAACTGGGCCCTTCAAGGCAAGAACCGCTGTACTGGGCCCTTCCGTCAAGAACCGCTGAACTGGGCCCCGCCGTCTCCAGCACCGCTCCGCTGGGGACCGCCGTCTCAAGAACCGCTGAACTGGGCCCTTCAAGGCAAGAACCGCTGAACTGGGCCCTTCAAGGCAAGAACCGCTGAACTGGGCCCTTCAAGGCAAGAACCGCTGAACTGGGCCCTTCCAGGCAAGAACCGCTGGCCCTTTGGCAGACGTGGCAGGGCAGGATCTGTCTCGGGCAGGGCTGCAGGATGTCCTCTGGCCAACATGCCTCCTCCAGTGGCAGTGGAGTCTGTTATGGACTGTTTGGACTGTGGCTTTGCACTCCCCAGGATGGCCCAGTGGGCAGGCCACCCACTGTATGGACTGTATGGACTGTGGCTTTGCTCTCCCCAGGATGGCCCAGTGGGCAGGCCACCCACTGTATGGACTGTATGGACTGTGGCTTTGCTCTCCCCAGGATGGCCCAGTGGGCAGGCCACCCACTGTATGGACTGTATGGACTGTGGCTTTGCTCTCCCCAGGATGGCCCAGTGGGCAGGCCACCCACTGTATGGACTGTATGGACTGTGGCTTTGCTCTCCCCAGGATGGCCCAGTGGGCAGGCCACCCACTGTATGGACTGTATGGACTGTGGCTTTGCTCTCCCCAGGATGGCCCAGTGGGCAGGCCACCCACTGTATGGACTGTATGGACTGTGGCTTTGCACTCCCCAGGATGGCCCAGTGGGCAGGCCACCCACTGTATGGACTGTATGGACTGTGGCTTTGCTCTCCCCAGGATGGGCCAGTGGTCATGGAGTCCCCTCGTGGATCTGGCGTCGTGTACTCAAGTGGCTGAGGTGCCCCCCCTTCCCTTCCCCCTGAGGTGCCTGTCCTTTTTTCTTTCTGATGCCCCTGCAGTGTTCTCTCCGTGGAGTTCTTGTCGTGGGACTGGGCCTTGCCCCTTTGCTCAGGACCCCTGTGGTCCACGGACAGTGGTTGGACTACATATAGTAGATGTATATATTTTGTACATAGTTTATTTATTTATTTGGATTACTGCTGTCCATTTTTCAATATATCTGCCCGTTTAAGATCTCTTCTTTTGGTCTTTGCATTATTTCGGAGGGGGGGGTTTGTGGGTTGTGACAGTGATCTGTGGGAATGCATTGATGTGTATGTTGTAGTGGGTGTGGGTGGGTGGGTGTGTGCCGGTAATCTTTTCCCTCCCCTGTGTCGTAGGTGCTGTACTCACCGATGTCTTCCGCGCCGCCAGGCGTGCTCCTGGTACAGGAGCAGGTATAGGAGTGCGGGGATGACCTGTAAGTCGGGTTCCATACTGCCGGAATCTCGCGTGGAGTATGTGGAGGTGAGCGTTTTCCCGTTCGTAGTCTGTTTCCGCCGTGTTTTTATCGGCGGTGCTCCCGCCCCGGAAAAGGTGGCGGATTGGTGGGTCGTGATAGGGTGGGCGGTACATTGTCTGCCGCCTGGCTGTTGGCGGTGACTGCCGCGCTGTTTGTTTGTTCCGCCGTGGCGGTCGGAGTGTTAATGCGGCGGGCTGTGTTGGCGGTTCCCGCCAGGGTCAGAATTGCATTTTTTTGACCGCCGGCCTGTTGGCGGGTTGGCCGCCGCTTTATCACCGACCGCCAGGGTCAGAATGACCCCCTTAGTTTTCTCTGTTTGGCCAACAAGAACTGGCTTTTGTAATTCAAATGTATTAGCTTCAATCCATTTCTATCAAATAAAATGAAATCTGTCAATTTTTGTCTTGACTGCATGGATTTCACTCACTCATTGTGCCACCTACTAGCACTATATGACGTCTCAAGTCTGCAACTGTAGCTTGTAGTGCAGTTTTAAACTGCTATTTTGACCTAGCAAACCTGCTCGACTGGATGTTTGTGCTGCGGCAGCACCCAATGACAGTCCCCTGCCTGCTCTTCGCACTGTAGTGAAAACGGTCAATGACATTCAGGCTCATTCTTGGCCTCTTCTAAAATGAACAGAACTCTTCGCACCGGACTCATTAGGTAATTTTTCAGCTGAACTAACCAGGTACCTGAAACTGATTCACGCTTCTTTGCGGTTTGCCTGAACTTGTGACTTTTCTCTGGTCCGGCTTGACCAGATGACCACAGGCCGCACTTTCTACTTTCGGGAGCAATTTTCACTAAACATTTTATACTTGCATATCTCTTTACTGATTAGATTTTGTCATTCTGGTATCATTTTATTTATTGAAATGTACTCTATTTTTCTAATTGTTTTGATTTTTTTTCTATGTTGTGTTTTTCACTTTATTACTGTTTGTGTACTGCATAAATTGTTTACGCATTATCTGTCTGCTTTGTGCCAAGCTACCAGAAGGTTAAGCACAGGTTAATTAAGTGACTTTTGTGGTTCACCGTAACAAGGATAGTGGTTGTTGCTTGAGGACGTCTTCCATCCCCCTCAACCATTAGCCCAATTTCTTACATTCACTATTATTGCCTTTTTGCTGTATAAGCCGCTGGAGGAGGCTACAAGGCCCAACAGCACCGGGCCCCAGGAGGTGGTCCCTCACACACAACAAACCTGTGTTCATTGAAGCGCTATATAACGCGTTGGTGTGTCCCACTGCATGGGAGCTCTAGAGATCTAACATACGTTGGCCAGGACTGCAAGGCCCAGAATCACCAGGGTCCTAGTAGGCGGTACCTTACACACAGACCACCTATGTTCAGAGCAGGGCTATATAGCACACTGGTGTGTCCCGCTGCTCAGGAGCTTTAGCAGCCATTGGAGGGGACTACAAGGCCCAGCAGCACAGGGCCCCAGAAGGCCACCTGTGTTCAGTGCAGCGCTAAATAGTGCATTGGTGTGTCCTTCTGCGGGGAACACGTGCGGGCCGTGCTTGGCCAAAGCCCAGGCCAAGGGTAGCCTGCCCTGAACCCATTAGCACTCAACAGAGGCCAGGCCGGAACCTCCCTCGTGGTTCCTTGCCTCACTATTGTTTATTGGCAGGGACAAACCTGCGCACAACCTGGGGAAGAGAAAGATCACAGAAATCCCCACAATGGGTGATAACATTGCAAAAATAGATTAATTTTTGGTCTGTGCAGCAGGAGTCCTCACAAGGAAGATAGAACTGACTGAAAGACATGGCTCCATGGATGAGGTGAGGACTAGCCTGCAAGTACCTCTATCCCATGACGTTCAGCATCAGAGTGTGGTAGTGAGTGACCTGGGGCAGCCTTCCTCCTCATTAGCCATCTTAGAGGAACTGAGTATGGCACCAGGTGATAATTCAAGCTCCACCTTTACTAAACAGCCGGTTAAAAGGAAAAAAAGGAGGTGACCTATGCAAGAAGTCCATCCTATCTCTGAAGGAGGCCAAGGGGGCTAGAGACATGCCGGAATCTGTTTGCTCTGATGTGGACCCTTGCTTTATAGATTACATTTGCACAAGGGTGGAAAGTATGATACTACTAGATCTAAAACATTATTGGACCATCTTGATGGGTCAGAGATAAAAATGTCTAAATTGTTTAATCACTACACTGACACCCAAAGACATGGGATCCCAGCAACCCATATCACCCACCCCTGTAGCTAGTGTAAATGATACAGGTGTTAAGGAGAGAGGAAATATTCAGTTTTGCCAAACCAACTCTCGATTCCAACAGGGAAGGGGACAGACTACCATGTTAGCTTCCAACAGCAGGCAAATATTGCCAGCACAATCGTTATCCCATTAAGCCCCTAGTGACATCACTACACATTTCCCCAGACAAGTGAGTGTGCCTCCTCCTGAGGAGGCAGGTGGCAGGGGACTACAGGAGAACACTCATGGCAAAGGGCTTCAAAATATGATCAATTCACAGAGACCTAGAAGTAGAGGAATGGATACAAAGGTTTTGAACTTACCTCAGGAAGCATTTCCATACTTTGTGGTACTAGCAAATGTACCTAGGCCCACGCAAACCGAGTCAATTGACCAGCTGTTTCTAAAAGTCTACCACTGGCTAACGAAGTCCCTGGGCTCTGTTCATATGAATTTACACCACATCATTGTGGCAAGAAGGGTTGATTGGGTGGGCATGTCATAAAAAACATTACCAGGTGACTGCATAGTCATTCACTTCAGAAACCCAGCCGCAGTTCTAAGCACTCTTAGACAACTATAGCTAGGTCCTTGCCAGATAGCAGTTTTTCCCTTGGGCTATTTCTACAAACCTTATGACCCGCTAAATCATGGTGTGACCTAGCCTTAGAATCTCGGATAGGTCATAACATGGTAAAAGCAACTGGAAAACATCCCCTGTGTATCACTTAGTAATAGACATTCCCCCCTGAAAGGTTTAGATGGCTGTGATTGACTGATAAACCTGATAGACACCGTAGGGAGCATGGTGGGACCACAGTCCAATGGAACCCCCACAGCGAATGACCCCATGCTGATTACAATCATTGCCACTTCATGGAATATGGCAGGCTTCCAAAGGAAGGTGAGGGTCTAGAATGATAAGATCTTATGGCAAATTGCCAATTACTACGTCTACAAGAAACATGTGAGGTCCTCATTGATGGCTACAGTACTTACTGTATGCTGGCTTTGCTCTCTGATGCTGGTAGGGCAAAGGGGGTATTGGTTACTTTTGTTACAAATTCCAGGGGAGCTCAAACAATTCTATAATGGCTTGGCATACTACCATTGTTTGCTGTGTGATTTCACAAGTAATTGGGGCCTGCTGATTATCAATTAGTATAACAATTGCTTTGATGGGACTGCTCTACTGTTGGTGGCAGCCCTTGAGGGAGTGATCATTGGTATCAGGAATGTCAACCACAAGCCCATTGAGCTCCTCTGGACAGGTGATTTCAATGACCATTTTTGCCCAATGATCACCAAATCAGGTTGTGGCCTAGAAGACAACAAATGGGAGCCCCTTATCCTCTTCTTACACAATGCTCATGGCAACGTTGATAACACAATCTTCGTAAAATTCAATCTCCCTAGGATGAATGAGGTTATAGAGTTTAAGGGGGGGGTGGCTCCGACCTCAATGGGCGCAAACTGCACATCCACAATAGATTCTGTGCTCTGCACAGACCTTTTAGGAGCTAGAGTGGCTGACTTCATGATCACGTTCACTGGTTTTAGTGACTAAGCTCAGCTGTGTTGGAAGATAACGTTGGAGGGAAGAGGTATGGCACACTCAAAGGTTGGATTTAAGCCAATCCTAACGAGAAAGAATGGGTTTAGTATTAAGTGGGACAAAGTGGATAAGTCAAAGTTGTTGTGTACGGTGCTTCATATCAAACAGACTGGAGTTTCCACAAGTTTAGACGAGGAAGCTGACACTGCCAAAATTATGGCATCCTATATAGGCATTACAGAATGTGAAAACCAAACATTGACATGGGATATCAGTACTGTTAAATCCAGTACTCTGGTTTGGTTTGATTCAACTTGTACCCAAACCCTCTCCAACTTACACACAATCCTACGCAGTGAATCTAGAAACAGTGCCCGTATTAAGGAAAGGAGGGCTGTGTATAAAAAGGCCTGTGGATGTAGCATTAAGGAGATTAGGGAGAATGTATGGGCAGCCCTACATATTGTGAGCCTTAACAAGGATTGGGTTGCCTTCTTTCTGGAGGGTGGCAAATTGTATATACTTTAGGGGAGACGTAGACCCCTTTACAGATACACACTTACAGAACTCCGTCTGGGGGACACACTTCTCCACTATATATTTCACTCAAACAGGAAAGCCAGGGGTTACAGATGCCTATGTGTTGCAAGTTGAATCCACTCTCTTAGGTTTTGAATTAAAGAAGGTTCTGAGAGACCTGATGGTACTCGGCCATGATGGTGTTTGCTGTCACCAACTGTTTTTACATGGTTGTGAGGATCAGTAATTTTCCCCATTTATAAACAAGCATTTGCAATGCAACAGGTCTCACATTTGCTATAGTTAGAGCTATTAGAGTTGTAAACTCCTAACCAGACTTTTATTGCCACATAAATTGAAAGAAAAAAAAAGTGTGCCATTGCGCTATGTTAAACCCAGAGCGATCACACTGCGTGGAAAATAAAAAGATAAAGTAATGCAGAAACCAGGCAGAAAACATGGAGCCTCGTATGTTTTCAATAGTTGGCCGGTGCGCTCGAGGAGGGCTAAACACCAGAAAAGGCATGACATATGCATGTCTTTCCCTAATGAAATCAAGTGGATTTTAAATGGCAATCCCACAAACCAATGAAAGTGACAGGCATGACATGGGCATGGTTAAAAGCCCAAAGAGAGATTACAGCAGGGAGGGAGCACTTGTGGAACAATGCCTGAATCTAAGCCTATTAATTGGCAAATACACGAGGATTCTTGTTTCTAGCATTCATGGATTGAACTGCAGCGTTGACTGCATCTCACACACTAAACTCTGGGTAGTCATGACCAAAATGGGCATTGAGGGTGTCATCATCACAGTCATAAGGCAACTTTACTCCAAGGCTAAAGCATGTGTATGATTCAGAAATAAACAGGGAATGTACAAGACTGTTTGATATACAGCCGCCGTGAGGCAGGGGTGAGTCCCTGATTCCTTTTTTTATCTTTACACTAATAGAATTCAGGCCCCACTCACTGTTAAACATAAAGATGCCCCTTCTACGGGAACTCACTCCCTACTTTTTCCCCTCTATGTGGATGATGCAGTCCTTATTGCCAGAACTGGGAGGGCACTGCAGGGGTTGATTGATGATTATGTTACTTTATGCTGGACTTGGGTCTCCACGTAAATGAAAGTAAAACCTCCACAATGACCTGTGGTAAGAGGCCCAAGAAGCAACTAGTACATCATATGAATAGCACGAGAGCAAAGGATACCACCTCCTTCTCTTACCTTGAAATGTTATTTGACAGCAAACATTCATGAAAAACATTCATCGTAAATGGGAGTGCTATGCTAGAGAAAACAATCATGGGATTACAGGGATTCTGCAAAAAACTAGGCTCCAAACCGCTGAAAGAGCTGTTATCTGTTTACCCTGCTAAAGCATTGGCGATTGCCACATATGGTGCAGGCTTATGGGGCATGGTGGACATAAACCATATCCAATCAGTAGAAAACAGCTTCTTTAAAAAGTTTTCAGTGGTTCCATGCTGGTGCCCTAATTTTATGGCCCAAGAGATCAGGGCACTTCCTATATAGAAGATCAAATCAAACTAGCCCCTCCATTGCTTTGGTATTCTATTTGGATGAGGGAGTCTACCCCATTAAATCAGCTTTGGGGACTGTCTGAAATTACATGCAGTCAAAGACATTCCTTGTCTTGCATATGTGACAGCTAAATTGGAGGAAATCTGGCTTGTGGATTTATTTGCTTCCCTGGTCTCCTGCTAGGACTGCTCTGATGTGAAATTGAGAGATATGTTTGTTGCTAATGCTGAAGTAAAGGGAGCAATGGCCAATTGGTCTAAGGCAATGGTGTCCCTCGATAAACTGGTTTCTTGCCAAGAAGGACTGCAACTTTACCTCCATTTTATCCAAAACCAGCAACACCACTTCATCTTAACTAGATTTTGAGTGTAAAGTTACTCAAAAGTGCGACTTACCCATGTCTGGAGCCAAATTTAGTAGTGTAAGTTACAACTGCAAAAAAAGCAACAGTGGTAACTCGGGCACCATATGTGTCTGTTCACTGGTAATGCAACACCTCCCACAGAAAAAAATGGAGGTAGGCATTTAAAATAATGTTACATAAATTAAATTATATAAAATGGTTACAAATGTAAATAAATATGATTTAATCCTAAAAAAAAAATACATATGTAATATTTCATTATAAAAGAGTTTAACATCCATTTTTTAATTTCAAAATTAAAAGAACATACATTTAAATTAAAAATATTTCAATTACTTTTCAATAATTATATACCTCACATTTCATAATTATTAATGCACAATAAAAAAAAGTTTTTTTTTTGTTTAGGTGGTAATTTGTTTTAACTTTTAATTAAAATTTCAGCAAAACAGGTTTAATTCAATTTATTTTATTTAAATTATATAGAATCTTGGGGGTTGATTACGAATTTGAAGGTCACACTGCGAGACTGCCAAGACGGTGGTCCTATAACTACCGCTGTGCTGGCAATCTCCCTACTGCTGTATTACAATATATGCAGCTTGAACTGCTGATAACCCAAACCAATGGCTGCACCAGGCCTGTGTGGAACCACCAAGGCCATTACAAAAGCACAGTCAATGTGGCAGTTTCCCTGTGGCGGTCAGCTGATGGTGCTTAGACGACACTGTACGCATTCAGCAAAGCAATAGACAAGCGCCCATTGGATGGATTAAAAACGACACAGCTGACATATATTAGCCTAGTGGACACACCTACAAATCACACTGTAAAACACCCCCTTTCCCAGACCATGATCCTTTACCTCTCCACTGTAAGAAATAAACCAGAGATCGCTGATCTCCCAACATTGATAAATAAGGCACCTCTCTTTTTCACCTTCCCATTTAACATATTTCACACACTTTTCTCCCTTTTCTCCCTATATCACTTTTTTGTTAAGTAAGTCTCTGTCACCCACTTTAAATTACATCTGTAGAAGCCAAATCATTCAGCACCCATCCAGGATACCAATGACCGTTAGCCAGCTCTTCTAGGTAAACATAAAGAATTTATTAGAGATAGAAAGACATGTACATGGAGGATTCTCGATACTAGTTGTACACGTACAGCCTGATTAAAGGAAGTAATACACGATCTTTTATAGTATTAAACCACAAACATAATTCGACGTTCTATTGGTTCTTGACATTGACGTATGATTGACGTATGATTATTTCTCGATTATGGCTGAAGGTGGTTCTTCCTATCACACCATATATAGTAATAAAAAGCATATACAAGGATTTTACACAAGGTGGCCTATGTGCCTAATATCACATGGTCCATCTTGTGACAAAACTTGAGAACATCACGTACTCAGACTGGTACTTTCCAGAAGGGAGATTGTTTCAGCTAGCATGCAATGACAATGATATTTCATGGTGGCTGTTCAGAGAGCAAGCCTTGCAACATAATGCGTTCCTAGCAGTAGCGAATTACATTTGTAGGCCTCTTTACTTAATGATAGGCCTGTGCAGAGATTGTGATTGTGTATCACAGGGGCCACTAGGCCTAGCATACCTAAGAACTGTAAAATGCGATTCCACATTCCGCCCTCTGATACTCAATGACAAATCTAAGGGTCATGGTGTATTGCTCTCATTTCTACCTCTTGCTTGTCCCTGTTGTCATCCTTATATCTTTTTCTTCGATAATGTGTGTGTTTCTGGTGACAGATTGTCATTGTGTATCACAGGGGCCACTAGGCCTAGCATACCTAAGAACTGTAAAGTGCCATTCCACACATCAATGTCACATCCCAAAAATCCCTGTTTTTCTGAAGATGAGTTGAGAGTCACGGTGAATGAAATCATAAGAGTAGAGCAACAATTGGTTGGAGCACAAGTTCAGCATACTTGTCTCAGCCAGAATATGGAAATGTGGCAAAGCATGTTTGAATGCTGTAGGCAACACCCTGTGCACAAAGGAAAACATTAGGAGGAGGTGGAATGACTTGAGCGGGAGGGTGAATTATCTGACCTCCAGACAGCACTTTGGGCCTCATTACAACTTCGGCGCTCTTTCTGAAAGACCACCGAAGCCGCGGGCGCCACTACACCGCCAGTGCTGGCAGTATTTGTGGCTCCCTATTATGACTTTTCAACTGGCCCAGCGGAAAAGTCACATCAACATTGCCGCCGGCTCATAATAGAGCCGGCGGCAATGTTGATGTGCAGCAGGTGCAGCAGCACCCATCGTGCATTTCTTTTTCCGAAATTCGGGCAGTGAAATGCGCAATGGGGCTGTGCCTGGGAGCCCCTGCACTGCCCATGCCAAGTGCATGGGCAGTGCACGGGCCCCCATAGGCACCCCGAGATCCCCTTACGGCCAGCCATTTCATGGCGGTGTTTACTGCCATGGATAGGTTGGGGATTATGACCACATGACGGAAGCCTGGCGATCAGTTGGAGGGGCTGTTGGTTTGGCAGGGGCTAATGCACCACAGTCATAATACAGTGGCAGTACACCACCAGCCTGTTGGCGACTTTACCGCCAGCTTACCGCTGGCCTCCAGGGTCATAATGAGGCCCTTACAGTCCCTAAAGACTGGTAGTGGTCCTCCCAGTGCCCCATTACATCTTTTTCCCCCAGAGGAGGTCTTGGCCATCCTGCATCATGAGGGCTTGACAGGAATTGCTGGAAGAGTGGAGTCTGGTAAGTCACAACACAAAAACTGCACAAATCTTAAGTGTCTAGTATGCTCACATCTCACCTTTTGCCACTGTGTTGTTCACTTACTTTCCCAACATGCAATACCCAGAGCTTCAGAGATGTAAGCTTGTCAATGTGTATTGTCATACTTTACACCACATTTATCAATCACCATTACATGCCATATGTTGGGCTTGTAAGCGTTTCAATATCAAAAGATCATCCCAGGTCCCATGGTATGTGCCAACATGTAAATGTATGGTCCAACCTAAGTGAAGTGTGGCAACACATATGTAAGATCTACCTTTTGTCAACTGTTGGGAAGTACATAGAGTGACATGACTACATCTACCAGGAAGCCCTGTTTCTGTACCTTAAGCCAACATGCCTTCCCGCACTTGTCCAAATACACCTGTGTGTCATCTCTCAAATGATGTACCCTCTCTGGGTACTTTAGTATTTGTGTAGTGTGGGGAGTTAGCAAGTGACATGACTACAACTACCAGGAAGCCCTGTTTCTTTACCTCAAACCAACAGGCCTTCCTGCACTTGTTCAAATACACCTGTGTGTCATCTCTCAAATGATATACCCCCTGGGAGTTTAGCATTTGTGTAGTGTGGGGAGTCAGGAAGTGACATGCCTACAACTACCAGGAAGCCCTGTTCCTGTACCTCAAACCAACAGGCTTTTCCACACTTGTCCAAATATACCTGCATGCCATCTCTAAAATGATGTGCCCTCCCGTGAAAGTTTAGCATCTGTGTAGTGTGGGTAGTCAGCAAGTGACATGACTACAACTACCAGAGGACCCTGTTTCTGTACCTCACCCAATACCTCACCCAACAGGCTTTTCTGCACTTTTTGAAAAAATATATTTTATTGATTTTTAAGTTATCAAGTACAAATACATTCAACCGCAGGGTTTAAACTACTCTTTACCCCTAACCATCCCCCCATGTCTACTCCTCAGGAAAAGAAAAAAAAAGGGGGATCATAAAGCACTCCTCCATAAATTAGCCTCTCTCATTGATCAGTTTGAAATGAGATTGATCTTTTTGAGGGAGTCAGTTGGGGTCTTCGTCTACATCCATTCCAGCCGCAGATTGCGACTGATCTGACTCTGGATCGTTTGGGTTCCTAAGACATTCAAGCAATAAGT
Source organism: Pleurodeles waltl (assembly GCF_031143425.1). NCBI lineage: Eukaryota > Metazoa > Chordata > Amphibia > Caudata > Salamandridae > Pleurodeles > Pleurodeles waltl. The sequence continues at coordinate 821,585,483 of NC_090442.1, read as the reverse complement.
CCCATTGCCGTGCTGTGTCTCTGGTTCTACAACCCCTGGAGGCCTCCTGATGTAATATTTTCCCTTCTGTATCTGCCCATCGTATTAATTTGGTCTTCCAGTTTTGTGGGCAGGGACGCCAAGGGTCCTTCAAGTGCCTCATAATCTCTCTTCTGGCTAGCAGTAACGGTAAGTGTATATATCTTAGTATTTTTTTTGCATTGGGTCTACGGAATTCCCCCAGTAGTGCCACCATGGCAGACCGTGAAAGTCTTCTGTCCGTGACTGCAGCAATGTTATTAAATATCTCTTCCCAAAAATGTTCAAGTTTTGTACAGCTCCACTACATGTGGATTAGACCTGCCTCCGGTTCCGTGCAATGGGGGCAACTATCGCACCCAGTCGCAAACATGTTTGCTATTTTATGGATGGTCAAAGAAGCCCTATAATAAATATAGAGATTAATGAGTTTGAAATGGGCGTTTCTTGATACAGTGTATACATGCGTCGTTATTCGAGCCCATCTCTGCTCATCTATGGGGGTCCCAGTGTCTGTCTGTAAAGCCCGCCTCAGCCTGTCCAGTGGAAGAATCGTGTCATTATGTAGTGCCCTGTAGAGAGCTGATACCACTTTTCTCTCCTCCCATACGTGCAAATGGCCTGGCACCCAGCATGAGTGGGAGGTTTGTGTGTTCCCAGTTTCCAGTGTTGTTGTATGATTTTAAATATGGATCCATGTAGAAGGAACAACCCTGAGGGGATGACACGTAGCTCTCTCAGAGCAGCAATGGTCAGTAGTTCTCTGTTATGGAACAGGTCTCCCAGTGTGACAATATCATGTATAATTAGATGTGAAATCCCCATCAAGGCTCACACCCCGGCAGCCCAGTCAGACTGCTCACTGGCGCTCCCGGTTCATATGGGTGTGTAGCACGCGTGCTCTGTAAGCTATGCCCCCAGCACACCCGCAGTGTATTTAAGGTGAGTTGGCACGGCTCCCGTACCCCCTTCGGAGCCAACAGCATACCCAGAAGGGTAGGTAGTGAGGGGTCCGCACAACAACTCAACTCATCCCTTTCCTGTTCAATATATCATGTTTCACTAGCCATTGCAAATGACAGGCCAGGTAATAGATTTCCACATCTGGAGCCGCTATACCTCCCTCTGCCGTTGGGGCTCTGGAGCGTGCTCAGTGCCAGCCTCTGCCTGCCTGTTCCCCAAATAAAGCTGGTTATAGTGGAATTGATGTCTTTAAATACTGACTGAGGGATGATCAAAGGCAGGGTTGAGAAGTAGTACATCAGTCTAGGTAAAGCCACCATTTTTATCTACGCCACCCTCCCTGTTACCGACAGCGGTAATGTTTTCCAGAATGTAATATCGGAACGCAACTTCCGAACTGCTCGATGCACATTACCCTCCAGTAAATCTTCGGGTTTGTGATAAATATGTATCACAAGGTAACGAAACGTGGAGGGGGACCACTCAAGCCCCCGCGTGTTTCCCACCAGCGGGGCACCTTCACATAGTGGAAAGATGTACGATTTCCTCCGAACATTTCCAGCAGGGCATTTGCTCCCGGTAGGTCCCTTTCTATGTTGCCCAAAAAAAGCAGCATATCATCTGTAGAAATCGCAATGTGGTGCTCTTGTGTTTCAGTCCTAAGTCCTGCAAAGCAGTTGCCTGATCTCACAGCTTGTGCCAGCGGCTCCACAGTGATAGCGAACAGTAAGGGCAACAAGGGACAACCTTGACTAGTGCCTCTGCTGTTCGGATATGTGCCGACACTGTCCCACCCATGTCTACACGTGCCGTAGGATTAGAGTATAACAAATTGATCCACCGGACAAAGCCCTGCCCCAACCCCATTCGCAGCATCACCTGTTCTAAGAAGTCCCATCGAAGGCTATCGAAGGATTTTTCAATACCCACCGCTATTATTGCAGCATTGCGCAGTTCTGGGGAGTTAGAGTGTTTTAGCGATATCAGTCTTCTGATATTCAGAGATGTATTACGCTGGGGGATAAATCCAGATTGATCTGGGTGAATTAGAGTGGTTATCTGAGGCAGAAGCCTAGTCGCTAATATCCTGCTAAGTACTTTATAATCCATATTGAGCGTGGATAAAGGGCGGGAAGAGCCCAGGTCCATCGCTGGTCTGCCTGGCTTCAAGAGGGGCCCCACTATGGTCTCATTTGTGGACGAGGGCAGCGTGCCCCTTCCTTTCACCTCCAAAAAGAGTGTGCAAGGGGATGGGGCCAGTATGTCTAGATATGCATCGTAGAATTCTACTGGGAGCCCAATTGTCCTTGGGACCCTCCCCCGACCCATGAACTCCACTGCCCCCTTAATGTCCGCAGGAGTTACCAGGTCTTCTAATGCTTGTCGGTCTATTTCCCCCAGCCGTGGGAGCTGAAGATCATACAATATTTGTAGCTGCTCCGGGTTCAAAGTCTCCCGGGGGCGAAGCATACAATTAGGAGTAGTACAGGGCAAATCGTGCATCGATATCTCTCTGCCCATTTAGTCTCCTTCTCATGGAGTTCTCAATTTCCATTATTATTGATTGGAGCCGCGGGGGCCCCACCAGCAAGGCCAACTGCGACCCCACCTTGTCACCCTCCACATGTTGTCTGGCCCTGTATTGTGTATAGTCAAAGCATCTCAGTTTTTCAGTGGTTATTGCAACCTTTTCCCTGGCATCTATGAGAAGGGGGGACAGGTCTGGGGAGGGCTTTCTTCTAGGTTCAATATCTCTGAGGTCCCTCTTTTATTTCTGGATCTCCTGATCTAGTGTTTATCGAACTCCCAATACCTCTGCTATACATTTAACCCTAATAACTGTCTTGAAAGACTCCCACTCAATCGCGCAAGTTGAGGCAGTACCGGTATAGTGTTCGAAGTATTCGCGAACTGCAGTTGCAATCATGTGTCAAAAGGTGCTATCCTCGAGTGACTCTGCTCTAAAGCGCCAGCTAGGTATGCGTAGCCGCTCTCCGTGCCATGCTAGCATAAGTAAGAGGGGGTTATGGTCTGAGACAGTGCGGCATAGATATTCCATCGCCTCCACTACGCTGTTTACCTCTGGGGATGCCAAAAACATGTCCAACCGGCCATGAAGGTCATGCATTGGGGAATAAAAGGAATAATCCTGGTCTGTAGGGTTAAGATGTCTCCAGTTGTCGGTGAGGCCCCAGTGTCGCTGCCAGCTGGAGAACGATTTCGCCGTTCTATGTATTTGGGAGCGCTGCAGGGGGAAGTGATCTGTCCAATTCAGGGTCTGCAATGTAATTAAAATCCCCACCTATGATAGCAGCCTGAGTGAGATGGAGCCCCATGGTGCGGGAAAGCTCTGAAACGAAGGAACCCTGTTCTTGATTCAGTGCATAGACTCCTCCAATCACCATGTCCCTACCCTCCAATCGACCAGCCACCAAGACATAACTTCCTCCCCTATCTATAATCTCATTTGTTTTTTGGAACAGGACCCCAGGGCCGACCCATATTAGTACTCCCCTAGCAAAAGCGGAATAGGTTGTTGCATATATTTGGCCTCGCCATCTCTTGGTGACGGCCCTGACTTCTTGCTCTATCAGATGTGTCTCTTGAAGTATGGCTATGTGAACCCCTCGTCATTTAAGCTGTCTATGCACGTTGTACCATTTGCTTACACTGTTCAGCCTTCTTACATTCCAGGTAAGTAATTTGTAAGTCAGGGGGGATCCATAGCATGTATAGGTGTAAAGTGTGCCTATGATTAACCTTCTGTATTTTAATGAGGTTGACTGTGTGGAGTACGCCTAATGCAGTAAATAGTCAGATATATACCATACTGTGAGGAGTGACAAAATGAAACAAGATTAAGGGGGTCATTACAACCCTGGCGGACGGTGTTAAAGCGGCAGTAATACCGCAAACAGGCCGGCGGACAAAAAAAGGGAATTATGACTCTGGCGGAAACCGCCAACAAAGACAGCCACTTTAACACACCGCCTGCAACGGCGGTACAGACAAGCAGCGCGGTGGTCACCGCCAACAGACAGGCGGAAGACAATGTACCGCCCATAGTATCACAACCCGCCAATCCGCCACCTTTTCCGGGGCTGATTCACCGTGGATAAAAACACGGAGGAAACAGTTTCTGCAATGGGAAAATGCTCACCTGAACACATCCCACGAGGAAGGAGGACTCCATGGAGCCGGAATTACAAATCCTACCGGCCCTTCTATTCCTACTCATCTACGAAGAGCAACGCCGGCACCGGCGAAGACAACGGTGAGTACTGCACCTACGACATAGGGGAGGCAAAAGTTAGGGGGACACACACGCAACACCCCCACCCTCACCCCCACCCTCGCATAGTACTACACACACACCAATGCATTCACAAAAATCTCAGAAACAACCCACAGCCCCCCCGGAAGAATGCAAAGACAAAACAAAATCAGTTCAAACATTGTAATGTAGCAATATACATGTCTCAAAAATATACAGATATATCATTAAATCAGTCAAAAGTATATACATTACGAGAAGTAGTGCAGATATGCACATATCAATGTCCGTGCACCACTAGTCCAAAAATGCATGGGCGAGGCCCACAAAGGATACCTGTCCACAAACGGAGAGAACACTGCCAGAGCATCAGATAGAAATACCACAGGCACCTCAGGGGGAAGGGAAGGGGGGGCACCTTAGCCGGATGACTGCAAAGCCAGATCCACGACGGGGCTCCATGCCCATTGATGTATCCTGCGGAGTGCAAAGCCACAGTCTCTCAAGTCTCTACAGTGGGTGGGTTGCCCACTGGACCATCCTAGGGAGTGCAAAGCCACAGTCTCTCAAGTCTCTACAGTGGGTGGCTTGCCCACTGGACCATCCTGGGGAGTGCAAAGCCACAGTCTCTCAAGTCTCTACAGTGGGTGGTTTGCCCACTGCTTTATCCTGGGGAGTGCAAAGCCACAGTCTCTCAAGTCTCTACAGTGGGTGGTTTGCCCACTGCTTTATCCTGGGGAGTGCAAAGCCACAGTCTCTCAAGTCCCTACAGTGGGTGCTTTGCCCACTGGACCATCCTGGGGAGTGCAAAGCCACAGTCTCTCAAGTCGTTAACAGCCTCCACTGGTTCTGTAGGGTGACTGGTGCCCAGACTGGATTAGACTCCCTGTGACAGTTCCTGTCCCGTCACTGTCCCAGCTGCACATGGGATAACGATGCGTGATGTGGCGGCCTTTTCATTCTTCCCCGGTGCATGCCCTGTTCAGCGGTGCCTTGCCATGGCGGTCCCTGGACTGTTCAGCGGTGCTTTGCCATGGCGGTCCCTGGACTGTTCAGTGGTGCTTTTACATGGCTGTTCTGGACTGTTCAGCGGTGCTTTGCCATGACTGTTCTGGACTGTTCAGTGGTGCTTTGCCATGGCGGTTCTGGACTGTTCAGCGGTGCTTTGCCATGGCTGTTCTGGACTGTTCAGCGGTGCTTTGCCATGGCGGTCTCTGGACTGTTCAGCGGTGCTGTGCCATGGCGGTCTCTGGACTGGGCATTGGTGTGTGGCATAACGTTCTCTGGACTGGGCATTGGTGTGTGGCATGACTCCAGCGGTGGTCTCCTGACCAGTGACGATACTTGGGGCCTCCTGGGCTATGACTACGGCGGTGGTCTCCTGACCAGTGACGATACTTGGGCCCTCCTGGGCAATGACTCTGGTGGTGGCGGTGGTCTCCTGACCAGTGGCGATACTTGAGCCCTCCTGGGCAATGACTCTGGAGGTGGCGGTGGTCTCCTGACCAGTGACGATACTTGGGCCCTCCTGGGCAATGACTCTGGCGGTGGTCTCCCGACCAGTAACGACAGTGCTGGCGGTGGCGTCCCGACTGCCGGGAAGGATGCCGCCCTTCTCCGCCGTGATGCTCACACCAGGCTGTGCAGACTTCCTCTGGCCCTTCCCCACCTTTGGAGGAGTCACAGATGCCTCTGCAATCCCCCTGGAACCCCTGTGAGTTATTTTGCCTCCAGGAGTCTTCACACGGTCCCGTCAGCCACTTTCCAATTTCAGAGCCTTTACAGGGGGTGGGCTGCCAGTGCCTTGGCTCCAGGTCACACTGCCTGCCCTGGTGGCCAGTGCACTCCACACACCTTGAACAGGCACCACTGGTACTGGAGGCTTTTTGGCTGAGGCGCTACGACGGGACTGATGAATTGGAGGGGGGGTGGGGGCAAAAAGGTCAATTTTGCAGAGGGACAGTTTCTGACGAACAATGGGATGGGTAGTTGGAGGGGGTCTGGGAGTGGAGGAAGAGGAGGTGGTTGTAGGAGGTGTCACTATAGGTGTTTTGGGTGCAGGTGCAGGTTCTGGAGGCTGTCGTGAGGTGGATGGATGTTGGGTGTGTGGTTGCCGGCGTTTGTGTACTTTGGGTGGGGGCGTCACAGACACACTGGGAGAGGACACAGGGGACGTGTAAATGTAATTGGAGGTGGTGAGTGCAGGTGAGCGGGTTGTGGTGCTGGGTGTCCTGGTGCGATTCCTGGTGCCTGTAGATGTAGTGCATGCAGGTGAGAGTGTAGACGACACTGGGAGGGAGGAGGCAGACGACGAGGAGGGGGACACAGTGGAGGCAGTGTGTGTTGGTGTTTCTGCATGTGTGTAATGCTTGTTTGAGTGCCTGTGGGTTGTGTGGTGCCTATGTTTGCCAGAGCTTCCCTTGGGTGTTGACGTGTGTGCATGCTGGTCTGTAGGTGTGCTTGGGATGGGCTGGGGTACAGGGGATTGGGTCTGGGTGGAGGAGATTGGAGGGGGAGGCTAGACACAGGGACAATGGCTGCCATCAGTGCTGAGGCCAGAGATTGCAGGGTTCGCTGAAGGACAGCCTGACCAGAATGACTGTCCTCCAGGAATGCATTACCGTGTTGCAACTCTCTTTCTACACCCTGGATGGTAGACTGCCCAACAGTGAGTGACCTGAGGAGATCAATGGCCTCCTCACTGAGGGCAGCAGGGGTGACTGGGGCAGGGTCTGAGGTGCCTGGGGCGAAGGTGATGCCCACCCTCCTCGGTGATCGGTCACAGGGCGAACGCTGAGGGGCTGCTGGGAGGGCGGTGCTTGTAGGGGAGGTGGCGGCTGTACCTGTAGAAGTGGGGCGCACAGATGGTGCCGCCACCACAAGGGAGCTCCCATCGGCGGAGGAGTCCGTGTTGCTGGTTGGTGATCCGGTGGCCGACGTGAAGCTCCCCTCGGCCTCCGTCCCACTGGTGCATTCTGAGTCCATGGTATGGCCCTCCATGGCCATGTGGGATGCAGCTCCCTCGTGCTCCGGTGCCACTGTACCTCCGCCTGATGATGCTGGTGCACAAAAGAACAGGGAAAGCACAAAAAGGGGGGGGGAGACAGAAGAAGAACAGGTTGAGTGCATGGCATACCGCTACCGTTGGCGGACAATACAGACACAGTTGCCCCCTGCACTACGCCGTGCTCCTGGCCTCTGCAGATGCAATTCCTGGGATGTGGCCTACATGGCTATGGTGGACATCTGCACACATGGATGTCACAGGGGCATCTATACCTGTACTTGGCACTACACTGCGGTGGGGAAGAGTGCCACATGGCCTGCATTACAGAGGGGCCTAGTCTACGTATTTCTTCCTGGCCTAGGTACACCCACAGGCCTCCTCCCCCACCCAGGCCCCTCCACTGCACGCAAAGTCAGCAGAATGAGGTTGTACTCACCCCCTTGTGTCTGATGTGATGCCCTCAAGCACCCATCCAACTCAGGGTAGGCCACCGCCATGATCCGGAACATCAGGGGGGCCATGGTGCGACGGGCACCCCTCCCATGTTGGGAGGCCATCCCCAGCTGAGCCTCCGCCGTCTTCTTGCTGCAGAGGCGAATGTCCTCCCATCTCTTCTGGCAGTGGGTGCCCCGTCTCTGGTGGGCCCCCAGGGTCCGGACATCCTTGGCGATGGCACGCCAAATGTCCTTCTTCTGGTGGGCGCTGACCTATATGACATGCACAAGGGAAGAAGAGAAGCCATTACCAACTGCACCGTAGATGCAAGTGTCCCCCCTCCCTACCATTGCCATTTGGCACATGCAATCATGTTCCCTGAACTCTGCCCCTTCCCTCTTACAACCAGCCCTCTCCACCCAGGCCTAGCCCATACAACGTGCTCCCTGTGTACTTACCTGTTGGTCTGGAGGACCGTAGAGTTGCGTGTACTGGGGGAGGACCCCGTCTACTAGTTTCTCCAACTCTTGAGCAGTGAAGGCAGGGGCCATTTCCCCAGACGCAGCAGCCATCGTCGCTTCCAGACCGAGTTCACAGCAGCACTTGCAGTGTAGGTCCTCTCCTGTCGAAGGTCAGGTATCTAGTGATTGAACAGATAGAAAATGGTGGTGACGTCCGTGGCGGTGACGTCCGCTGCGGTGACGTCCGCGGCGGTGACGTCCGCGGCGGTGCGTATCATCACCGCCAGCGCACTTGTTCATTGGCTCCTGGGACCCATAGGGTCCGATGTTAACCAATGCAGCATTGCGCCGCGGTCTACGACCGCCTACCGCAACGGTGTGCAACGCCAACGCAGTTACCCCACAATCCCATTGTCCCAGTGTAGAGGTCAGGCAGCCGCCATTTCAAGGGCCCACATGGCTTCATTTACTTCTGCGTCACACATAGCTAGGCCTACACTCAACACACATGCAGGAAGGGTTTTGTATTTGGTGTCGTCTTCTGTGTAACTGTGGGTACATACCTTGCTAAAAATTGACTCGGTCGTCGCTGTTGTGCTTCCTAGGCGCCGTCAGCTGGGACATTTGAGAAGATGGCGGAATCCTCCCGTGTACCGACCGCTGGTGGACCTGTTGACAATGGAGGAGTGACATGTAATCGTCACCTACCGGTTTGACCATGCCACAATCCAGGAACTATGTACCCAGTTGGAGCCGGACCTGATGTCACCAATCCGCCATCCCACTGGAATCCCCCCTGACGTGCAGGTGCTGTCAGTGCTCCATTTACTTGCAAGTGGGTCTTTTCAGACAACAGTGGCCATGGCATCAGGGATGTCCCAGCCTATGTTTTCCAACGTGCTGTCCAGAGTATTGTCTGCCCTGCTGAAACACGTAAGGAGATACATCATTTTCCCTGAGGTGGAAGATTTGGCTACAGTGAAAAGTGACTTCTATGCCCTTGGACATATCCCCAATGTCATAGGTGCTATTGATGGCACCCATGTAGCTCTGCCCCCCCCCCCACAGGAGTGAACAGGTGTACAGGAAAAGGAAGAGTTATCATTATATGAATGTACAGATGGTCTGTTTGGCAGACCAGTACATTTCCCAGGTTAATGCTATGTTCCCTGGCTGAGTGCATGACGCCTACATCCTGCGGAATAGCAGCATCCCTGATATGATGGGTCAACTCCAGAGGCACCGTGTGTGGCTATTAGGGGACTCTGGTTACTCCAACCTGTCCTCGCTATTGACCCCAGTGAGGAATCCCAGGACCAGGGCAGAGGAATGGTACAATGAGGCCCATGGGCGGACTAGGAGGGTGATCGAATGCACCTTCGGACTCCTGAAGGCCAGGTTCAGGTGTCCCCATATGACATGTGGTTCCCTATTCTACTCACCGAAGAAGGTGTGCCAGATCATCATCGCCTGCTCGATGCTTCACAATCTTGCATTGCGACGGCAGGTGCCTTTTCTGCAGGAGGATGGTCCAGATGACGGTGTTGTGGCAGCTGTGGAGCCTGTGGAGCCTGTGGACAGTGATGAGGAGGAAGCTGAGGAAGAAGACAACGACAACAGGGAGTCAGTCATACAGCAATATTTCCAGTGACACACAGGTGAGCACATTTTCATTTTTACCATTACATTCACTGTCACACGTCTTCCTCTATCCTGTGTGTAATTTCATAGCATTATTTGGTAACTGAGTTGTTCCTTTCCATTACGGTTTCACAGGTGTGGTTACCAACGTGTGTCATCTGCATGCATCCTTCAAGGACTTGTGATGTGTGACATAGGTATGTTGCTTTTACAAGTAAAAACGCTTTTTTACACTGTCATTGATAATACATATTACCAAATCATAGACTGACACCAGATTGTTTTGTGGTTCAAGGGTATTTATTGAAGTGCTCAAAAATGTAGGGGGGTTGTAATATGGTGATGGGTGATGGTGGAGGAATGTCTATGGCAGAGTCCAGTCTATTAGTCTCACAGGTACACTGCCCATCTGTGCATAGGAAGTGGAGCTGGGGCAGTTTAAGTATGGACAGGGTAACAAAGTGGGACAGTGGGAGGACAATCAGGGTGGTCTCGTTTCCTGGCGGGGGTCTTGCCATCTTGCTCTGTTCTGTTCCTGGATCTCAGGGCCCGTTTGTCCGTCTGCAGGGGGTGGGGTGCTGGTGTGGTGGTCCTGTGGCGGGGCGTCCTGTCCACTAGCGCCGGTGGAGGTGGTGGGCAGTTCATGATCCTGGTTAGTATCAGGGGCCCCTTGGAGTGCCACGGTGTCCCTCAAGGTCTGCTGTATGTCCTTCAGCACCCCTATGATGGTGCCCAGGGCGGAGCTGATGGTTCTGAGCTCCTCCCTGAACCCCAAATACTGGTCCTCCTGCAGGCGCTGGGTCTCCTGAAACTTGACCAGTACCATCGCCATCGTCTCCTGGGAGTGGTGGCATGCTCCCATGATGGAGGATAGGGCCTTGTGGAGAGTGGGTTCCCTTGGCCTGTCCGCCCCCTGTCGCACAACAGCCCTCTCAGTTCCCCTGTGTTCCTGTGCCTCTGTCTCCTGGAACGTGTGCCCACTACCACTGCCCCCAGGTCCCTGTTGTTGTTGGGGTGGTGGGTTACCCTGGGTTCCCTGTAGTGGTGGACACACCGCTGATTGACCTGTCCTGGGTACGGAGGTTTGGGCCCGCTGGGTGGGTGCTGTGCTGGTGTTACCAGAGGGTGGAAGGTCAGTGTTGGGCTGTGCCTGTGCAAGGGGAACCGACTGTCCCGAGGCCCACAATGGTCCGGGCTGGTCATCAGGATCCAGTAGGGCAGAGCTGCTATTGTCACTGTGGGCCTCTTCTGTGGGTGGAGTGGAGTTGTCTGGACCCTCCGGGGTGGTGACAGTCCTTCGTGATCCTGCAGGGGCATAAGAGCATGATTATTGCATGTGTGTGTGTCATGGTGTGCAATTGGTGGCTCACCGTGTACCCCAGTGCAAGCATTCCTGTGTGGGGGCTTGTGTGATGATGGTTGGGGGGGTGTTCTGGGTATGTGCAGTGAGCATGCTTTAGTGATGGGTGTCCATGCTTAGTTGTGTCATGCAGGGCTTGGTGTTGGTATGTGTGGTTTGTGTTATGAGTACATTAGTGAGGATTTGGAGTGATAGGGGAGGGGGTGAGGGTTGGGGTGTGTGATAGCATGCAGGTAGGGTGGGGTATATGAAAGTTAAGATTGACTTACCAGTGTCCATTCCTCCACCGACTCCTCCGAGGCCCTCTGGATGCATGATGGTCAAGACTTGCTCCTCCCATGTTGTTAGTTGTGGGGGAGGAGGTGGGGGTCCGCCGCCAGTCCGCTGAACTGCAATGTTGTGTCTGGAGACCACGGAACGCACCTTCCCCCGTAGGTCGTTCCACCTCTTCCTGATGTCCTCCCGATTTCTTGGATGCTGTCCCACAGCGTTGACCCTGTCCACTATTCTGCGCCATAACTCCATCTTCCGGGCTAAGAATGTGTGCTGCACCTGTGAGCCAAATAGCTGTGGCTCTACCCTTAGGATTTCCTCCACCATTACCCAGAGCTCCTTCTCGGAAAAGCAGGGGTGTCTTTGGCGTGACATGGGGTGGTGTGGGTGATGTGTGGGGTGGTGTATGTGTTGATGAGTGTGGTGATGTGTGGTGGTGTGTGGTGTTTTGTGCGTGGAAGTAGTGTGGGTGATGGTGTGGTGTGCCTCTCTGTGGTGGGATTGTCTAATCTGTGCTCTCTCTCTGGCCTTCGTCTCTGATTTTTGGTCGTAGGGGTTTGTGGGTGATGTGGGTGTGTGTTTTATATTGTATTGGGTGTGTGGGAGTGGTGTTTGTATGTGTATCAGGTGTGTGTATTTTGAATTGTCCAATGTTTCGGTGTCTTGGAGATGTGTGTGTATTTTGAGCGCGGCGGTGTGTACCGCCAATGGAATACTGCGGTTGAAAGACCGCTGCGTGGATTTGTGTGCCGTAATATCATGGGTGTGTTTCTGTTGGCGTGGAGGTGGAGGTTTTGTTTTCGCCAGTTTAACACTGACCTTTGGTGTGGCGGACTTGTGTGGGTGTGTGAATTTTGGCGGATTCCGAGATGTGGGTCATAATAGCTGTGGCGGAATTCCGCGTCCACGGCGGTGTATTGGCGGTCTTCTGCACGGCGGTAAGCGCCTTTTACCGCCAATGTTGTAATGACCACCAAAATCTTGACCCGAACCTCGAACTCCCACTCCGCCGGGTCCGGCATCTAAAACTATCCACATCCAAACTGTAACTAGTTCAACCATCATTAATTGTCAGTTACTCAGGGGCGAGGTACCGGAGACCAGGAGCCAGCTTCCCGGTCGGGCCATCGAAGGCCAATGCAGTCTTAGTTAAATCTTAGCAACAGGCCATGTCGCCGCCGGCATCAAAGTACCCCGGCAGAGGACCCGTGGGGCATCCGCAGGTTGGGGGCGCAACATCCAACTGGTTCTAGCCCATTGTAGGCCACACTTGGGTCTCAACCCGTGTATAGCAGCTCAATCTTCTCCTCCCAGCATGGCCAGGTGGGGTGTCTCCCTTCCTCCTCATAGGCGAGCCACCAGACCACCATTTGATATGGTGGTTAAGTTCATAATATTTCATCTGAGGTCCCCGGAGTTATCTTTGGCATTATGTCGGAGTCCACCAGCAATGATATAGAGGCACTGCCATAGTTGGATTCCCGATCTGAAAAGGCTTCAGAAGGGTGGGGTGACTCCTGGTCCCCCTTGTTCAGTGCTACTGCCACGTCCACTGAATCCCGCATCTCTCGATGTGCTTGATGGCGCGTAGGTGCCGCCGCCGGTCACCGTTCACTTCGTCGTCCATGCTGTCTTTTGTGTATTGGGGGCGTCCCCTCCAGAGGTTCTGTGTCAAGCAGGGCATTAGACACCAACCATTCCCATGCCTGTTGTGGAGTGACAAATAGGTGGACTTTGTTCTTCGCTGTGACCCGGAGTTTAGCCTGGAAGAGCATGGCATACTGGATTCCCTTGTCTAAAAGTTTCTTTTTGGCCTCATTAAAGGAAGCTCTTTGCTTTTGCATCTCTTTCGTGAAGTCCAGGAAAATCATTATTCGCTGGTCTCCCATGTTGATTTCTCCTTTCATCCTCGCCTGGGTCAAAATGTGATCTCTATCTTTGAAATGGAGCAGCTTGGCCACCGCAGGACGCGGTCGCGCCCCATGAAGCGCCGGCCTCGCCGGCACTCAGTGGGCCCTCTCGACCACAAAGAAACACGACAGTCCCTCGGGGGCCACTATCTCCCGCAGCCACCATTCCAGAAATTCTTCCATGCTCGCTGCCGCCTGTTCTACCTTGTCTGGTAGGCCCACCAGTCATATGTTGTTTCTGCGTGCTCTTTTTTCGGCGTCCTCCACCCTTGCTTCCAATGTCTTAACTCGGGAAGTGAGCACAGCCAGGCCCTTCGTCAAAGTCTGGCTTGTTGGGGCCAGTTGTTCCAGTGTTTTTTCCATGGAGACCACCCTATCTGTGAGCTGACGATGATCATCTCCCCTCCAGTGGGTCCATCACGGCATCTTCTTTTTTGGGGCCCTCTTTTCTTTTGGGCTTGCCCATGGTGTTCTCTCTCCGCTCTCGTGGGCCGGTCTTTTAGATGTGCAGGAGGTAGAATAGTCCCAGAATTGACACTGTGTATACTGCCCACAGTAGGTCTGGTCGCTCTGTGTCACTCTACTATCAGTGTCTCCTGGGTCCAGACAGATATCACGTCACCACTACTATATAGGCCCTTCAGTTCTGGCCACCCAACAGACGCCCCTGAGAGCCACCGATCCCTCAGCAGGCTGATCCAATTCGGGCCCCTCTCCACTCACGCTTTTTGATATGTTCTTGTGGGGATGGAGGAGGGATCAGCCCCCAACAGCACCCTCGTTACAATCAGGGCCCCAGGTACGGGTCACATCTCTCCCTCTGGCCTGTCCTCCGACGTCCCAGCCCCTCTCATCGGCTGCTTCCTCGGAGCTCCAGTCACTAGGGGAAATCCCCTTCAGGGGAGAGTGCAGAAGGGGTTCTCCCTGTCAATGCGCTCACCTCTTCAGTGCCCCCCAGGGCGTCCCGCTGCAGTCCGGCGCCACCATTGCCGCTCTGCCCGGCCTCTACTACCGGCCACCATGTTGTGTGTCAGGTGAATCTCCCAATCTCTCCGGAACACAGAGCCAGGGCATCCCGGTGTCAGAAAAGGGAGCATTTTGTCGCTCAGGGCTCCAAGCAATATTCAGAGCCCCTCGGGCCCCCACTTTGATGGGCCAGTGAGACAGGATATCACAGGCCTGTAGACGACCACCAGGAACTCTGCCTCAAGTGTGTCGCTCCATCAGGCTCAGGCCACGCCCCCCAGCTTTTCTGCACTTGTCCAAATACACCTGTGTGCTTTCTCTCAAGTGATGTTTACTAATCTGAGACTGAACAATCTACATATCAAGCTAACCTCAGAGATGTGTGTGAGTATCTAGCTTGTTCTTGTCCTAGTATTCCAAAATGAAACTATTGAAGGCAGGAATGACACCTTACCAAGTTTGTGTATCAAGTATTCCTAAGGCATTATCATAAGTTGCTTAATCAGATTGGTAATGGCAGTTAACACATTGGCTCAACACTGCTTAGGTGATGACTACAAATACATATACAACAAAGATGTGTGTTTGCCTGTATCTCACACAACTATGCCATGGAGTGGCCAAATACATGTCTCTTCTGCACTGTGTTGGCTTAACTGTTTCTAAGATGCCATGTACATTCCCTCATCTAAAGTGCAACTGATCAACACATCTAAGGAGCTGCTTGAGTCGAATATATTCTGCAAGCTTCAACAACTCCAATACCATGGTAACATAGCACAATCAGTAAACATACACCTCAAGATGGTTCAAGGTCTCTACTTACAGTGTCACAAAACCTTTGGATGCGGATCACACACTTTAACCAATAAAAATGTACTCTATTTCTCAACAGTTTGAGCTGGCATAGCACCTGGCCAGACATTGTCCACTGACCAGACTTCCAACCCACCTCTGTATGAAGCCTTCAGAGATGATGACACTCCTGGACATGTGGATGTGGATGACAGTCCTGGCCCATCTGTGCAGTCTGGTCAGTCGGCCGCAGTGAGTCTTACTGTGCCCACAACAATACCTCCCACCCCAGTTGCTTCAATATTGCAAACAACAACTTGCCCCTGAACCTATTCTACTTATCACAGTTGCTAACATCTTGGGCCCCCCAGACCTGGATCCTGAAGTGCAAATCAGCAATTCTGACCCTAAGGGTCCAGGTACTAGTTGGAGAGGGCTCCTTGTGCTAAGGGCTTTAGGGTTTATTAGGAGTCCCAAGGTGTGATGGGCCAGGTGCTCACCGAACCCCGGGGAACTAAGCAGCTGCAGTGGGACATGAATCAGCATATGGAGGATCATAATTTCAACATGACCACCCTAACGTGGTAGTGAGGGACATCCATACAACTGTGAGCAGGGCTTTTCCCCCAACATCTATCCCTTCCTGTGGGCAAAGTACATCAAGCCCAAGTACATCTGTGACAGACAAAGGAAGTGATGCTCTGCCACAGGGCCAACCACCCTCAGACAACCCTGTCTCTGTAGCAGCTGAACCCCCCTCCACGGCTGCCTTCGCAAGCGGGGACACCCATATAAAAATCCAGGGGGTGCAGATGGCAAGAAACCCACCACTACCAGCAACAAACCTCATCCTTAATGTCCTCCTTTGTGTGTCACAGATTCACTCTGTGGACATATCCTGAACCTCATTCAATTTCTGAGGAGAGGTGTACTCTGGACTTTGCACTTCTAATGGGGTCGCATCTACCTGTATGATTTAAATCACCAAGACTTACCCCTTCACTTATTATTTGTTTCTTTAGCACTGTAATAAATTCACCAGTCACATCACATGGACTCACATCAGCGCGGAGGAGACCAAAGCTACCATGAACTCCATCCACTCCGGTGCCCCCTTGGACCCCTGCCCACACTTCGGGGGTCATTCTGACCCCGGCGGTCATGGACCGCTGGGGCCAGGGTTGGCGGGAGCACCGCCAACAGGCTGGCGGTGCCCCGCAGGGCATTCTGACCGCGGCGGTTTTGCCGCGGTCAGATGCGGAAAACCGGAGGTCACCCGCCAATTTTCCGTTGCCCTTTAGAATCCTCCATGGCGGCGCAGCTCGCTGCGCCTCCATGGGGATTCTGACAGCCCATACCGCCATCCTGTTCCTGGCGGTTCTCCCGCCAGGAACAGGATGGCGGTATGGGTTGTCGTGGGGCCCCCGTAAGAGGGCCCCTCTTTGTATTTCAGTGTCTGCTTTGCAGACACTGAAATACGCGACGTGTGCCACTGCACCCGTCGCACCTTCCCACTCCGCCGGCTCAATTCTGAGCCGGCGTCCTCGTGGGAAGGCTCTTTTGCACTGGGCTGGCGGGCGGCCTTTTGGCGGCCGCCCGCCAGCCCAGTGCAAAAGCCAGAATACCCTCCGCGGTCTCACGACCGCAGAGCGGTATTTTGGAGGGGGGAACTCTGGCGGGCGGCCTCCGCTGCCCGCCAGGGTGAGAATCACCCCCTTCATCTTTAACAAAGCCGACGACATCATCGCGCCTCATCTCCAGACCATCATCAACAGCTTGTTTGCTTCTGCCACCTTCCCCGAGAGCTAGAAACACGCGGAAGTCAACGCCCTCCTGAAGAAACCTACGGCGGACCCCAGCGACCTGAAGAACTTCCGCCCCATCTCGCTCCTCCCCTTCCCTGCCAAAGTCATCGAGAAGACCGTCAACAAGCAACTGACCAATTTCCTTGAAGACAACAACCTACTCGACCCCTCCCAGTCCGGATTCCAAGCCAACTACAGCACAGAAACCGCCCTCATCTCAGTCACAGACGACATCAGAACTCTGATGGACAACGGAGAAACAGTTGCCCTCATCCTTCTCGACCTCTCTGCTGCCTTCGACACCGTCTGCCACCGAACCCTAATATACCGCTTGCGCTCCACCGGTATCCAAGGACTGGCCCTGGACTGGATCACTTCTTTCCTCTCTAACCGCTCCCAAAGAGTCTCCCTCCCTCCGTTCCGCTCAGACCCCACCGAGATCATCTGCGGCGTCCCACAAGGCTCCTCGCTCAGCCCGACTCTCTTCAATGTCTACATGAGCCCCCTCGCCGACATCGTACGCAAACACAACATCAACATCACCTCCTACGCCCACGGCACTCAGCTGATACTTTCCCTCACCAAGGACCCCACCAGCGCCAAGACCAACCTGCAAGATGGAATGAAAGACGTTGCAGAATGGATGAAACTCAGCCGTCTGAAACTGAACTCAGAAAAAAAGGAAGTCCTCATCCTCGGAAACACCCCGTCCGCCTGGGATGACTCTTGGTGGCCCACGGCCCTTGGCACCGCACCAACCCCCTCAGACCACGCAAGCAACCTCGTATTCATCCTGGACCCACTTCTCACCATGACCAAACAAGTCAACGCCGTATCATCTTCCTGCTTCCTCACTCTCCGCATGCTCCGAAAGATCTTCCGCTGGATCCCCGCCGACACCAGAAAAACTGTGACCCACGCCCTCGTCACAAGCCGCCTGGACTACGGAAACACCCTATACGCAGGAACCACCGCTAAACTCCAGAAACGTCTTCAGCGAATACAAAACGCCTCCGCCCGCCTCGTCCTTGACATACCCCACAACAGCCACATCTCCGCCGACCTGAGACACCTGCACTGGCTTCCCGTCAACAAAAGGATCACCTTCCGGCTCCTCACCCACGCACACAAAGCCCTCCAGAACAAGGAACCCGAATACCTCAACCGTCGCCTCAGTTTCTACACGCCCACCCGTCAACTTCGCTCCGCCAACCTCGCACTCGCCTCGCATCCGCTGCACCACGGCAGGTGGGAAATCCTTCTCCTACCTGGCGGCCAAGACATGGAACTCCCTCCCCGCCAACCTCAGGACCACCCAGGACCACCCTGCATTCTGGAGGCAGCTCAATACCTGGCTCTTCGAACAGCAGTAACCCCCTTCCCCAAGCTCCTTGAGACCCTCACGGGTGAGTAGCGCGCTTTATAAATGTTTTTTGATTTGACTTGATTTTAAGACTCATTGTCTGCTGTCTTAAAATTCACATTTAGCAATGTATATGTAAGAACATATGAACCATACAATAAAAAAAAGCTACTTGTGGAAACAGGGATATGTTGCCTGTACACATTGTCCAGCTCAGGACTACAACCATTTCACACAAACACATACACACAAGTGTCTTGTTGAAGAAGAAATGTTATTAGATAGTTCAGCTCACAGGCTGTCAATATGTCTGAAACACAGCAAATCATACATCATTGAATCATACTGAATAAATGATCAAATTTACAGGTACAGATCTTCAGGCCATGGAAGGAAGAGATATATCAGACATTGTCCTGTAGAATAGGCATTCTTAAAATTGGTTGATGTCATCAGTTGGAGCCATACCGCCTACCTCACAAAAGGAAACGGACATCTTATAATGCAAGACTCAGACAAATGGCAGTACAATAGTTTCTGATCACAGAGTCATTATAATCAAGTGCTTCTGCATCTAGTGGTATGCCACAAACACTTGACAGTGATGAGCCACAGGCATACACCAAGAGCTAGATATGATTCATACTAAAAGGGAAACTATCATGCATTCAGCATGGGACTATATATTTTCTGACTACATGACGACACACATGATGCATCACGGCCACCACACGCAAAGGAACTTGTTTAGTAGAGTCTTCCACAATTTCATCCTATCATTGTGCCAGCTGTCTTGGCACAGTTCTTTTACACCCAAAATATGTGACCTACTTTCCCAAGAACAATCCATGTCCACTTTGTATGTTCGAACAGCATCATATACCTGCAAATGTCTCAACTCGGAAATGTCCCAATGAGATGTCATGGTGAAGGTACCAGAAGAAATGCAAAAACAAAGAGTATTGTTATAAACCATCCATATGACACAATTCACATAGCAAATATCTGGAGAACGCAGTTCATGTAATAAATCTCACACAAACAAAGTAACATCTACAAAATGTGATTGTGTCAAATGTTTCCTCATCAGACACTTTATGACAGTATTTGCCAGAGCTTCAGCTTCTGAACTTTCCAACATGTATACTCCTCACATCATCACAACAAGAACAAGAAGCTGGCAATGAGATCTTGTTGCAAGTCTTCTCATTCCTCTTCACCACTATGATCTTCATTTGGCATTTCCAGATTCTCACTCGATGGCACCGCAGGCTCCTTCTCCTCTGGCATGTAAGGGATGTTCCTTCTCAGGACGATGTTATGGAGCATACAGCAGGCCACGGTGACTTGACACACCTTCCGGGCTAAGTAGAGGAGGGCTCCCCCAGTCTTGTCCAGACAGCAAAATCTGTCCTTCAGGAACCCAAAAGCCCATGCAATTGACTGTCGTGCTCCTCCATGGGCCTCATTGAAGCAGACTACCCCTGGCATATTTGTATCCCTCAGCGGTGTTAACAACCAAGGATGGTTAGGATATGCTGAGTCTCCTGTTTTGTAATGAGACATAAGCGCCATAATGGTCACACACTTCCTGATTCTTGCACCTGGCATTGAACACACAAGATCATGACAGATGTAACTTACCAACAAGCTAGCCCCCCTCTAGTTGCAGTTGTGACATCAGCCTGGGTCTGGTGGTGTTCCATATAACAAAGGAATCATGGGCTGACTCTAAGTGCTTCCTGTTGCAATAAACATTTTCCCTGGCATGTGGTGGCACTAATGAATTATGGGGCCACCAATGGCCCCAACAGCATATGGGAGGTAACTAAATCCATAGAAGTCAACCTTCACTTTGGCTAAATCCTCAGGTATAAGGACCCTGATATAGCTGTCATGTGTTTCATTTTGCTGATAGCACGTCTTTTAAAACACCATTGAATATAGATTGTGACATACCACCAGATAAAGCCACTATATATTGAAATGACCTTGTGGCCAGGAAGTTTAATACTACCATGAGTCTCACAATGAGAGGTATACATATTGGATTATTGTTTACAATTACATGACAAATGAAGAATGTCTAATACTAAAGGGGCAGCTATGATCCCCAGGGTTGTCCAAACATGTGTCTATACAGTATATGTCCACATAACACACCTATATGCTCCTCTTGTGCCCCTTGATATTGTATAGTATGTTCTGACTGCTAAAAATATCGTCACCGATAGGGTACAGTGCACCACAATTTTATGATATCTGTGACCGGCAGCGTACTACACTGATTATTGTGTAGGAAAATCTACATATCAAGGGAGCTTTACATCTGTAGAGATGTTGAGACACATTGTTAGATGTTGTGATGCATTTAACAGTTGTCATTCATTGGACTTTAGGAACCTCGCACTGCTGGCGGAAGTCGACGGTGCAGTGTGCAGTTCCAGCTGTTGCAGGCACAGCCATAGGCTCAAGTTGTTGACTGTGATGGTCGCTGCCCAATGGGTGTGCCCATCGATGTTGATGACGGCGTACATGGCATACATGTACACCAGTTTGGAAAATAACTCACTTGCCTCCTGATACTGCTGATCAACACCTCTACCACTTCAGCTGATGTATACTGCCTCTGGGAGCAATTATGAAAGGCAAAGATGGTAGAAGGGCCCCTGCCTTCCCTCCAGAGTAGCTGGGGAAACTTGTTAAAGAGGTCCTTCCTCTGTATGACAGCTCTATGGATCACCAGAGGTACAGGTAGCAATCTCACAAACATTTTTGGCAATGTTTAAGACCACCTTTTCCTTCTTCACAGGCAAAAATATGCCCCTGAGTCTCAGTGAGTTATTTAGGTGCCTGTTGTCATAATCTGTGGTCCATACATAGGATGTACAAGTTGGGGATTGTAGAACCCTGTACTCTGAATATTTCAGATGACCATTGTGTTGTGTGATGTGTGATACACCGTAGATCCTCCTTGTGTTACATATACATATATCTATGCATGTAAACTTTACAGCCAATAAATGATATATGCGATGATGGTAAATAACACTGTAAATGTATTTGCATTGCAGCATTAGCTGTGTGTGTTTACTGTTTGAGTCAGTTGAGGGTGTTGTTAGCAATGTGTAAATTCCCACAAATCACTCAGCCTAGATCAGGCCTTGGCAAACTGTGGTTTGAGACCAATGTAAAACTCACTGAGCCCTTCACAGTGCCACACAACCCTGAACTCACATATAGGATGGCCACATTATGTACTGTCAGGCATGGAAGGGACAGAAATGTGGTGCTCAAGTAGGTTGTGTATGCTCACCCTGCAGAGATCAAGGCTGGTCTAAGCCTTTTCAAAATATGGGACATAGCCCCAGCTGATTCACATTAACTGTGGCTATGTAACTGAGTCACTGGGCCCACTCCCTATCGACCTTCTGATCCTTGGCTGTGACGAAAATGAGTCTTCAGTAGCAACGTTTGGCCTGAATGTGTGTACATTGACTACATTAGAAATGGCGAATGAGGTAACCACCTGACCTGGTACTTATTTCAATTGACCCTTATTATCAATGTGTGCCATTGCCTAATGCCATGCCCCTTCCTCCCACATGCCTGTTGTCACCCTTCCAGGCATCATGTTTGTACAGTACAGGCCTATTCCTCAAGTGACATCCCCAAAATACAGATTGTTGATGAATGCATTTGCAGATCATCGCATGTGAATCACTAGCCCTGTTATTTGCAACCAAAAAACCAAACATGCCTTGTTATGTTGAATGTCATCTCTATAGAGGTGGGGGCTGCGACTGGAACATACTTTGTGTCCAACTCTGAACTGGGGCACATAACATATTGGGCCACGGATCACAGCCCACATACCAGGTCAAAGACGCTTATTGATTTGCTGTGAAGTTGGAGGAAACAGACAGGTGCGTCCATGACAATGTAGATTTTGTGCACCATTGAGCAGAATAAGCAGTCGCGTGACCTG
The DNA here is from genome assembly GCF_031143425.1 of Pleurodeles waltl. Lineage (NCBI taxonomy): Eukaryota > Metazoa > Chordata > Amphibia > Caudata > Salamandridae > Pleurodeles > Pleurodeles waltl. The sequence goes on along the minus strand of NC_090442.1, from coordinate 821,563,224 downwards.
TAGTATCGGCTCCATGGCAGCACAGGATGTGTGGCGCTGCCTACAGGTGAGTTTCAGGATTATATCCATCTGTTTCCGCCTGCTCAAGTGTGGTGTTCGGACCACGACAGTCACGTCAGCAGAAAGCAACATTGTTATTGGGGCAGCAGCTGGACTGGCAGCCCGCCCGTCAACAGACGTGGCTGTCTACATTTTTGGGTGGTGTTGGAGGGACCACAGCGGTCTTTCATCTATGTAAGTGCATATATCGTAATACTGTGGTCTGTCTGCCAACAATGCAGTGGTCAGACTGCCACCGTTTCCCTGGCGGTCCCCAGACTGCCAAACTAGTAAGCAGGCCCCTAATTCGAAATGATGTTAATATTGCTTTAGGATTTTTTTGATTGTTCTGCATTTTATAAGAATATATATGGATTCATCTACATTCATATTTAGCTTAAAATCTGTTTACTAACTTTTTCCAAGTTTAATACCTTTTTACATTTTCATATACTTTACTATAAGGACATCTGAGTTTCCCTATGGTAAAGTACAGAGAAAAGAAAAAAAAAATATATGTTTTAACTTAATAAAAGTTGGGAAAATATTTTTATTTAAAATATAATTGTTAAATAATTGTGTTCATTTAGTTCAAATGTAAAACAAATTGAAACAAGTGACAAACTCTCAAATTAATTTTGAATAACTTAAATATATTAAATTAAATTTATTTTCCTGAGATTTATATTAATAAAGTAAATACCCACATAAGGTATTTATTTATTGAAAATTTATAAACAGTTATGTATAGAATTAATTAGAAGTAATTTAGTTATATTTTATTAAAATGAACGATCACATTAGATTTAAAATTTTAAAAATATTGTATTGCTAAATAATAAAAATGTGTGATTTTTAGATTTATTGAACATTAAATTATATTCATTTATACTTTTAACTATTCACAAAAATAATGAATTTAACATTATTTCCCCATCTCCATTATTCTCTCTGGGGCGATGATGCAGTATCATTGATTGGCCATGTGGAGTGATGAGATGAATCCTGCTGTGAGCTGAAGTAATTTAATAATGTTTGGGTCCCTTTATGGTAGTAGTAACTACAGAAGTGCAGTTTGTGAATATCAATTTACTTAATATTTTGTGGGTGGGTACATAATCCTCCCTAAACCCCTCCCTAACCATTTCCTAACGTCTCCTTACTCCTCTGTAATCTCCTTCCATTCAGTCATAAATCTTATCCATTCCCACATTCATCACTAAAATACATACTTACATATGCACAACTCCGTAGTTGGGTTGGAGATCTTTTTCCTCTGAAAAAGATAAGAGGTGGAGGTGTAAGCCCAGCATGAAAGTTTGTGGATAGCATTTCATAGTCCGTTAAAATCATTATTGTAGTACTACCAAAGATACTGCAAAATGCCTTTCATGAACACACCCACAGTATTCATGTTCCCATAAAAAATCTCTGAAGGCAATAAAACCTATAGAGCAAGGACATCAAAAGTCTGGAATCGTAAGCAATTACAAAATAACTAATTTTTTAATCAATCTCTGCATTCCTCCTATCAATCTATGTTCCATAAGAGAGAGATGGTTCAAACACCCTGAAAACATATACATATAAACTCTACTTGCATACATTATCATCACAGGTCCAGAGACTACAACTTCCCTGCTCTTCCTCCTTTTGTCTTCTATTTAGTCCTTCTCTGCTCCCTTTTGCAGTTCTTCCTTTTCTTCTAATACACTATAATCTCCATCCAAACTATGTCCACCTCTTCTTAAATTCTCCTTACTCTTTATCCTCTTGCAACTACAGGTGTAATTTAAAGAGAGGTGGGCAGTCTGCTGCACCTCATTACTGTCCATCTTATTTTAATTTATGTTACAATTTGATGGGGAATTTTGGGAAAAAAAGTCATTTTACGAACATGGTGTATGAATTTTCTTCAGAAATATAAGGCTTAGCAAGTTGACACATTGTGGCAACTGAGTCTGCATTTTTTTTCTTTAAGTACCAATTACTTTCTCTAGAATAAATAATCAATTTCTCTCAAATGTCAAGAGTTTTTCCTATTCAGGACTAACTTGCACTGGCAAGGCTACTATACCACCATTTATAGGATGGATGGGGAATATTTATATGGCTTTTACAAGGGGGGTAAGCTGAGGCTCTATCATCATACACCTAAACATTTCCTCACCTCTAGAAGTGATAGAGAACCAGGTGTCTTGCAAGTGGAAGCCATGTATATCTATGATGGGGCTCGTGCTCACCAAACTATAAATGAAATGGCAATCTTTTCCTCTCTCTCATAATTTATCCCTTTTCACTCTTTATGGATCAAATCTGTTTATTGTTTTCAAGTTATTAACATAGCAAGTACAACTCTTCACAATATGGCAACCACAATGCAGCACTACTAGCCCGGAAGCATTGAAGCGACCCATAGTGATCATCTCCTGCATAGCCATGTCCGAGGGGGCCTCCTCCTCGCCTCCTCCCTGCACTCGCGTGCCTAGGAGGGTCACCCGCCATCATGTGCTGCACTGTAAAGTGAGCTCCACACATAGTAATACACAACATAAAAATTATTAGTACATCAACATTGCTTCCCTGGTTAGGCCCCGACGTCCACCAATCTCTCCAATCCCCCGCCCAAACCCCGCATGTTCCCGGTTCTCCCAAGAATCTCTCCAACAGTCATACTCCCAGAGGCTCAGGTCAGCCCCAGCACTCTCAGGTAGGCCAGATATGTCAACTCAGTGAACTCAGTGGATAAAATCTGCAAGAATGGTCGCCACAAGTCCTTCAGATCACCCCCCCACTGCTGTGAGGCCAGAGTTAGCTTCTCCATAGTCAGAATAAACCACAGCTTATGAAGCCATGATATATATGTCGGTATCCTGTCTGTACCCCACAACGCTAATATCAGCTGCAACGCCGCATTGAGGGCCAGGGCCATCTGCCGCCCTTTTAATGATCTCAGGGGGAAGGTGAGCGGATTGGGCAAACCCAACAAGGTATACAATGGGAATATGGGGATCTTAGTACTAAACGCTGCATCAATAGCATCTATAACACTCTCCCAGTATCTATGGAGCTTGGGGCAGAGTAAATGCACAAGCGTACCCCTGCCCCCACATCCCCTCCAACAGAGGCTAGACTTAGTAGGATCCCAAGTGTGTATCCTTGCCGTGGTGTAGTACCAATAGGAGGCCACCTTATATGCTGTCTCTGTGCCTGCCGCATTGTAGGCCGTATGATTTGTCCTATAAAAGATACTATCGCAGTCTTCGTCAGAAAGCTCCCTTTCCAACTCCTTCTCCCATCGCAACTTTCCTTTAGACTTAGGCCGGCGCCCCTCCCCCTGCAGTATCCTGTAAGGTCCGAGATCACACGTTTATCATCCTTCTTCAATAGGAGCCATTTCTCAAACGGCGTTAGTGGCCTATCTATCAATGCTCTATTAGCTGGCAACAGGGCCCAATGCCGTATTTGATAGTACATCATCTTGTCTGCCTCTGTCAAGCCATATGTCTCCCTCATCTGGTCAAAGGGGATCACTCCTTGCTCATCAAAGAGACTCCCCACCCTTTTACAGCCCCCTTCGTACCAGCGGCGCAATGCTTCCACTTGTAGCCCCGGTTCAAAGTCAGGATTCGCACCTATAGGGCTCACTGGGGACGGGAACGACGTCAGCCCCAATCGACCGGCCACCACATCCCATACACGCAATGTTACCTCCGTGATCGGCGAGGAATAAAGACCGCTCGCTTTGTGCCGACGTCGGAGCCAGGGCTCCTTCCATATATGGGAGCCCGCCACCGCTTGGTCCATAAAGCACCAATGTTTCTCAGTAGACGGGTGACTCCACTCTAAAAGAAAACGCAACTGCGCTGCCTGAAAATATCACAAGAGGCAGGGAACCGCCAAGCCTCCCACCCCCTTGGGGCGATACAGAACCCATCGTGGAAGACGCGCCACTCTACCCTCCCAGATAAATCTCAGTACCGCCGTTTGGAGGGTTGCCACCGTCCGGGGCGGAGGCATCAGGGGAAGCATCTGGAACACATACAGGACACGCGGCAAGATAGTCATCTTCACCGCCGCAACTCTGCCCAACCAGCACAGCTTGGGGCATATTTATACTCTGTTTGCGCCGGCTTTGTGTCGGTTTTTTTTATGCAAATTCGACGCAAAACGAACTCCATATTTATACTCTGGCGTTAGACGCGCCTAGCGCCAAAGTTCATGGAGTTTGCGTCATTTTTTTGCGTGGACACCTACTTTGCGTTAATGATATGCAAGGTAGGCGTTCCCTTCTAAAAAATGACTCAGAGGCATGTGCGCCGTATTTATACTCCCGGGCAAAAATGACGCCCGGGAGTGGGCGGGTCAAAAAAAATGACGTCCAGCCGCTTTTGCGTCGTTTTTTAGCGCCTGGTCAGGGCAGGCGTTAAGGGACCTGTGGGTTCGGAAGGAGCCCAGAGGTGCCCTCCCATGCCCCCAGGGACACCCCCTGCCACCCTTGCCCACCCCAGGAGGACGCCCAAGGATGGAGGGACCCATCCCAGGGAACTTAAGGTACGTTCAGGTAAGTATATCTTTTTTTTTTTTTTGTGGCATAGGGGGGCCTGATTTGTGCCCCCCTACATGCCACTATGCCCAATGACCATGCCCAGGGGACATAAGTCCCCTGGGCATGGCCATTGGGCAAGGGAGCATGACTCCTGTCTTTGCTAAGACAGGAGTCATTTCAATGGGGGTTGGGAGTAAAAAAAAATGGCGCAAATCGGGTTGAGGTGAAAATTTTGCCTCAGCCTGACTTGCCCCATTTTTTGACGCCCAAGCTCCATATTCCCCTACGCCGGCGCTGCCAGGTGTAAGTCATTTTTTTTTACCCACACCAGGCAGCTCCGCCGGCTAACGCCGGCTAACGTCATTGAATAAATACGGCGCCCGCATGGTGCTTCAGAATGGCGTTAGCCGGCGTTAGATTTTTTGACGCACAACTGCGTTGGCGCAGTTGTGCGTCGAAAAGTATAAATATGGCCCCTTGAGTCTCCCCCAGGTCTCTAGATCTCACTGCACTTCACGAACCAATTTCGTGTAGTTCAAACTCGCCGTTCTAGCAACGGAAGGTGCCAAGTCAATCCCTAAGTAAGGAAGCCGCGAGGACGACCATATAAAAGGGTACCGGGTCCTCAGGTCCCTTTCATGCTCCACGCTAATAAACCGACTTAGGACCTGTGACTTCTGCATATTCCTCCGGAATCCCGAGACCCGGCCGAATTAATCAAGTATCCCCATAAGCTCAGGGAGCGAGGTCACGGGCTCTGCCAGGGTAAGGATCACATCATCTGCATACAAGGAAATGAGGTGATTATCACCCCCGAATTTCACGCCAGTGATCCGCGGGCTATCATGCAGACACTGCGCCAGGGGCTCCATGTAACGAGCAAACAGGAGAGGAGAGAGCGGGCACCCGGCCGAGTCCCTCGTCGGATTGGAAACGGCATTGATAGCGTACCGTTAACCCGGACCGCAGCGCGAGGTGACTGGTAAATACAAGGGATCCATGCCATGAAACCCGGTCCCAACCCGAAGCGTTCAAGCACCCTAAAGATATATGGCCAATGGACCCTATCGAACGCCTTCTCCGCGTCAATAGAAAGGAAGAGCACCTCCCGGCGGGAAGGCTCCGTTTTGTCTAGCAAATTAAGCAGTCGCTTTGTGTTATCGCTGCACTGCCTATGCTGTATAAAACCTGCTTGATCAGGATCCACAAGACCCGGCATATAGTAATTAAGACGATGGGCAAGTATTCCTGTAAATAATTTGGCATCTATATTCAGGAGCAAGATCGGCCTATAGGAAGCGCACTCCTCTGGATCTTTCCCCGGATTATGTATAACTGCAATAGTGGCATCCATCATACTAGCTGTTAGTACTCCCGACGGCCGGAAGGAGTTGAAAAGCTGCACCAATATCGGCACCAGTTCCACACAAAAGGTGTTATAAAAAAGTGCTGTAAAACCATCTGGGCCAGGGGACTTCCCCACCTACAAGCGTGAAATTGCTGATATGACCTCTTCCGCCCTTACAGGTTGGTATAATGAAGCTGTCTCCCTCTCACCCAGGGGAGTAATTGCAATACCCTCTAAAAATGTATCAGGAGCCACATTGTCCCGATCATCCACCTCATACAATCCCTGATTGAACTCCGCAAACGCCTCTGCAATTTGATCGCTCGTTCGCGCTTCCACTCCCGAGGGGGAACGGACCAGCTTTATTGTCGATGCTGTGCGCTGCGCTCGTAACCGGTGTGCCAGAAGCTTCCCACATCTATTGCTCCGAATGTAATACTTGTGCTTAATACGCGCAACCGCGTACTCCGCCTTATCCCAATCTAGCCGTTTCAGCTGTTTCCTTACCTTCTCCATTTCCCGCCAGATTCTAGGGGCACCCGTATGTTTGTGGGAGCGCTCCAATACCACCACCCTCTGCTCCAGCTCCTCCCTCATCAGCCTCCTTGCTTTATTATCCCTAGCGGACAACGACATCACCTCCCCTCTCACCACCGCCTTCAAGGCCTCCCACAGCGTCCCCAAGCAGGTGCTCCCACCGTCATTAAAACTAAGGTAACCGTGATTGCACGTCGGATCAACTCCACCGTCGCGACATTCTGAAGCAATGAATCCCTAAATTGCCAACCCGATGACCCCACCCGTTCCATGCCCATAGCAACCTCTACAGTGATAGGAGCATGGTCCAACAGGGCCCAAGGCTCAATCGCGGTCTCCCTAACTCGGGATAGGAACTCCTGCGAAGCCAGGAAAATGTCGAGCTGAGCATACGTCTTGGTCGCCGCTGAGTAAAAGGAATAATCCCTAAGCGTAGGATGCGCCTCCTCCACATGTCCTCCAGGCCACACTCAGCCAGCCACTGGCGACCTGCTGCTGTCAAGGCCCCTGTATGCCCGTGGCGGTGACCGGAGCGGTCCAGATCATTATCCATCACCAAGTTAAAATCGCCCCCCACCAAAATGGCGCCATCCGGTGTGTGCAGCATCAGGGTCATAGCCCGCCTCAGGAAGATTTCCTGTTGAGTATTAGGAGCATATAGGGAAGCAATAGTAAAGAAAAAGGCCCCCACCTTCATCCGTATGGCCAAAAACCTTCCTTGCACCTCATGTAATTTTGCCAAACTTCCCCCGGGAAGGACCGCGCAAGTAATTTCGCAACCCCAGCATGTTTCTAGGAAGCTGAAGACCAGAATTGCTTAGGGAACCACTTAGAGCGCATGCGGTAGGTGTCCTTCTGCACTAGGTGTGTCTCCTGCAACAAACAGATATGACTCCCAGACCTCTCCAGGGCCGACAGGATCGCCAACCTCTTAGTCGGACTGTTAAGTCCTCGGACATTCAAGCTTATACATTTAATAATCATGCATCAGGAGGAGAAAAGCAGTCAAGAAGGGAGGAACCCCTTGGGGAAAACCACACCCCAGACCACTGTGAACACTGGGGCCAGACCACAACTCCACACAATAACCAGCATCTCAGGGAAGCACACCAACAAACAACCAGTACGCACAACAGGTGCTCACAACCGAAAAGTCCTCGCACATACATCTCCACGAGGTAAAGTCTCCACAGGGCTGTAGAACCACTCAAGTTCGTCGATCCGGGTCAGTCGACCCCGCCACCCTAACCCCTCTTGAATGGCCACCAGACTGCAAATGATGTGACCCACAGCTGACCAACTCCCCTCGGCCACCACTCCCTTAAGCATTAGTCCCAGTGGCCACGCTGCTCAAGACCGACTCCCGCTCCGACCTCAACTCCGAAACAGTAGGGCGCTGTAGCTTCCTCCTTTTCTCCTTCCGCTGCCAGGGCGGGCGGTCCCCGCCAGCCAAGCCCACCTTAACGGCTGAGTCCTGGCTGTCACTCTCCAAGCATAGAATCCGGTTTGCCTTCAATATGGACCTCACCTGCCGGAGCTGATCCTCCCACCAGAAGACAAGGCGGAACGGGTGACCCCAAGAGTAAGATGCTCCGTAATGGGCTAGAATTCTCGTGCCTCTGCAGGGTCCATGCAGAGAGGTCCTGGAATAATTGGAGCTCATGCCCTCTGAAATGCACCTGCTGAAGATTACGGGCCCGCTGCAAAATGCTCTCTTTAAACCCATAGTTGTGAACACAGCCTAGAATATCCGGTGGTCGTTTTCCAGCCCCACCGGCGTGGCCCAATCGATGAACTCTGTCCAAGGTAATCTCCCCGGTCTCTTCCAGACCAAGTAATGAGCGAAACAGACCCACCACAAAGTCTTCAATGTCCTCCTTCTCAGCCCCCACCGTGACCCCTCTGATGCGAATATTATGCCTCCTCGAGTGATTCTCCAAGTCCTCCACCGCTATCTGTAGGAGGTCCTGCTGCTCCTGCAGACGGGGCGACCTCCTGTTGCAGGCCTGCCACCTCCTCGCCGCGGGAGATCTCGCCGTCTACCATCTGTGCCACTCGCTCCCCCAGGGACGTGACCCGTCCTCGTAGCTCTCTCACCTCTTGAGAAATGTCCCTTCAGAGTTCCTGTATATCACTCTGGAGCGAGTCGAACAAGGAGGTAAGGAAGCCCTTCGTGACCGGAGATCCCTCGTCCAGCTCCGTCTCCGCCCGCATCTCTGGGGACTTCGTCGCCGGCGGTTCCTCACCCGTGCCTCCTGGCACCGGGCGGGCTCCGGTCAATATTTCTCTGACTGATCGCTCCCGCTTAGACTTGGACGCTGCCCTTGTTTGCTGTCTCAATTGTGCAAGCTGCCCTCCAGGGCCCCTTCACAGGCTCCCTCTGGGGCCAAACCACCGCAGGCCCTTTGTTCCACAAACAGCTACTGGCTTTGGGCTCTTGTGCTCCCTCTTGCTAATCGTGGCCCCACTGTGTCAACAGATCCGTCACTCAGAGGCCCAGCCCTGTCTCTCCCCCTTGTGTCTTCCCACTTCATAGGCGGGGCGTCCAGATGCACCCCCGCACCTTTGCCGCCACTTCCAGGCCGCCCGTCCATCAAGGGGAGTCCAGCAGTGAGGGCGCCTCCAACTCTCGGGGCCGCCGGCGCTGCTCACCTCCTCGGGCCCCCAGCACAGTCCTCACCGCACCATGGCCTCAGCGCCCTCCTCCTGGGCCGCTGTCGCTGTGTCTCCCACGCCCAAAGGAGCAGCAGGTCCGGGGCCCACGACGCGGCTCTATCCGCTGCGTACCGCACACGTTGGCTGCAAGCGTGGGCCCAAGCCGGGCCACTCCTCGCCTTCATTTCTCGGCGCCGTGGGCTCCCCCGGTCTCCTCGGGCGCCTTCTGATCCGCAGCACCAATCACTGCCCCTGGGCACCCAGGGCCATCACCCTGCAAGGTCGCGCATCAAGGTTCTGGGGCCAGGGCGGCGGAGCTCGGTAGAACGCGTCCACTCATGCTGCCATCTTGGACACGCCCCCCCTTTTCACTCTTTACTGTCCTCTTTCCTCAACTCTCAATTTTTCTGAACTTAATTCCTGGTGGAATTAGACCATACATACTTTCAACTGATAATGGACTTAATTTATGTCTGATATTTGATGTTACTCCTTTATTTTATAATTTATTAAGTTCATTCGGTCTAGAAATCTAGACCATTTAAGATAATAATAACAATCATACTTAAAAAGGGATGTAATAAAAACATGGTAACAATGTGAAACCAATAGACATCAAAACAGTGTAACAATAAGAATAACAAAACAAAGCATTTCATCAAATATATAAATACAATAAAATAAAACATGAATAAATATAGTAAAAAAGGGGACAGGGCTAAAAACTGAAGTATAAGACTTTTTTTGTCTGGAGGACCAGTATGCACAACCAAAAGACAAAAAAGACAAAAGATAGTCTGATTGGACTAGAAGACGACATTATCAGAGTACCAATCAAAGAAAACAACAGGATAACTATATGAGAAGGCTATATGGGCTTGTGCAGTCTTGGTAGTCATAGGGAAAGCAACAAATTCATAATGGAAATTTCCAACTAAAAACAATACAAAAAGGATAAAAAAGAAGATTAAAATCCTTCTGAAAGCAAATATAGAAATGGCTCAGGAGCCTTTGGATGCTATGAACTTGCGACGGATGTACCAGGCCTCCGATAAATATTTGGTAACTGGAATGGCAACCCTGGGAGAAGAATCATACGTACAGATTCTAATGGCTGTTACTCTGTCCTGAAATGACATGTTTTTACAGAGGGGAATAATCCACCTCTTTCTTGGTGTCTTGTACAAAGGGCAGAAGAATAATACATGCTCTGATGTTTCTTTGCAAAGTTGACAGAAGATACACCTATCATTTGTAGCGATGTTAGATGGCCAATGGGCCGTAAAACCATTGGTAGGCAATGTGCCATATCTTAACTGCAGGTATAGAGCACGGGCATACGGAGGGATAGGGAGGTTCAGGAAAATCTCAGCCCAGGGTTCATGCTTAATTTGGAGAAAATCCATAGTTAACCTACCCGCCCTCTTTTGGTGCAGGGAATCTTCGTTAACTTTCTCCCAATATCTGTTCGTAACAAATCTCCTAGCCTTGTCAGGAATTTGATCCGGGTGATTCCAATAATGGGGAAGACCCATTTTGTCCCAGGCAGTTTTCATCTCTTTCAGCCAAGGGATTCTCTCCAGTGCCTTAGGGGCGGCTATCAACTCTCTTACAGCCAGCCTATATGGTTCTAGTTCAGCAGATTTCCATAGACGAATCCAGTAGGAAAGGGGTCTTAAGGCCGCTATAGTTTTAATGCCATTTAAACCAAGGTCAAGCCTTAAAGGGGTCATTGGAGTGCCCGTACCTAGCCTGGACACCTGCCTAAGGAAGATATTTTCCTTAGTTTGCAGAATGTCCAGGTTTTTGTGGGACCCCCAAAGTTCCGCACCATATAGAGCTGCTGCTCTGATTTGAACATTATAAATCTCCGCAAGAATGTTCAGAGGGGGGCTCGGTGCCTTTCTAGATCTGCGGACTAAGGCCCCACCTCTTTGGCTTATGATCAGAGCCCCCTTGTCAATAGCTGCCTTCCATTTACCCGATGTAGATAGTCTGAAACCCAAGTAATCAAACTCTTCAACTTTCTCCAATGGGGTCGAATTCATCACAATATTAGTACACAGTCGTTTTTTAGAGGTAGTGAATATCATAAATTTAGTTTTCTTAATATTTACATCTAAACCATAATCACTACAGTAAGCACAGAACTGGTTAATTAGGTGTTGAATTCCCATTGGTGATTTTGATAGTAGGATCGTATCATCTGCATAAAGCAGGCAGGGGATTTTTTTCCCACCTAGTTTTGGAGAATCATTTATGCAGTTCTCTAGGTAGTGGATGCAATTATTGATGTAGAGCAGAAAAAGAGTAGGTGCCAAAACACAACCTTGTCTAACTCCTTTTTTGATAGCTACAGGGTCAGTCAGCTCGCCCCCTTGTCCACACCTGATTTGGGCAAAGGTATTTTGGTGCAACTGGGCTATGAGTTTCAGGAGGCCAAATGGCACTCCCATGTTTAATAATGTTGACCACAGCAGATTCCTGGGGATCAGGTCAAATGCAGCTCTTAGGTCTATAAAGACCACGTAAAGGTTGCCCCCCCCCAGGTCAACATTCTTCCATTTTATTGACATAAATCTTAGAGCTTGGTCAACTGTGCTCACAGCGGGTCTGAAGCCCGCTTGTAAATCAGAAAGGGCTTTAGACTCAATAATCCATTCCTCAAGGTGGGACAGAAGATGTTTAGCATAAATTTTTTGGAAGTTATCGAGGAGACTAATTGGACGGTAGTTAGCCGGAATGTTTGGATTTCCTTTTTTGAAGATCGGTACAATTTCTGCCCCTTTCCAAGTAGATGGAACTGGAGCGCCTGCTGCAATAGTATTGCAGATAAAATTGAGGTAGGGAGCCCATATATCAGGTCTAGATTTATATAGATCACCTGGAATTTTATCTGGGCCAGGCGCCTTCCCCCATTTCAGGGAGTCTATTGCAGCTCTAGTTTCGGAAAGAGAAAAATAAATTGGAATGATCTCTTGGTTTGATGAATCATTGGGGGGCCACAGAGAAACATCTGGTGGACCACCATAAAGTTGCCCAAAATGCTCTACCCAAGTTGCTGAGAGGATTGTAGAGCCAGGCGCGGCTGGAGAGTCACTGTCATTATCAGCTATTAGTTTCCAAAACTTGGAAGTATTATTAGATGAGGCTGAAACCAGGATAGTGGCCCATCTGGCCTCCTCCCAACTTCTGCGTGCCTTTGAACATTCCTTCTTATAAGCGGCCCTGGCTATTCTCAACGTCGCAGCATGGCCTTCTTTAATTGCATCCAGGAGAGCTAGTTGTGCTGATCTGCAGGAATTATTGAACCAAGGGGCATTGTGTTTTTTATTGGAATTGTTAACAGACTCTTTTGTAAAAAATTGTTTTAAAGATTGGAACAGATCAGTGTGGGCTGTAAGAAGGCTATCGCCCTCCTCGGACTCATCTAACCGGATCATACACTCCATTTGATTCACAAGCAAACTGTAGATAGATGCTAAATGATTAGGGGAGGAGATAACAGATTCCCATTTTAGATTGCGTCTATTATTGGTTAGGGCCGGTTGGGACACGTTGGACCTAGAGTGAGGCACTATAAACGAAGGAAAAAGACCTCTGGTTGATAGAATCAGGGGATCGTGGTCGCTCACAGGCTGCTCATCTACCCTCATATCTACCATGTAACACCAAAGACGGATATCAAGAAGTATGTAGTCAATGCGACTGCTATGTACTCCGCGCCTAAAAGTGGGTCGCAAAATAGCATCCGAGTGTGAGCGGCCATTACAGGCTCGGAGGCCATGAGCTAGTGCGATGTCAGCCAAAAAGCGTGCAGATTTGTTCAATCTTGGTTTTTTGTTGGAGACTAACTGGGGGATGCCCCAATGGGCATCCTCTTCTTTACAGATTCCTTGGACTAAAGGATTAGGTTCGAAGGTAACATTAAAATCTCCACCAATTAAAACAAAAGAGGGGGAATTACTTTTAAGAACATAGTCCAAGTTTGAGAGAACGTCAGACTCAGAGTGGGGACTCACATTCCTGTTATAGATATTAATTAAAAGGAGGGGTTTTTCTTCAGAAATCATTAACAATAGGGCTTGCAAGTCCGGGCAACCAGTGTCTAATTCTTCTATCTTGCACCTGAGAGAAATATTTAGCCACACGAGCAACCCTCCCGAAGGTCTCCCAGAAGATGACTTACGGGCCGGAACCCAGAAGCTTTTAAAACCGAGTCTGTATTTGGGTTCTAATGCCCATGTTTCTTGAAAAAGACAAATCAAGGGATCATCAATAAGGTTACCCCAACCTGGGCTGTGTAATTTACTTTCCAATCCAGCTATATTCCAGCTGAGCACCTTATCGAGATCCTCTGGGCATGAGGACCCAACTCTATTCTGGGCATATGGAGTACTAGGGGAGGGACTGTCAAGGACCATGGTGCTTCCCTCGGGTGAATTAAGATCAGAAGGTTTCTCACTCTGAGTCTTTAAAACCTCGCTGGGTATATCCTCTATAGTGTTAGGATTTGATGGGTTGGCCATGCAGATGTGACCCAAGGTATAGGGAGCGTTTGACTGATTAGAAATGCATTCCTCAGATGCTTGGCATATTAAACTATTGGGTGAACCCGGGACAACAAAATCGGCCGAGATGTTAAGACCAATAGGGCAAATGGACTCAGCTTCGCAGTTAGACAAAACCGCATCCTGAAAGGCATCTCCTAGTCAGTCTGCCTCGGAAAGGGAGGATAGAGGACGTCTAGAACCAATTACAGGGGTAGGCAGTGTGTGAGAGGCCGAGCCGGCCCCGTGTAATGGTGGTGAATGAGTACTCCGGGACGACATAGAAGGAGGATAGAACACTTGTAACCTGCAAAGAGAAGTTTTGCCAATTGTAGGGTAAAGTCTGTTGGCATTAAGAGACAGTCGTTGGACTAGATCGGGAGAATTAAAATTAATGACAATACAATCCCCAAAACCGATCTTCGCTAGAGGGCCCACCCACCCTACCCTTCTCACCATCAGTATTGAAGATGACATGGAAAAAGCAAACCCCGCATTCACATGCAACCAGTGGATAACCTTATTTTTGAGTTCGGTGAAGGATTCGGAAAAATAAGGTTTGAGTTCAGGAACATTTGATATAATAAGAACATAAGGGCATGATTCAGGTGGTAAATGAAGCACTTTGGGTTCTTGAGAGTCCCAACTCTTATTCTTCTTCTGGTATGCTGGCTGTGAGGATTCCCTAAAGGGGGGGCCGTCTCGTGAATTAGTTGCTGGATTGTTCCATGAGGCGGTTCCTTTTAATAAGGGAGCTAAGGCCATATGGGGTTTGTTCGTCAGGATGCTGGGGGTTTTAGCAGGACTAGGCCAGACGTGATTTAGAGTAGGAGGAAAAGTTTTGGGAATTTGGCCTGTGTGACTAATGGCAACAGTAGAGTCGTGATTAGGATGAATTTCTGCAGGTAAAGAAATTGTTGGTAGCTGACTGCTCGTAAGACTTTCAAGTTTGTCCTCAATTCTTTGGAGACGGTTGGAGATAGGAAGAAGTAGTTTAGAGAGCTCATCTCTTATGAGATCCCTAATAAAGTCGTTTGCATGGGAGTTATTGGTATTGTGTAAGGAGATTGATGCCATTTCATTAATAGAAGATTGGGCCAGATTGGAGGGACTCAAGGTTCTAGATCGTTTATTTTTGAGGACAGGTTGCCTACGCTTCCTTTTCCCTTTGGTATTAGATTCAGTTAAAGTAAGGGAACCTTCTATAGGGGGACACTGGGCCAATGAAATTGATGCGGCACAGATGGCAGGTGCAATTGGAGTATCATCTTGGATCTCTTGAAAAATTTTGGACGGAGAAGGGGAATGGATAATCGGGGCAGACTGGAGCTCTAGTCGCGGGTGGGGCTGTGAGACTGGGCTATCATGGGCTGAGCTAATGGATGCAGAAGGAGGGACAGCAAGACGACGTTGTACTAGTTCTATTTCTCTTTCAAGTTCCCCAACGGCCTTTTGTAAAAAGCCGTCCAGGGTTTGGTTAGAGTGCAATTTCCCATCCAACCCCCCCCCGCGTCGTCGACCCATTTTGCTAAGAACCAGGGGTCTTGGATTTAGTGAGAGAATCAAGTAAAATCACAGCGGGGCGAGCAAAGGCAGGTTAATATTGGAAATTGACCACTGACTAGGTAGAGGCCTAGAGCTTTGGGGGAAAGCTACCCCACCACAGTGTAAATAGGCTTGAGTTTGTCCTTCGGGCAGTCAAATAGAAAGTGGTTATCTGGGACCACAGTTTAAAGTAAATGTCAGGGGGGTGGCCCTGCCCTGCCTCTTCCTGGCAATGACGGGCAAGGACGGGCCCGCCCTTGGCCCGGGCTTCGCCCGGGCGCCGCCCGCGCGCGTCCCGCGGAGCGGGAGCGCTTGCGAGTTTTTAAAGGGCTCCTGCCCTGATTGATGGCAGCACACAGCTGCTGCCCACCTCCTCCTCCTCGAATCCCGGCAAGAGAGTTTCAGCGCGTCCCGCGGAGCGGGAGCGCTTGCGAGTTTTTAAAGGGCTCCTGCCCTGATTGATGGCAGCACACAGCTGCTGCCCACCTCCTCCTCCTCGAATCCCGGCAAGAGAGTTTCAGCGCGTCCCGCGGAGCGGGAGCGCTTGCGAGTTTTTAAAGGGCTCCTGCCCTGATTGATGGCAGCACACAGCTGCTGCCCACCTCCTCCTCCTCGAATCCCGGCAAGAGAGTTTCAGCGCGTCCCGCGGAGCGGGAGCGCTTGCGAGTTTTTAAAGGGCTCCTGCCCTGATTGATGGCAGCACACAGCTGCTGCCCACCTCCTCCTCCTCGAATCCCGGCAAGAGAGTTTCAGCGCGTCCCCTTTATTTTATAACATTTACTTCTATACTGGCTCATCATCATCAGAAAACTTTATTCCATTTTTTAAAAGCAATAATGAAAGCATCACAAACATTAAAAACATCATCATCCCAAAAAACCAATGCAAATATATTACACGTACAAAAATATGAGATTTAAAAAAGAAGAGACCTTCCTTTAGAACCTGCAAGTTTAAAAGAAAACAGATCTGGATTTTGGGCAACATTTGTAAACATTTGTAAAAAGTAGAGGGCAGGCTTCCTGTCGAAATCCATATATATTTAGACTTGGTTTTAAAAACGTTGTGAGTAAAAGAATATAAAGCACTCAAGAAATCACACAGCAGACTCTTCACATGGGCAAACTAGCACAGCACAGGTATCATATTGACCCAGGTGAAAAAAGTAACAATTTAATAGACAAAACTTGAATAAGAGTACACATTCCCAAGGGCTCAGCACCCAACGTAAATATTGCTCAAGATTAGGTGAGGTTGATATGATTACATAGTCTCCCAGAAAAGATTTTTGAAACTGCTTCTATTTCATAGAGGCCCAGCTGTGAGATACAAAAAAACGTTAAACCTTAGCTATATCAGCCTTAGTAAGCTAGGTTGGATATATCCTCCCATCCGATTTCTTTAGCCATGGATCTCATATAACTCAACAAGGTAATAGTGATAATTTCCCTAGGAAGGTAGAGAGCCTCATTAGCTCAAAGAGAAACTTAAAGAACCAAAAGGGCCACCCTAATCTGGTTGGTTACATATGGGTGCCCAGCTTGTCATGGAGGAAGAAATGTGGGGTCAAAGGAGTCAACCCCAGGAGACAGCAGCAGAATCAGTTCTCCTCCATCTGCATCAATGTGACATCTGGGTAACCCCAGACGTCTACACCATATGTTAAGATGGGTAGGCACTTTCGCAGAATGACCTCCAATAGGGCCTGTACTAACTTATTGTCCACTATCTTGAATAAAGTGTAGGCACCAGTTAGCTATCCAGGCTAAACATGTGGATCTGTGATTGAACAGGACTCCCATGTAAGGAAATTATGTTACCCTTTCAATACCCCTGCCTTTAACAAGAAATGAGCCTACCTTCCCAACTTTCTTTCCACACAGCATATACTTTGCTTTAGCTACATTAGTATCTAAATCCAATCCATCCATAAAAATAACGAAACCGCTGATTAAGGTCCTCATGCGATTGGGGTACTGCACATTAATATGGCACCATCTCTGTAAAGCAGAGCCAGAACAGGTGCTGGCTTTATCATGGACATGTCCTTCTTTTAGGATACTAAGGTGGAATTTAAGACATTAATGTGCAGTAAGAACAGAATTGGAGCCAGGACATAGCCCCGGCAAACACCTCAATGTAGTTCAGAAGCATCAGTGCATTCTCTGCCTTGCCCAAATCTAACAGAAGCACTGACCCCACAGTGTAATAATGTGTAATAACCAAAGGCTCATCCAACCCTAAGGTCAAAAGGATATTTAATATCTTGCTGCTGTTGACCCTATTGAATACACTAGATAAATCCATGAATGAAAGCAATAAGTAGGCAAACATATTTTTGCTAACAACCAAAAGGAGGTTGAGGAATTGCTCAATGGTGCTGAGTCCTTCCCTAAACCTGCATTGTGCAAGCCTATCCTTGAAGCAGGCCAGAAAGGATTTAAGGGTCTCACTAAGCCACGTTGCCACACACAAGGGCTCTTGAGTGTCACCACCAAGCAGCACAGGATTGTTGCTAATGGCATTACATTTTCTGACACCATTAACGCTTTTTGATTATCACTTTTGTTTAGCAACAGGGCAGCGGCAATGTGGCAAAACCTGTATTGAAGAGCCCTTAACAAGTTCAACAGACAGGACTACATCACCAGGCACAGAAATCATATACTCCACTTACTCAGCTTGATCCAAAATGGGAGCACCTACTAAAGAATGATCCAGAGTTTCACACAAGACCAACGAAAGGTGCCTTTTGGCCAAATCTATTTCCTTTGTAATGACCCCCACGAACCAGGCTAAAAAGTTATCAACAGTGACATAGCTCAAAGCCATAGGGGTTTAGAGGGTACAGCCTTTCTTTGCCCCATCCCCTGGTCCCCGAATACAAGTTCTCAGTGCCTTACTTACAGTCAGATGGGGGTGAAGGGAAGGTGATTCTTTCTTGAAGCCATAAGAGAATGGACCTAACCCAGCCATGTTCAGCCGCAGATGGGTGGAGACAGGCCTGCTCTTAACCTAGTCTTGGCCCAGAAGCCCTGGCCCATCCCACATGCATCTCGTGCGGCAAGCAGGCAAAACTGAATAAATAGCACCCGACTGAAGCAGATTCCCTCATCCTTTTCAAAGCCGGGCTTTCTGGTTGATGGAGTCCAGCACCTCTCCTCTGCTAAAAGGTTTCTCACACTGTGAGTAGGCAAAAATGAAGAAATAGCACCCCACTAGAACAGAGACCCTCCTCAAAGCAGGGCTTTCTGGGCAATGGAGTCCAATATATTTCCAGTGCTGAAGGGCATCCCGTGCCGCAGGCAGGCAAAGTTGAAGAGATATCGTCTGACCAGCGCACAGCCCATCCTTTTCCTCAAAGCAGGACACAGCTGGTACTTTTTAATACAAGGGAACAGTAGTAGTAGGAACATGCAACAACATAGTTAGACATGTAAATTAGCAAAATGGGCCAGTTAAACGCTTCTTTAATTATGGTCTTTCTTTATAGAATGGACCGATGTTTTGGCCTGAGCTTGCTATCAAATTGTGCTCCGCCTGCACAAGATTTTGTACTTTCTTTCTTCTTTCTATCACCCTCTTTGCAGGCTGAGTCTGACTTTCATCTGAGAGAATTCAAAAGGCAATCAGAGGTTCATATGAACTGCTTGTCTATCATTGGCTTCTGTGATGGCAGGTTTGAAAGTAATTTGGTAAAATCCTCCAGTTCAAAAAAGTCTTTGGATCGAGCATTCTTACTTACTTACTTACCTACTATCATATTTTATTTGACTCGTATGAGCCATAAAAGTCACAGAAAAACATACACACAAATTAAAAACAGAAATAAAAATGCCTCAGCAAACAGTTCCTAATACTTAGAGCGTATTCAATTTATGTAGCAAGCTCATCTTTAGATATGGTACCTATAGAAACCTTGCAGATTGGCTTAAAGAAGCTGTATCCAACTCATGAAAACTCCCAGTTTATTAATGTACGGCCCTCTGTATTTTGACTTCTGGTGTGGCATTGTCCCTCTACTAGAATTTCACCCCCTGTAAGCTTTGGTTAGTGGGTTTGGGCAGTAACCTCCAGTGGCTACCTTTTAAATCAAAGTCAACAGCTATACCGTAGGTGTGAAATACTCTGCACGGGTTGTGAGCATATACAACTGTGTACGCGTGCGACTAAATAAGACTGTTATCTGTTTTAGCCTGATATCTTCACACAGGAAGAACTGGGGCAGATGAGGCCCAGAATGCAATTAATATGACTTGATTGGAAACCAAAAGGAACTGCACTATCCCTTTTGGGATAAAGGCCCAAATTTACTAACATTTCTAAACTCTTGCATCATGCTTGCATTACATTGCCAAGCACATGGCATACACTGTATTTACTAAGCTGCACATCAGATTTGCGTTATTTCGTACCCCTTGCTGTGTTCAAAATCTGCATTGTGTCATGCTACACGAAAACGTTTTAAATGTATGGGAAGTGAGTGATTTCACCTAAATCCATTGCAAAACTAATACAACGAAATTTGCTATTTTTACTTAGACCTACTCATGCAATGAAACCCAAATTTGAAAATGAGTGAGAAACATGTACATGTTCCAAGTAGGGCCAAAAACCAGGCGAAACTCACCAGTATATTAGGAAAGATAACACAGTCCATCACATATTGATCTACTGTCATGGAAATTGTCAATCTGCGCAACAAGTAGTGAGTGCAAGCTCACAGCATGCAAAAAGAACAAAGAAAGGAGAGAATATTAGGGCAAAGGGTCATGCTGACCTGACCAAAGGGAGGAGGAAGTTATCAGATCATGTATGGCTGCATTACATCAGCTTCGGTCCGGATCTTTCCAAAATACTAGTGCCATGGAGCTGGCATTTCGCAGTGTGCATTATCATAATTTTATCAATTGAATTAGATGCCATTTTTCATAATATTCACAATATCTGCATTTGCCAAATACTGTTGAGAACCAAATATAGGTCAAGCAAGGTTTTTACGAAATTGTTCAATTTCCCAATGTTCTGGGCGATGGGATTGTATGCAGGTATAATTAGTACCACTAGCAGTCCCACTAGCAGCAACTGTACACATTTATCACAAATAGTAGCATACTTATTCCATCAGCATCCAACAATTGTTGATTCAAACTACTGCTTCACCAACATTGTGGCTAAGTATCTGCGAAAGCTTTTAGATCTTTCAAGAGTCTACAAGTGATACTTGGTAAAAAATATTTTTTGTCTTTATTTTGTAATTACTACCTATGTAAATTTTATTAACACAAAACGTCTCTATTATAAGTTTGGATATTCCGAAAATAAAGTTAAAATGTTTGGTACATCATTTTTTAAACAATATTTGAAAAAATCTCAATAATTGTTACAACTGAAATATCTTCAAAATGTAAGTTTTTTAAATATATAGTTTTACACTTATAAACCCTAGATAGCATATTTTATAAATTTTCTAATAAATAAATAAAGGTGTATAATTTCTTTTTAGGTAACCAAGATTATGATCTCTAGTATTGATTGATGGTGCACATCGATGAGAACACTGGAGGAGTGCGGGGAGCTGAATAGGTGCAAAGGAGGATGATGCTCCTTGGTGTAAGTGTGATGATAAAGATTGCCCCATCCCCACTACCTCATGGAACCTGAATTCGTAGGAGTTATAGACCATTAAGTGGAAAAGGGCCTACACGGTCTGTATGATTGCATGCTTATTGTTTAGCGGACGGTGCAAATCAGCATGCGTTGGTATTTACTAGAATCTGTAGAATTTCTATGGATTTAGTCGGTCTTGAAGAAAGCCTGCTGACCCCAAGTGGCTCTGGTAACAGGCTGAAACATGTCGACCTCACTGAACTATATATTTTATGGCTCATTGCACTTATTATACATCACATTGTTTGTATCCCAACTAAAGGATTGTATTATTAAATTAGTATTGGGATCCTGAAGCCTTTTTTATCTTGCACTTAAAATGATGTAAACGCTCCGCTCACGAATTGGGTTGAGCCCACCCATTCACATTAAGTGCAGTGGGGAAGATCCAATGGAGAATCATGCCAGTGGTGGTACTAGTGGGTGAGGGTCCTACTAATATATCCATGTGATGCAAGTGTCTCTGTGGTTCACTTGGGTCCCTTTCTACTTGCGTGTATATACTGAGACCAGTGAATTTGATCTCTTAAAAAGTTAAGAGCTCACCAGCTGTTAGGCTTTCCCTCTCTTATATATTGGGTACACAGAAAACCTAAAAAATGTAAAAGAAAATATATTGAATTATGCACATAAACAAATCAGTATTATTGAAAGGACATATGGATTGTTTTAATCCAGTTAGCTGTTTAGACTGAACTGAAGGATGATGGGCATACATGCCAGAAATAGTGGGCAAATTGATATTAGTTTGTGTGAATCTTCATAAGATAGCATTATATGCTTCAATTACTTAAAAACAACTAACTATATTTTAAATACTGCTAATTAATACACATTTTAAATTTTCTTTTGTCAACTTACTAATAATGTGAATATTAGTTTTCATGCTTTCTAACTGCCAACTAATAAGTAGTATGTTTAAAAAATATATATATTATCACATAGTTAACAAAATAAACATATATCATTAAGAAAATCTAAATTATTAAAACTAATACCCAACCACCTCAAAGGGCCTCATTAGGAACCGTCTGCCGGACCCATTAAGAGTTTCCCTTGAGGCTGGACGGCGGTAACCTAGGTTGCTGCTCATCAGCCTAGTGGGAAACAGGCTACAGCACTGTCTCCAGCTCATATTCAAGTGCATGGGCAATGCAGGGGTCACCAGCCTTTTCATGTTGTGGTGTTACCGCCATGAAAAGGCTCACAGACAACAAAGTCATAATCCCCAGGACAGTGCTGCATGCAGCGATCCCCTGGTGGATTAGAATCTCCACCACCTCTGGGCTTCTGGGATCCAAGATCCTGTTGCTGCTGGTGGTTCCCTGGCTGTTGTTATGTGGTGGTCAGACACCGCATAGGTGGAGGTCCAGAACACCATTGCAAGTGTTTCGGTCATAAGACCCCCACATTCATAATGAGGGCCCTAATCTAATAAATCTAAAATATGATTATAAACAACTTTTACTATATAAAATTCCCTCTCCCCTTATTTCCCTAGATAAAACATGTCAAAAAAACTAAAATGACACACAAACACTAATCTAAAATGTATTCGTCTACACTACAATACAATTTGGCATATAAAAAATAACACACAGTATTCCATTAACCCCCGTCCTCATTTGCACACATCTAAACTATTTATAAACTTTATAAGATAAACTCTATTCTATCCTGAACAATCTAAACACATTCTAAAAAATCTAATACTACACTAAAACTTTAAATTCCCTGCCCTTATCACAAACAAATATTTTTTATTTGTATATTCAAATCTATATTCGTAATCTTCTAAAATGTGCTAGGTTATTTAATATAGCACTTCTTGATGTCTTTGTAATATCATGGTTAGCTGCCTTAATTGTTTATTTATACTTCTAGTATATTGCTCCACATTTCTCAAGTGCTATTCATTTTGTAGTTTAGGTCTGTGTTGTCGCAGTCGGATATGATTTCTTTGACTGTGTTGCCTTGTTGTGCTGCTGCTCAGGAGTGGTGTTGGTGGTGCAGCAGCTCCTGATGATATTCTAGCCCTCTATCCCTTTCTGGCTCATTGATAAATGCTTCTCATCATCTTGAATCCAGGCCATTGCTTTGTATGTGACTTGCTTGTAGAAGAAATGTCATCCTACTTATTTATAATCCAAATTGAATATTAAAAGGAGTAAACCCTCTATAAATACTTAATAATTGGAAATGAAGTATAATTTGGAGCAGTCATGACTTAAAACTTTCAAAAAAGATGAGTAAAATGTAAAAGTGTTTTGGATTAAAATCAAATACACTATTTTCCAAAGAATTGCTCTGTATAGGGAAAAATATGTTAGTAACATTTCAAAATAAAGCAGTTTCATCAGGGCATTTGCAAAAACCTTTTATATGTTTAAAAGTTTGCTGTTTGAGAAAATCCTATGTTTAAAAAATCAATTAATGATTATCTGATATTTCTAGAAATTTGACTGGCAAAAGTCATGAATATTGCACATATTTTAATTACTGAAATAGTTTTAAAATAAATCATTTTTGTATTTAATATCCCATGCATGCTTTACAGTTACCTCCTGAAAATTAGGTACATCTATTTTTTTGCATGTTTTCAAGGCTTAATTCCTGTCCTTTGACATGACAGAGGTCTTGAACTTGATCTGCACCTGGAAGGTCTCCAAAAGTCTCCTTTCAGTTGTAAGACAGTTGAATGGTGTACCTGCCACAGGTTTGGCATGTAGCACAGTATTGTCAGTTTTAATTTTTAGAAGAGGGTAAATCTGTGATCTGGCTGTTTTGTCTGTTAGGAAGGACTGGAGCCACACTAACAACCACTGGATGTACTCCTATGATAGAGCAATCTAGATCCAAGTTAATATTGCACTTGCAATTGTTAATGTCACCTCTCTGTATTAAATGTGTAAATTTTGCAGATGACTAACGCAGACATATTGAGGCTTGTGATTCTCAACTGTCAGCATAATTAATTAAAACTCTCTTCTCAAGACACCATGACTGGTAATTTACTTTTGAAAACAAGGATTAATTTACAGAAATGGTTTTTAGATTTGACTTGTGAGCCTTCAAGGTAGTATGAATCAATACAGCCTTTTTGTCTAGATTGTTAATGCCATCATTGTCTATGTCTTCCTTATACATTTGTTCTGGTTTATTCTAGTAAAGTGCATAAGTTTCACAGTTTATTGACCAACTGTTGCATCACATTGCTACAACAGAAACTGTATATGTTGCATCAAATGGCGAGATCAGAATCCAACCATATATGCAAGCAAAGGTGACTTTATTCTCTCCCCCTGCACTGGTGAATTCTACTTTGTCTTGATACATATGTACACCCTTGGTTCTTAGTCCAAGAATCTGCTTGTGCTGTCTATCATAGGTTTAGTTATTAGAAGGGTACCCATCAATTGCAAAATCTTACATTTACACATAGGTTACATTTATAAATATAAAAGTAATATAGCACACTACTAAATCATGTGTAAGATAAAAGAAAATATCAGCAATGTTACGCCTGGCTGTAGGAGTTGTGAAGTTTTTACATAAAGGCCATATCCATCCCCTAGTATAGTAAGTAAACAACACGTGTGGTTGATATGTCATTGTGTACGTCCCAGCAATGCTACTTTCCTCTTAAGTCAAAGTAACTAAAAGTAGCACATAGTGCTACTTGACATAACATTAGGTATGCTATTTATAAGCAAAACAATATTTTGCTGATAAATAAATCCTAAAACTATACATTACAGTACTATATGACACTTTTGTGACACCAACAAAGCAAAACATATTAGTAAGTCTCTGGTATATTTTTATAAATAAGTATGCATGTGCTGCTTCAATGGCAATGTGCAAAAAAAAGTATATATATATATATATATATATATATATCTATATATATATGTATTTTCTTTGTTTTTTGTTGTTGATGTTGTCGAAAGTTTTGAAAGAAACCCCTGTCCTGTGAATATTGGAAATGGCTAACATGTGACCTATCCAAACAGAACAAATAATCTATGTCTAAAAGGTGCCCTGTAAATGGTAATCACTATCATTGAAGGGTGAGCCAAGAAACACATTGTATGTGTGTTAGTATCACAGCAGGTTTGCTTCCAGAAAATAAAATGACATTTTAGTTCTCTTTTACAAGATGAAGGTGAAAACCCAAAACGCAAAAGGGAAACTTTATAACAATTTGTATCACAAAAGTGATACCAATCTGGGACAAAGTGTTGTGTTGGGATTTTCTTTCTACTCTTAATAATATTTTATGTTTGAAAGTATCCCTATCTACTAATAATAAAGGCAGAGATCTTGCAAACAAAAATGCCTCCTAGAAAGAAGCTTAAAAGTAGAGAAAACAATTATTTTGTGAGTGTGGTGTCTACATGGAGGGAGAATGAATGATGGCAACAAATGTTGGTGCTTCACTCAAGTGTTCCTTGTGCTGAGCCTTTGAGTTGCTCTGGAAGTGTTGGACCCCGTGGTTTTGCGTCATGAATGGCTGTTTTGTTTTTGCATCCTAGTCTAAAAGGTACAATACACTTCCATGCTGTATATTCCTTTTGGTTGAGATTATCCAAGCAAATAGATTTTCCTTTTTACTATTGAAAAGCAAATTGTACAATGTTTTTGTTGAGACAAATATTCGTATGCCATAACATGTTGCATGTGTTTTAAAAAACTGTGTGTCTTTTACCATTGTAAAAACCCTTCACAATGAAAGGCTTACATTTTTTATAATTGGATATTGGAATGTCCATTGGTTCACAAAGGGATCAGGATGCCTTAGAAACTGAGGGCAGGTCTAGATTTAGAGGACCAGTCATCCAAAGTGATCTTTTTTCAACAGTATGTGTTTTGCAACCCATATAATTGGTAAGGTCCCTTTAAGAAGGATCCACTTGTGAATTTGGAAGAATTTATAATGTTATCCTCAGTATATAGTTGCTTGTGTATGAAAGTGTTTTTCTTTTTTTAATAGACAAAAACACTGTCTTGACAATACCTTAATAGGAATCATTTGAGGAGTTCTCAATGTCTAATAATAGAACAATAGAACTCCCTTAATTCAGCGCTGGACTGATGTGCCATACTAGCCAGAGAGTAAAGTTCTGAAAACACTACTTTGTCCTTAATTTGAAAGTCCACTGAACAGTTGCCTGAGGACACCAGAGAATAAAGGCCCCAATTGATACAATAGGCAATCATTAACTTCTGTTTGGCCAAGGACCTTCCAACCTGGATTTCTCACAATTAACTAAATGTATCTTGGCTTGTTGGCCCAAAACTGTTGGTGTCTTCATCTTAGAAATGTGGCAAATAGTCATGTAGCTCACACTTAGTACCTAAGCTATGACCCACGTAAACAATGATGGGATTTAAGAGATCTAAGAATATTAAAGACCACATATTAAGAGTTTGCCTTCAGAGCAAAGGAAGAAGCACCGTTCTTATTGCCCAACTGGGTCTGTTATATTTATTAGGCCCTAGAAATGTGGACACTGTTACATCTAAGGGGCGGATGAAAGAGAGAACTTTGTGTAATATATGTTATTTTCAGAAAAAAGTGTGTATTTTGCTAATATCCCTTAGCTTCTTGCGTGGTACTGTCAGGATACTGGTTCGAGTTGGGCCAGTGTTCTCTGGAAGAAAATGAAATCTCATTAAATTTGTACAAAGTATAATTTCAGAACATTGCCGCTATGCAACAACATTTCGCTGGGACCTAGTAGTGTTTGGCAGACAATAGATACAACAAACTGAATACCAACAGACAAGGAAAAAACACTTAAACAACATACGAGCTGCAGCTCTCGGAATTTTGTGTACTGTATATGGTGACAATGACCTCAAATATACCCACCTCCACTCTAATAAGTTCAAGACTCTGATCAAGAAACTTAAAGATATGCAGTGAAATCAGAGAAAGATTATGAGGACTGAATCTAGATCACCGACTTCTCCAGGGAGAGAGTCTTATCTCAACAGTGTCTCTGTGAAGGTCATGCGCCTGTGTGCATGTCTATAAACACCTATTGTAGTGAATGAAGCTTGTTTTACAGAGTATAGCTTTTCAATGTCTCTGTAATATATATTTTTTCTCTGTCTTCCCTTATTAAATGCAAACTATGCATATTGTCACAGGAGGCCTTGCAAATTAGACTGAACCACATCTGGCATCTGCTTCTGAGACTCCACCAAGGATTTTCTTTCATGTGCAATTAAAATGATATCATTTGTTGACAAGACAATGGCAGTGTATTGAAAAGTGAGTATTGTTTTAGCTCATATGATGTTAATTGTAGTTACCTCCCAAGTGGACTTTTAACAAAACATATGGCCAATTTGGCAACCAGACAAAGGAAGAAAGTAGAACAGCTAGTTCGGGTTCAACATCACCAGTTTGCTGCACTCATATTAAACATTTCAAAATGCAAAATGAACCCCAGACTCTCTTAAGTTGCATTTATATGAAAGATTGCTATTCTGCAGGATGAACAACATTTTACTATCTTGCATTTAAATGGCAGACTGCAGTCATCTGTAATCCCTGACTTTACTCAGCGAGAACAGCTGTAGCTCTCTGTATCCTGAAGTGTAAAATGATTAAATCTCATGGATGTTTAATCAATTACCTTTTTTTCAACACAGCATAGTGCTATCTTAATGGAAACGATTTGGGTCAAGCACGATAAAGCAGACGCAATGGCACTAATGACCAACGAGCAGAGAAATCTAAAGCCTATTAGTAGAGGGAGGTCAAAGAATATATCTTTCCTTAAATCATTTAGCTTTTTTAGGTTCATACTAGAACAATTATTAGGAGTGTATGCCGCCGGCGCATAAAATGAAGTATTGTTACATTTAGTTTTTAAAAACTCAGCCACCCTATGAAATCGGATTTGCACCCGTGCCATTGGAGTACAGTTAAGAAAAATGTTTTCCAAAATAAGCAGCTAAAATGTGCATTTAATATGAATAATATTACATCCAAGATAAAACATTGATAATACAACATGTGATGCTTCTTTGTGTTAGACATGATGCATTAAAGGAAAACAGGATAACTCTCTTCCCAACGTGATTTGAAAACATTTTGGGCCAGATGTCTGAAGCCATTTTGCAGCAGCAAACCCTGTGATGTACTAACTCACAGGGCCTTGCAACTCCTAAATTGCCTCTTAATAAGTACTAACTGTAGGAAAGTATGCCTCTTTTTTGCAGGTTACGCCCAATTTCTGCCTGATGTCAGTGTGTTTTTCACTGGTTCACTAGGATCCTGATGGTCAGGACCCCAGTGCTTATGGTTTATAGCCTGCTTGTCAGTGTGTTTCACTGTTTTCTAAGTTGTCACTGGGGTCCTGCTAATCCGGACCCCAGGGCTCATGCTCTCTCTGTTCCTAAATTTGTCACTACATACTGGCAACTCAGTATTTCACTCCAAACTGGCATACTGTTCCCCCCTTATAAGTCCCTAGTGAATGGAACCTAGGTACCCAGGGCATTGGGGTTCCTGGGGATCCCTATGGGCTGCAGCATTTCTTTTGCCACCCATAGGGAGCCCAGGCAAACACTTCTACAGGACTGCATGTGTGGAAATGTGCATTCAATATTTCACAGCCATTTTCACTGCACCAGGTAACTTTATAAGTCACCTATTTATCAGGTCTTAGAACCCTGAAGGTTGGGTACAAAGTACCTGTGTGTGAGGGTGACCCTTCACTAGCAGAGGTGCCCTCACGTCATCCGGGCCCTTTTTCCCAGACTTTGTGAGTGTCGGGGGCACCATTTTAAGTATGCATTGGACATAGGTAAATACCTATGTCCAGCATCACAATGGTAACTTCGAATATGGCCAAGTAAGGTGTCTAACAACTGGGAATTGTTCCCCAATACGGATTCCAGTATTGGTTTTACAATCAAATACACTCTGGGGGCTCCACAGTGGACCCCCAGCACTGCCATACCAGCTTTCTGAGGTTTTCCAGCAGCCCCAGCTGCTGCCACCTCACAGACAGGCTTCTGCCCTCCTGGGGCTCGACCAGCTCAATCCCAGGAAGGAATAACAAAGTGTTTCTTTCGGGAAAGGGGTGTTACATCGTCTCCTTTGGAAATAGGTTTACAGACATGGGAGGGATATCCTACAGGAGCCTCTGGAAATGATTTGAAGGACACAGATGGTGCTCTACTTGCATAATCCAGTCTTCTCCAAATCAGGGACCCCCAGGCCCTGCTCTGTTGTGAAACTGGACAAAGGAAAGGGGAGTGACCACTCCCCTATCCATCACCACCCCAGGGGTGGTGCCCAGAGCTCCTCCAGAGTGTCACTGAGTTTTGCCATCTTGGATTCCAAGGTGCCAGCAGGTGATGACAGAGACCCCTCCTGATAGGTGTTTACCTGGTTAGAGGACCAATTCACCTCTCAGGGCTATTTAGGGTCTCTCCTCTGGATGTTTCTTCAGATTTGGATTGCAAGACTCCAGCAGGAATGCTCTGCATCCTTTACTTCATCTTCTACCGAAGTATCAACTGCGGACTGCTCCAGGAACACTACAAAACTGCAACAAAGAAGCTAAGGTGACTTCTGCAACATTGTATCTTCAGCTCCTGCCAGCAACTGCAACAGTTTCCAGGTCATGCATCCCCGAGGACTGCCTGTCTTCAGCCTGCACCAGGAGAACCAAAGGAATCTCACGTGGAGTGAGAGAGTCACTTCCATGCTTCAGCAGGCACCTCTCTGCAGCGATGACCGGTGGCTTGGGTCCCCTCTCCAGTTGACAGGTGTGGATCCAACAACACAGGTGGTGGACTAAAGTGCTCCGGCAGTCCCAACGTCCAGTTATCCAACTTTGGTGGAGGTAAGAGCTTGCCTTCCCAAGCAAGACAGTACTCCTGTGCACTGCGTGACTTGCAGCTTCCAAGGCTTGTGCGACTTTCCAAGAAGTTCTTTGTGCACAGCACAGCTTAGCCCCCCAGCACTCCACCCTGTGACACACAGCTTCCTGAGTGGTTCTCCGGCGGGGTGGGAATCCTTTGTGTTGTGCTGCGTGGGCCTCCATTTGCACCTTCTTTGTCCTCATGCTGTGAGACTCCTGTTCACCTTGTTGGGTATTCTGAGGGCTCTCCGACTTCCAGAGAGCCGCTTCGGCCTCGCTCTTCTAGGTACAGGCCACCAGATCCCTACTTGTCCCAGGCAGCGCCTTTTTCTGCAAACCGTGAGCTTTGTATGTGGCAAGGCTTGTTGGCAGAATCCAGCGATGCATTCATCCATCTGGCGTGGGACATCTTCTGCACCAACCAGGAACCCATATCTATCTTCATGCAATACTGACTTTGTCTTCTCACTGATGGTTCTCCTTTTGCACCTTCATCCAGATTAGCAGGGGCTCCTTTTCTCCCTGGACTCCTAAGTGCTTCTTGGACTTGGTCCTCTTCTTCCACAAGTCTTCAGGTCCAGGAGTCTATTGTTCGTGTCTTGCAGTCTCTTCTGGTTCTTGCATTATCTTCTATCACAACTTCTAGTGTGTTTCAGGAAACTTGCTGTGTTTTACGCCTCCTTTCCTGGGCTCTGGGGTTGGGTCTATTACCTACCTTGGGTGTTTTCTTACACTCCCAGCGCCCCTCTACACAATACATTTGCCTATTTTGGAAACCGACTTTCGTATTCCACTATTTTGGTATTTGGTTTGTGTTCGCCCTAGAGCCTTTGCAACCTATTGTGATTTTCACTATTTGCACTGTATTCTTACTATCCACTTACCTGTTTTTCTTTACTAATGTATATATTGTGTGATTTACTTCCCTCCTCAGGGAATATAGGGGGTCATTCAGACCTTGGCGGACGGCGGTGGCCGTCCGCCAAGGTACCGCCGACAAATGACCGCACCGCGGTCAAAAGACCGCGGCGGCCATTCAAACATTTCCGCTGGGCCGGCGGGCGCTCTCCAAAAGAGCACCCGCCGGCCCAGCGGAAATGCCCCTGCAACGAGGACGCCGGCTCAGAATTGAGCCGGCGTAGTTGCAGGGGTGCGACGGGTGCAGTTGCACCCATCGCGTATTTCAGTGTCTGCAAAGCAGACACTGAAATACTTTGTGGGGCCCTCTTACGGGGGCCCCTGCAGTGCCCATGCCATTGGCATGGGCACTGCAGGGGCCCCCAGGGGCCCCGCGGCACCCCCTACCGCCATCCTGTTCATGGCGGGTTTCCCGCCATGAACAGGATGGCGGTAGGGGGTGTCTGAATCCCCATGGCGGCGGAGCGCGCTCCGCCGCCATGGAGGATTCAATTGGGCAGCGGTAAACCGGCGGGAGACCGCCGGTTTACCCTTTCTGACCGCGGCTGAACCGCCGCTGTCAGAATGCCCTTGGGAGCACCGCCAGCCTGTTGGCGGTGCTCCCGTGGTCGGTGACCCTGGCGGTCACCGGCCGCCAGGGTCAGAATGACCCCCATAGTCTCCAAAGTATTTTTGGCCTTGTGTCACTAAAATAAAGTACCTTTATTTTTGTTACACTGAGTACTGTCTTTCATGTGTGTGAGTACTATGTGACTACTGTGGTATTGAAAGAGCTTTGCATGTCTCCTAGTTCAGCCTCTGCTGCTCTGCCTACAGCTACCTCTAGACAGCCTGGATTCTAGGTACTGATTACATTTCACTTATAAGGGATAACTGGACCTCGAATAAGGCATAACTACCTTTGGTACCCACTACAAACCAGGCCAGCCTGCTACAATAATCCCATTTTGTGTAAATATTTAACTCACTAAAGGGGTTTAGAAATCCATTTCAAATCGCATTTTGGAAATGGTGTATTTAGAGTGTTCCTTCCAAATTCCAAATCAATGTGTCAATAGTTTGCAACCATAATTTCGGTCACAACCCATTTATAGATTTCTGAATCTGCGAAGGAGATAATAACTCATCTGTGACGAGCAATGGTTCCCTTTGTAACCCATTCTCTTTTGTGTATGTTTAAAAAAGATTGGTTGTGGATGGGCACTGGTCTAGTGGGAATCCTGTCAGGGCCAGCTAGGGAAAAAACAGTGCAATTTTTTAAAGGCATTGTCTGTTATTTCATAGAACAGTCTGTTTAAAAAAATGCTTTTTATTTGAGAATTCAAACACAGAAATAGGTTTCAGCAGTCCCTCTCAAACCACCAGCCCTGCTTTAATATCCAATAGTGACCTGCCTAATTAGTACCAATAATTAGGTCACCCCATAACTCCCTGCGACTGGGCATTTTGAGATGCATCTTGTCAGTATATAGGTCACATTGAAAAATGACAGGCAGTTTACAGCTTGAAGACAAGCTGCCCGATCATTTATCTAGCCCTTAATCTTCAGTTTTAAACTCCCTCTGCCAAAGCACAGCCTCTGAGCCACCAATTTGAAGGCAAAGCAGATCATCTCAAATATATGGTGTTACCACAGCCTCCACAGTCAGGAGGTTATTATGAGTCTGGTGGTCACTAGACCGCCAGACTCGTGGTGGCAGTCGGACCACCACCAACGTGGCAGTCGGAGAACCATAATAGGACCACAGCGGCTGTGTTGTGGTCAGACTGCCAGCACCGCCAGGATCAGAGATCCCAGTGGTCTGGCAGTTGCAGCACTCTCCTGGGGATACGACCTTGTTCTCCGCCTGCTACCGCCATGAAAAGGTTGGAGGCGAACGAGTGCAGGGGGCCCCAGTAAGGGCCTCGTTTGCATGCATTTAGCATGGGCAGTGCAGAGATTCCCCTGGCCAGCACCCTTGCAATGTTCACTGTCTGCTTTGTAGTGAACATTGCAAGGGTGCTGGTGCACCCTGCATCCTACAGCATTGTCGCCGGCTCGATTATGCTTTCCCACCAGGCTGGGACGGGGACTCAGGTTTCCACCCGCTGACCTAGCAGAAAACTCTTAATGGGCCTGGCGGGGAGTTAGCCACTATGGCGGCAACTTCCCAGTCGGACGTTCGGCGGATGGCCTAAACCATCCGCTGAACTCATAATGAGGCCCTCACTATTGACCTGCAAAGAACCGCTCATGTGACAACTATGGGTGTGTGAAATTATGAAACCTTGCAGCTCAAATCACTGAAAAACTTATTTAAGCTACAGATAGCTAGGCAAAGTGCATAGCTATTTATAAATTTATTTAAAAAATACATTTCGGACAGCATAACGCAATGGGGGCTAGTGTTGCTCGGCGACCCTGCCTCTCCTGTTAGGCCATTGCTTTCTAAAAAAATTGAAAACTGTCCCAAATGTCTCCCAACCCTCCAAATGAGATTCCCTGCCAGCACACACTGCCACTGATTTTCATGGGTATTACCACGCCACCCTGCTTTGAATGCCAGCACTTTCCCTACCATTACTTCCTGCACTGACATTGCATCTCTGTCTAACACCGACTGGCATCTCATGGGAGAACACAGCATCATATTGTCATTTCCTTCCACAGCATGCCCCTCTCAGAGACAATCTGAAGCGGGAATGACTTATGACTCCTGGGCATGCACATTCAGAAGAAATTATAAAACGGTGGCTGCTTACACAAAGCCTAAATGTTACTATTTTAACCAAAACCTTCCAGAGTAATAAGTTCACTGACCCCTTGTAAGAATTTTGTATTTGTAATTGCAGTCCAATTTTCATTTGCCCTTATTGGGTAGATGATCCATTAAAAGCTGGCCATATTTCCCAATCCTGTGATTCCAAGAAATCTCTGAGGATATTATGATGCCTGGTGAGTAGAAGGTGGGGGCTTCTATCATCCTGCACCCCAAGGCACCATTGCTACTCACAGGTTTAACTTCTTTGGGGTCTTCAAGCATCCATTGACAAAATCAAAGTCCGGGGGAGTCTCCTACTTGTATTGGCTTTTCCTTTTTGCTGATGGTGCTTTGTTCACTGTAGGAAGTTTCCACACGCCAAAGATAAGGGAGTAACGGAATGCACACACATATTGCCCCCACACGCAGGAGGTACAGGCATTGTTTCTCCAGGGAGACTGGGGCGAAGAATGACTCAGCACTGGACCTGCCATATTGGCTATAGCAAACTCAAGTTAAGCAAAATAATAGGTGAAGTTTACCTATGTTTAATGTACACCCACTTTCTTGCTTGCTTTGCACAATTGTTATTGTATTATGGTTGTAGATGTGGTCTAACAGGCTCTGCATCAATTGCGGTTAGTAGGAGACGATGAGGAAAATAAGTTGACTGGGAACATATTTGAGTGTGAATCCATAGTTTCTCATATTGTTAGATCTTGCGAGAACACATAGAAATAAGTAAATTATCAAATAAAGCAGCACTGAAAAAACAAGAGGGTACAACTGTTTATAAATAATAATGACATTAATATTTCCAAACTTCCAATCAGATAAACAGAGGAAATGTAGTTGCTTGTAACTGTGTAGCACAATATAAAGCCATAACACAAACGAGAGAGTGGGGGAGAGTTTGGCTCAAAAACACAGCCAGTGCCCCATACTGTCTCCCCTTTATCATAGAACGATATACACAAGGAGTATGGGGTGTAGTGAGGGGACCAGAGGCAAAGAGGTTGCCCTTAGTCCTAGAGTCACATAATTTGAGACTTGGTGGTGTTACAAGGGTAACTGTGAAGAGGAAGGGAAAGTTTCCTTTACGGACTAGGTGGTCTCACACACATTACAGTGTCTTGCCTCATCACATTACCACCTAGCCCCACCCAGGGAGGACACTGCCACCTGGGCGGACTCATCCTCCGGACTCATCCTCCAAGTTAAAAGAACTAGGGGGGAGTGCTGAAATTAGAATTGTCTGGATAAACAAGGGATCCAGCTGTGATAGGGAAAATCTCAAAATACCTAATCAGTCCCCTGTGTAATGGTACACCTTTAATTGTGGTGACTGCTGGTATGGATAAAAGAAGTGATGGGTCACCTACTGAGAATAATGACTTGAAGAGTCACCTAATTGTTGATGCATGGCCAACATGTTTCTGCCAGCTACAGAGAGCCAAAGGATGTCTGGGGGCATTCGTCAGGGCCTGGGATCCCTAAATCTCTGTGTTAAATTCAATATCCAAGTAAGGGTGGATTACATCCTACAGAGGTGCTCTAGTGAGGAAACGAAAGAAGGCCTACCTGTGGGCAGCTTAACCACGGTAGTCTAGAATAAGAATGGTAATTATTATAACGTTTCATCCAGGTGTGACACAGCAAACCACAACAAACAAGTGAGTGACTCATGAGTCACGAGTGCATGCACTAACATGTTATAGACCTGACGCCCTAAATGGTGGTGGCAGGTCTCAAATAAAGGAACTAGGAAAGAAACTCTCTTACCCTATTCCTGGTAGGCTAATTGACCCTGGTCTATGGGGGGGGGAAAGTCCCCTTATAGTCACACACTAAAAACATCAGAGACATAGAAGGCAAGAAACACTGTAGGTAACTACTAACTGAGAGACACAGATGCTAAAGGTGCACACTGTTTATGGGCGTAAAGTTTAGGTACTCCCTAACAAACATAGGTTATAAGGTGGAAGTTATGAGAAAGTCATTATCAGTACACACATATTCAAATTAAAGTTGTAACCAAAGATCCATGGTTACACTGGGGTCATGTGTGTGTCGTTTGGAAAAGGTGCAGCATAAGCGTAAAAAACAGTATATAAATACACACATGCACCTATGTAGTATGTAGTATTTTATAGTTACCTGAGCTAACTATGACCAACACCCCCCTCAATGCACTGCTTATGACTTCACCTATTACATAACTCATGACATGGTCAGTGACATCACTGATGTCATGTAGATATCTAGGGATGTGGATCCTCCATGGATCCCCTGTGGATCCTCCACAGATTGGTGGATCTGCATGCCAACAGCAATGCTGTGAATGGCTGGCCACAACCTGAGAGGGTTTTCTCAGCCGCTATTTTGTTCTTTCAGACTTGGTGACTAGCATTGAAAATAAAATTAAAAGGTGATAGAAGGGGTCAGAGTAATGATACCCTGACTGCACTGGAGTAACGGAGGGGTCTGTGAGGGACCCCTCATGGGCAAGAAATAATAAAAAAGTGTGCTTTTTTGGTGCGTGAGTATCCGGGAATCCACCTTGAAATTATTGATGAGATAACTGTGTATGGCAGCGGTGGTGTTTATTGTAACCTAATAGTCACCTTAGGGCACAAATTGTACTTACTTGAGATAACTATAACAGCTGTAAAAATCTGAACCTAACGATTATGTCCCAGTAACCTTTGGTATTTTCAAATTTTAAAAAAACATATATCTATATATATTTGGCGCAGTTTGACGAATCTTCACAAAATTTTGAAAACTAATATGACAGTTAGTTCAACTGCAGTCTTGAAAGTTTTTGGGTGATCCCTCAAGCATTGGCTTAGAAAAAGGTGGGGCCAAAACTGCATTTTTCGATGCATTTTTCCAAAAGCTCTTTAGACACACCTACAGCCTGAACCACTGGATGGAATTATACTAAATTTGGCAGGATGCTAAATCTTGGTGCGGAGATTGTGCATTTTGTGATTTAGTGTGAATTTGGTGAGTAGTTTTAGAGATATAATTAAGGAAAAAAAATACAGATATCTAGGGATGTGGTGGATCCGCTGATCCAACAGTCCCTGTGGTCATCTCTGATTTGCTGCCAATATTTCTACCAGGAAGTGTTGGCATCCATTTTAAGATTCAGGTTCAGGCTAGTCCCAAAAGAGAACATTAAAAAAAGAAAAGGGGCCAGGGTCGAAATACCCTAACCCCCTTGTTTTGGTCCTGGGGTTCCCCTGTGACACCGCCAGGGCAAAAAAGCATTCTTTTTTAAAATGTTCAGCAAAATCCATGGGTGGATCTGTGGAATTCGCCATTTTTTAAAGAAAAAGTGCAGTCTCCTGTGCTTCTATTTTACATTTCCCCAGGGTGATCCAGGTCCAGGAGCAATAAAAAAAATAAAAAAAATGAAGGGGAGCACACTCAAATGGTTTGTAATGCCCTGCAGACCATCATCTTCTTCTGGCTCACATGTAAGTTAAAGGGGGGGCTGTTCAGACCCATCTGGGTCTCGGGGACCACCACCTCCCTGGGGCTAGTCAGCATATCTAAAAGAAGGAGGGGGTGCACTCCACCCTACTGGGTCATATATACGCCCCAGGGACCCCCACTGCACTGGGGCTAGGGCATGTAAAAGAAAGGAGGGTGATGTGCTGTCCCCTACTGGAGCCATTTATGGCCCTAGGGACTACCACCACCCAGGGCTAGCACTTGCTATATCCTTAATTGTCTACCATCAGGAGATAGCTGGTGCTTTTGTTTGGCCAAGCAAAAGCAAACACTATGCTTCCAGCAAGTGGGAGCTTTCAAAATTATCCTGCTTGCTGGAAGTATAGTTTTCATCTCTTTCTCTGCCAAAGACATGCAGGCAGGGAAAGAGGTGAAAGTATTGCTCACTTAAATGGGGAGCTGCATTTCCAGCAGCTCCCTTTGTGCGGGAGCAATGCCAGCTCTCACAGGAGGTGTGGAGCTAGCTGGGTCCTTGGGGGGTCTTGAGGTTTACCCGTGTTTCCCCACTTTCTTGAAAAAAAAATGCTGCCCTGCATATATATATAAATATATATGTATATTTACAAATATATATATGAATATATATATATATATATATATATATATATATATATATATAAACACCAATGAGATTAAGTGATGAAGGGCCCCATTACGACCCTGGCGGCAGTGTTCCGCCAGCTATTATGACCATGACGCACTGCTGCCCTGGGGATTATGAGTCCCCGACCGCCAGCCTGGCCACGGCGGTAAACATCACCATGGAAACTTGGGGTGCCCCTGGGGGCCCCTGCACTGCCCATGCACTTGGCATGGGCAGTGCAGGGTCCCCCAGGCATAGTCCCATCACGCACTTCACTGGCCAGAAACGCGTGATGGGTGCCACTGCACCCACTGCACATCAGCATTGCCGTCAGCTCTATTACGAGCCGGCAGCAATGTTGATGTGACTTTTCTGCTGGGCCAGCGGACGGTAACACTGTTACCTTCTGCCGGCCCAGCGGGAAAGTCGAAATAGGAAGCCAGAAATACCGCCAGCACTGGTGGTATTCTGGCACCCGCTACCAGGTTGTAATGATGGCCTAAGTGATTTTCTCAGAATCACAGGAAGTTGAGCCAAGGCTGGGACATCAACCTGGTTCCACATGTTGAAAGTCAGCAACTTTGCCAAAATTTTAACACAACTTGATAATGTTGGAAAGAGGATTATTCTTCGTAAGGCCACAATCTCACACAAAGTCCAGTTAAGGTCTCAATAAATTAATCCTTGCTCAACCCTTTGTAGCTTGGCCCATGAGCAATTAGGCTTAACTTTGGAGAAAGATATGTAAAGCATTTAATAACAATAAAACAGTAAATAAGTGAAACACAACATGCAATAAATATCCAACACCAGTTTAAAACAATAGGAAATATTTGCATCTTTAAAATGACACCAAGACTACAAAAATTCAATGTAGGAAACTGGAGATATGTACTTTTAAGGATCAGGGGCCAGATGTCTCAAAGTCCAGGTCTGCATTTCTTAAATAGCTAATTTTAAGAAATTGGTATTTGAGAAATGCAAATGAGTTGCTCGAAAATAGAGAATCCCTAATAGTGATTTCTTAAAATTCACAATCGCTATTAGGGAATCGCTATTAGGGAATGGGACTCCATTCATCCCTATGAGCCCATAGTTGTGAATGGTTTTGCATTTCCCAATTTGCAAATTCTTGTTAGGAATTTGCAATTTAGCTAATGAAAATCCAAGGGTGCTGGGAGCCTAAGGCCCCCGTTGATGCACACCCTTAAAGAAATTGTGCACATGTAAAGCGCACATATGCCCTAGGGGCATGTGTGAGCTACATCCCACTTTTAAAAATGTATTTTCAATGCATTCTTAAAATTGCACATGGTTACCACCAAATTTAAATTTGTGGTAATTGTATTTCCTAAATGACCAGTTTGCATTTAGGAAATGCATGATACATGTGCTTTGGAAATCACAAATAGGAATTCCCTATTTGTGATTTCCTATTCAAGGAAAAGCAATCTGTGATTCTCTATTCAGAGTTGCAATTTTAGGGAATCGCTAAAAATTGTGACTCCCTAAAATTGCTCTGCACTGACTTTCATGCATCGTGAAAGGTGATTTTGCATTCACCAATGGTGGAATTTACCGATTTGCACCGTTTGGGAATGCAAAATCCTTTGATACATCTGGCCGTAAATCTAAAAATGTGCTTTCTGGTACCTAAAAGCAAAAAGCAAAGCAAATTTTGAGCCTGACCACGGTAGAGCCCAACTCGGATACACTGAATGTGAGACCTTGGTCAAAATGTTACCTTCATACTTAGGGCGTGATTTAGAATTTGGCGGGCGTGTTACTCTGTCACAATGGTGACGGATATCACACCCACTGAAATCTAAATCCCATTATGTCCTAAGGGATTTAGATTTCTGTGGATGGGACATCTGTCACCATTGTGATGGAGTACCCTGTGCACCAAGTTCTAAATCAGGCCATTCGTTTTTTTTCTTTTTTTGGGGGTTTTTCTCTTGTCCTCGAGGGAGGCTTCTCTTCAGGCCAACTAGTGATGTGACTTCGTCAGCGTGACTCAGTGCAAGGTCCCGGTCAAATCCTGGAAATCTTGTAGACAGGGAAAAGCTCCAAAGCTTCAGCAGAATGTAGCTGAAATTCAGGATGGGTGACAGTTTGATCTTGCTGACTTGACTCTCATTCACAGGTCGGTTACTTTATGGAGTTTTTTTCCAAAGTTGCTCCAAACATCTCCAAACTTCTGGATCTTCTACCAGAAACCCTTTTTGGGGTCTTGCAGTGTCCACAAACGTGGTCCTATGTTCCAGCAGCTCTGAGTTGCTCCTTGGGCATAAGGACTACAATTCCTAGAATGCACCTGGTCAAAATCCGTATAAGGCCACTGTAAGCTGGTCATCTGGTTTCTTCTTGCAAGACATGATTCAGTGGACTCTTGTTAGCTCCTTTGTACCTGTGACTTACATGTAGTCTTCTCCTGGTTCTTTAGGACCAATGAAAAGCTCAAAGTGTGTAGCTGGTTCAGTCCTTGTGGGTGCAGTCCTTTAGATATGTATTTCCCATGATTTGGGCATTCAGGCTAATAGGCATTTTTTTCAGAGGAAAATATTTGTCTTATCTCTTACACACTGAGATGCTTTTAGAAATGATTTATGCGTGTCTCACTAACAACTTTTTTCATTTTTAACAAACTAATTTACAGACAGACACAGGGGACTGCTATGGGTACCGGTTTTGCCCCTAGCTGTGCAGGTCTTTATCTGGCCTAGTGGGAGGAACAGGTAGTCAGAACATCAACTTGTTTGACAAGCATGTAGTCCACTGGGTACATTCACAATATAGTTTGAATTTGGAGAGGAGATGTTCAAAATGTGCACACTTTTGTCAATTATTTAAATGACAACTCTTTTAATTTAACATTTTTGAGTCACATTGATACTAATTATATTGAGTTTTTGGATGTCAAGATTTGTAAGGAAAATAGGAAATTACCCAGTATTTTGCATCAAAATGAAACGGCTTACAACAGTCTATTACATGTGAGAAGTAGCCATCCAAAGAACCCGATACAAAGTGTTCCTTATGGTGAATTATTGTGTGCCTGAGGCAATTGTAGTTCTTATTGGGCTTTTCATCAAGAGGTTAAGATAATGACCAAGATGTTTCTTCATAGAGGTTATACTAAGTCTTTGATTGACATGGCTGTTCAAAAAGTACTCCTTGTTAATAGACAAGATCTTTTGACAACGAAAAGTAAAATGCAAGACGGAGGGCAATCTATCAGGTTCATCACTACTTACCTATGAATCATTCCTAGTACAGTATGCCCAAGGACAAAGCAGTGTGGCTACTTTCTCCTAACAGAATATTAGCAAGGTAGTAAAATACATAGCCTCTGTTACCAATGTATGTGTGCCCATGTAATTGTTGCAACATCTCAATGGTATCCAATATGTATGTTTGTCTACTCTGCTATTGTAATGAGGGCACTAAATATTTGAGTAAAATGCCTCCATTACATAGTTAAGAGCACACCTGAGTGCTGTAGATGGCTTTCGTACATCAATGTGTGCACAGGAGATCTGTGACACTTTGCACTTACCACATTTTCAGAGCTGACATACTGTTCCCTAACGCAATCACCTGGTAAAGGGACAAGCATAAGTGAGGTCGGTACTTACCCCCTTGTGGCTGCTGTGGCTGCCTTCAAAAGCCCAGCCAACTCAGGGTAGGCCACTGCCAAAATGTGGGCCATTTGGGGGGTCATGGTCCAATGGGCACCCTGTCCTTGTTGGGAGGACAGTCCCAGCTGGACCTCATCAGTTTTCCAGGCCCAGTCTCTTAGGTCCTCCCACCTTTTCCGACAGTGGGCGCTCTGCCCCGGGGTCCACACTTTCTTGGCAATGGCAGGCCAGATCCCATTCTCCTGATGGGCGTTGACCTGCATGGATGACATAGGAAACATAAATAGAGTGTCATGGCCACATGTTCCATGCTAAAACAGGCAGAGTAACTAACTAGTTAGTACAACTAGCCAAACACTTAGGCCCACATTTATACTTTGTTAGCACCACATTTGCGTCAAAAAGCGGTGCAAATGCGGTGCTAA
The DNA here is from genome assembly GCF_031143425.1 of Pleurodeles waltl. Classification (NCBI taxonomy): domain Eukaryota; kingdom Metazoa; phylum Chordata; class Amphibia; order Caudata; family Salamandridae; genus Pleurodeles; species Pleurodeles waltl. Next base: position 821,521,613 of record NC_090442.1, on the reverse strand, counting down.
AAAAAGTATAAATATGTGCCTTACTTTCTTAAATATCCCCTCCACTGATAGATGTGCATATGCTGTCAAGCCAGATGTGAGGTGGACACAGGCAGATGACATGCATCTTTAGCACCAGCTTCCATGTTATCACATATGTCCAGACAGCAAATGCATATGCAAAAATAGTATTTTAGGAGAAGTCTGGTATACCAACTTGACTAACCTTGTGCAACAGTCACAAGGTGGGTCAGTGAACATACATCAAATACTCTCCACAATTTCTCAGGACTCAATATCTGTCCCCGAACATAAGTACATGACCATGAACTCATCCCATTCTATCACAACTTTGGAACCGTACAGACCTTTAAGACACAATTGGTAAAGTTGTCCATCAGCCATTGCTTAGTGTTACAAAGTATAGTTGGGCTAAGGAAATGTTTGTGCACATGGTGCACTTACCTGCTCCTCTGGTGCACCATAGAGCTGTCCATACAGGAGTAATACCTCTTCCCCCACCAGCTTCTCCAGTGCCTCAGGTGAGAAGGCAGGGGCCCTATCACTTGTAGGACATTGTTTGATTGCTCCCAGTGGCAGTTCACAGCAGCTCAAGTCGAGGAGGTCTTGCAGGCAGCAGTATTAGGAGTCAAGTGAGAGATACAGTTTGAAATGGCAGTCATACCCTGTAGGAGGCTGGCCTGGCTTATAGTGGATACCTGATGGTATTTATACCTTGTTCCAGGTCCAGTTATCCCTTATTAGTAGATTAGTAGTGTTCTAGCAGCTTAGGCTGATAGAGGTAGCTATAGCAGAGCAGCATAGGCTGAACTATGAGACATGCAAAGCTCCCACTATACCACTTATATCATATAGCACTATATCATAAGAAAACACAATACAGGTACTTTATTTTAGTGACAATATGTCAAAAGTATCTCAGAGGATATACTCCCTTAGGAGGTAAGTAAAACAAACAAAATAATCAACACAAACCAAAACCAGGAAAGTAAAACACTTAGAAAAGTAGTGCAAACACTGTAGAACACAATGGAATGCAATAGGAGAAAATAGGCCTAGGGGCAACACAAACCATATACTCCAAAAGTGGAATGCGAACCACGAATGGACCCCAGGCCGAGTGTAGTGTGTAGAGGGTCGCTGGGAGTGTATGGAAACACTAAGGGTATCCAAGATACCCCACCCCAAGACCCTGAAAAGTAGAAGTTACCCTACTACCCAAAAAAGACAGTAAAGTTGATTCTGCAAAGACAACAACTGACTGCAAAGCATTGAAGATAGATTCCTGGACTTGAGGACCTGGAATGGAAGGGGACCAAGTCCAAGAGTCACGCAAGTGTCTGGAGGGGCAGGACCCCAATAAACCCCGGATGAAGGTGAAAAGGGCTGCCTCCTGGTGGAAGAAGCTGAAGATTCTGCAACAACGGAAGGTGTCAGGAACTTCTTGTTTGGTCAGAAGATGTCCCACGGCGTGCTGGAGGACGTAGAGTTCTTTCCATGCAGAAAAAACACAACCAAGCCTTGTTAGCTGCAAGAGTCTTATTAAATATTTTGGGTGCTGCCAGGGCCCAGGATGGACCAGGAGGTCGTTTCTTGGAGGAAGAGACAGAGGGGGCACTCAGCAGCAGAAGCAGGCAGCACCCGCAGAAGCACCTGAACTGGCATTCAGAAAATTAGAGCACGGCGGTCATCTCAGCACAACAAAAGACGGTGCCATGAAGTCAGAGGTCAACTCAGCGAGTTGGGCAATGCAGGATGGAGTGCTGGGGGCCTGGGCTGTGCACAAAGGAAGTCTTGCAAAAGTGCACAGAAGCCCTAGCAGCTGCAGATCACGCAGTACACAGGATTACTGTCTGTTACTGTCTGCAAGGACTTACCTCCACCAAATTTGTACAGAAGGACCACTGGACTGTCAGGGTCACTTGGATCTAGCTCCTGTGTTCCAGGGACCACGCTCGTCAAGATGAGAGGGGACCCAGAGGACCGGTGATGCAGAAGTTTGGTGCCTGCGCTGGCAGGGGGAAGATTCTGTAAACCCAAGGGAGATTTCTTCTTGGCTTCCAGTGCAGGGTGAAGGCAGACCGCCCTCAGAGCAAGCACCACCAGGAACCAGTCAAGAAGCCAGCAGGATGAGGCGCTACAATGTTGCTGGTAGTCTTCTTGCTACTTTGTTGCGTTTTTGCAGGCGTCCTGGAGCAGTCAGCAGTCGATCCTTGGAAGAAGTCGAAGAGCGAAGTGCAGAGGACCTCTGGTGAGCTCTTGCATTCGTTATCTGATGAGAAACCCACAGGAGAGACCCTAAATAGCCCTCAGAGGAGTATTGGCTACGTAACCAGGTAAGAGCCTATCAGGAGGGGTCTCTGACGTCACCTGCTGGCACTGGCCACTCAGAGGTCTCCTTTGTGCCCTCACACCACTGCATTTAAGATGGCAGAGGTCTGGGACACACTGGAGGAGCTCTGGGCATCACCCCTGGGGTGGTGATGGACAGGGGAGTGGTCACTCCCCTTTCCTTTGTCCAGTTTTGCACAAGAGCAGGGGCTGGGAGATCCCTGAACCGGTGTAGACTGGGTTATGCAAGGAGGGCACCATCTGTGCCCTTCAAAACATTTCCAGAGGCCAGGAGACGCTACTCCTCTCAGGTCCATAACACCTATTTCCAAAGGGAGAGGGGGTAACACCCTCTCTCATGGGAAATCCTTTGTTCTGCTTTCCTGGGACTGGGCTGCACATGCCCCAGGGGGGCACAAACCTGTCTGAGGGTTGGCAGCAGCAGTAGCTGCAGAGAAAACCCCAGAGAGCTAGTTTGGCAGTACCCGGGGTCCATGCTGGAGCCCCGGGGATGCATGAGATTGTCCCCACAATACCAGAATGGTATTGGGGTGACAATTCCATGATCCTAGACATGTTACATGGCCATATTGGGAGTTACCATTGTGAATCTACACATAGGTATGGACCTATATGTAGTTCACACGTGTAATGGTGTCCCCAAACTCACAAAGTCTGGGGAAATTGCCCTGAGCAATGTGGGGGCACCTTGGCTAGTGCCAGGGTGCCCTCACACTTAGTAACTTTGCACCTAACCTTCACTAAGTGAGGGTTAGACATATAGGTGACTTATAAGTTACTTAAGGGCAGTGTAAAATGGCTGTGAAATAACATGGACGTTATTTCACTCAGGCTGCAGTGGCAATCCTGTGTAAGAATTGTCAGAGCTCCCTATTGGTGACAAAAACAAATGCTGAAGCCCATTGGGATCTCCTGGAGCCCCAATACCCTGGGTACCTAGGTGCCATATACTAGGGAATTATAAGGGTGTTCCAGTGTGCCAATCAGAATTGGTGAAAATGCTCACTAGCCTGCAGTGACAATTTTAAAAGCAGAGAGAGCATAAACACTGAGGTTCTAGTTAGCAGAGCCTCAGTGATACAGTTATGCACCACACAGGGAACACATATAGGCCACAAACGTATGAGCACTGGGGTCCTGGCTAGCAGGATCCCAGTGACACATATCAAACACACTGACAACATAGGATTTCCACTTTGAGCACTCGGGCCCTGGCTAGCAGGGTCCCAGTGAGACAGTAAAAACACCCTGACATATACTCACAAACAGGCCAAAAGTGGGGGTAACAAGGCTAGAAAGAGGCTGCGTTCCAAAATGGCCAAAGGCAGCTGTGTGTTCCAATGGCAATATCCACCGTGGTAGTATCTGCCTACTGCCATTAAAGTGCTTCACTCAGTCAGAAACATATCTACACCATAGTTTTTAGTGCTGGCATTGTGCAACCATATGTAAAATTCGATTTAGTGGACATGTTGTAATATTCATGATATGTGATCAATGTATCATTAGTGGCATAGTCTACACCCTCATGGCAATTGGATCAATGATATTAGTGTTCATCATATGTGAAATATGGTAAGAATATCGTTATCACTGAGACTTTAAGTGATATGCGTATCCATTTCCTGGTCACAGTCGAGGTAAGGAGATGACATTGCAGCAATAAGCCATTATGGGCCAGATGTAGGAAACTTTTGCAAGTCGTAAATGGGTCACAGCGCTATTTGCGACCTCGCAAAAAGTGAAATGGGATGTAGAAATCGCATTTCAGAGTACCAAATAGCGATGCAACCCATTACCGACTTTCAAAAATTGTGACCTGATTTTGCGACTCGCAATTGTGAAGTCGCAAATTGCAAATCGCAAACCGACTGCACAAGCCAGTCGCAAATTGTGACTAGTCGCCTAAAGACCGTTTTGCACACCCAGAACACCACTGATTCCGAACAGGTGGTAACCAGAACCAAAGTATAAAAGGAGACCCAGAAGGCATCTGGGTTACTCAAAATGGCTGCACTATACATGATTGCATGGAGGAGGAGAGTCCAGGCTGCCCAGCAGAGGAAGAGGAGGCAGAGACAGGAGAGGATGTATCGAACTAGGCAGACACTATTTCAACAAATGGAGAATGAGATTTATGACAAATACAGACTGAGCAGAGCAGTTATCCTAGAGATCATTGAACTGCTGAAACCTTAGCTAGAATGCCAGACAATGCGCGGCTGCGCCATCCACACACATGTGCAAGTGCTATGCTCACTTCACCTCTTGGCCTCGGGGCGATTGCAGGGGGTGATTGCAGTGGCAGGTGGCATATCCCAAAGTGCCCTCTCACGATTCTTCAGACGTTTCCTAGATGCCATACTCGCACACATGTCCAGATATATATACCTTCCCAGGAATGAGGCAGAAATTAACAGCACCAATTTGGACTTCTACAGAATTGTCAACTTCCCCCATGTAATAGGGTGTGTGGACGGGACACATATACCAATTTGACGACCTGCAAATCTGGAATATGTGTTCCGCAATAGGAAATGTACCCACTCACTAAACATCCAGGTGGTATCTGATGCTCATAATGTCATTACTGACATTGTGGCTAAATATCCAGGGAGTACATATGATGCATACATATTCAGGCACAGTGGGATACAGTGGGATACACCAATGCCTATAACGTGGGGAGTTTGGCAAAGGATATTTATTAGGTACTGGCGAGTATACTCTGATGCCTTAAATACATGTTACTGCGTAACCCTGTGATGCCTGCTAAGTGTGCCTCTTTTGTCAAACAGGTGACAGTGCACATGCCCTGAAACCATGAATACTCACGCCATACCTAATACCTGGCAATCAGAATTGGAGGCGATACAACATTGCCACCCGATGTGGGCTATATCTCACCCCTGACAACACAGATTTGGAGGATGAGGAGCAAGAACTACCACATCGATAGCCTGGGGATGGAAGCATCGCAATGGAGGGAAGACAGAGACGGAACCACATTGCAACCCACTACTTTGGCAGGTACGTGGCAACCGCTCACTTATGTAAGACACACATAGCCCAGTAGTGTAGTTCAACAAGTTATCCCTTTATTTCAGGAATATAATGGGGAAACTATAGTCAACTAAACTGCATAATGAAAACAAAAAGTATAGTGTGACACATTAAGTTCATGTGCCTCTGTTACACCACATATTGCTAGCTCACAGCCTCCTGCGACTCCGGCCACCATGGCTCACTCCAGGTTGGTCCCCTGATCCCTGGTGGGCACTGCCACTCCGCAGGATCCGTGCGTCAGTGGCAGACACACTGCTGACACTGGAGATCTCACTATCCTTTGGGGTATCACCAATTCCCCTTGCTGCCTGATGGGTCTCTAGAAGGTCCACTGCATGGCTGATGCGGCCAGGTCCACTTGCCACATCACCTGCAAAATGGCCAAGTTCGACTTGCAGCCTCACTGTGCGCCTTGACAGGTAGGTTGTTGTGGTAGCCAGGCGCCCTATTGACACACTTAGGTGGTCATTACAACCCTGGCAGTCGGTGCTAAAGCGGCGGTAAGACTGCCAACAGGCCAGCGGTTAAAAGTTTGCAATTACGACCGTGGCGGAAACCGCCAACAAAGACAGCCACTTTAACACTCCGACCGCCACGGCGGTACAAACAAACAGCGCAGCAGTCACCGCCAACAGACAGGCGGAGGACAAAGTACCGCCCACAGTATCACAACCTACCAATTCGCCACCTTGACCGGGGCGGATTCACCGCGGATAAAATCACGGTGGAAACAGGATTCTGAAGGGAAAACTGTCACCTCTACACACCCCACGAGGAACTAGGACACCATGGAGCCGGAACTCCAAATTCTCCCTGCAATAGTCTTCCTGCTCCTCTACCAGGAGCACGAACGCCGGCGGCGAAGACCACGGTGAGTACTGCACCTATGACACAGGGGAGGAGGGAGGCAAAAATCAGGGACACACACACGCAACATGCAACACCCCCACCCCCACCCTCACCCATAACAACACACACACTAATACAGCATGATACATTATAGTTACACCCCCCAAACCCACCCCTGGAAGAATGCAAGGACAAAAGTAAATGAGTGTAACCATTATAATATATTAAAAGCAAGTAGGTAAAAATATATATATATATATACACCATTAACAAAATATACACCAAGCATAGTAGTCCAGGTAGTGCTCCAATTAAGTCGGTGGAACACTGGGCCCACACGGTATGGGCGAGGCCCACACAAGATCCCCGACCATGATGGAGAGAACACTGCAGGGGCATCAGAGAGCAAGAAAACAGGCATCTCAGGGGGAGGGAAAGGGGAGGCACCTCAGCCGGTTGAGTGCACAAGGCCAAATCCACGAGAGGGCCACATGCCCACTGTTCCATCCTGGGGAGTGCAAAGCCACAGTCTCTCAAGTCTCTACAGTGGGTGGTTTGCCCACTGTTCCATCCTGGACAGTGCAAGCCACAGTCTCACAAGTCTCTCCAGTGGGTGGTTTACCCAGTGTTCAATCCTGGGGAGTGCAAAGCCACAGTCTCTCAACTCTCTACAGAGGGTGGTTTGCCCACTGTTCCATCCTGGGGAGTGCAAAGCCACAGTCTCACAAGTCTCTACAGTGGGTAGTTTGCCCACTGTTCAATCCTGGGGAGTGCAAAGCCAAAGTCTCTCAAGTCTCTACAGTGGGTGGCTTGCCCACTGTTTAATCCTGGGGAGTGCAAAGCCACAGTCCCTCAAGTCTCTCCAGTGGGAGGTTTGCCCACTGTTCAATCCTGGGGAGTGAAAAGCCACAGTCTCTCAAGTGGATAACAGTCTCCACTGAATCTGGAGGGGGCATTGTGCCCAGAGTGCTTCATCCTGCTAAGGACAGAGGCAGTGGATGGAGCTCTCCACTGGTTCTGGAGGGGGCATGGTGCCCAGAGTGCTTCATCCTGCTAAGGACAGAGGTAGTGGATGGATCTCTCCACTGGTTCTGGAGGGGGTATGGTGCTCAGAGTGCTTCATCCTGCTAAGGACAGAGGTAGTGGATGGATCTCTCCACTGGTTCTGGAGGGGGCACAGTGCTCAGAGTGCTTCATCCTGCTAAGGACAGAGGTAGTGGATGGATCTTTCCACTGGTTCTGGAGGGGGCACGGTGCCCAGAGTGTTTCATCCTGCTAAGGACAGAGGTAGTGGATGGATCTCTCCACTGGTTTTGGAGGGGGCATGGTGCCCAGAGTGCTTCATTCTGCCCGTGACAGATTCAGTAGCATCAGTGCCCTTGGCGCTCATGGGCCAGCGGTGCTTGAGATGGCGGTGCCCTGTTCAGCGGTGCTTGAGACGGTGGTGCCCTATTCAGCGGTGCTTGAGACGGCGGTGCCCTGTTCAGTGGTGCTTGAGACGGCGGTGCCCTGTTCAGTGGTGCTTGGAGCGGCGGGCTCCTTTGCAGTGACTCAGCTGCTGGCGGTCCTTCATGGCCCAGCAGGGCTTGTGCTGGCGGTCCTCTCTGTCCCAGCGGGGCTTGTGCTGGCGGTCCTCTCTAGCCCGGCGGGGCTTGTGCTGGCGGTCCTCTCTATCCCAGCAGGGCTTGTGCTGGCGGTCCTCTCTAGCCCAGCAGGGCTTGTGCTGGTGGTCTTCTCTAGCCCAGCGGGGCTTGTGCTGGCGGTCCTCTCTGTGTCAGCGGGAATGACGGCTGTGGCCTCCTGGTCAGCGGGGATGACTGCTGTGGCCTCCTGGGCAGCAGGGATGATGGCTGTGGCCTCCTGGGCAGCGGGGATGACAGCTGTGGCCTCCTGGGCAGCGGGGATGATGGTGGTCTCCTCCGCCGTGCTGCTCTTCCCAGACTTTCCTGGTTTCTTGTGGCCCTTCCCCACCTTGGAAGGTGTCGCAGCTGACTCCACACTCCCACCGGGACCCCTGGGAGCGGCTTTGGTGGCTGGAGTTTTCCCCCTCTCCCACCAGCCACTGGCCAACTTCTGATGCTTCACAGGTGGGGGACTGTCTGTGCTGTGGCTCCGTGACACACTGGCTGCCCTGGTGGCCGGTACACTCCAGATTCCGGCGACTACAGGCACCACTGGTCCTGGAGACGTTGTGGTTAAGGTGCTAGTTCGGGACATAGGAGACGGACCAGGTTGGGGAGGTGTGGGAAAGAGGTCAAGGTTGGACAGGAAAAGTTTTTGGGAGACACTGGGACGGGTAGCTGGAGGGGTTTTGGGAGTGGAGGAAGAGGTTGTGGTTGTAGGAGGTGTTCGTTTGCTGACTTTGGGTGAAGGTGCATGAGCTGGAGGCTGTTGTGAGGTAGATGGCTGTTGGGTGGGTGTGTGCCTGCATTTGTGAATCTTGGGGGGGGTCATCACAGACACACTGGGAGAGGACACAGGGGACGTGTGAATGGTAGCGGGTGTGGTGGTGGGTGTGCTGGTGATGGTAGTAGTGGCTGTAGATGTAGTGCATGCAGGTGTGAGTGTAGATAAGACTGGGAGGGAGGAGGGAGATGAGGAAGAGGGGGACACAGTGGAGGCAGTGGATGTTGGTGTGTCTGCATGTGTGTGATGCTTGCGGGAGTGCCTGTGGGATGTGTGGTGCTTATGTTTGCCTGAGCTTCCCTTGTGTGTTGACGTGTGTGCATGCTGGTCTAGAGGTGTGCTTGGGAGAGGCTGGGATACAGGGGATTGGGTCTGAGTGGAGGAAGTTGGAGGGGGGAGGCTAGACACAGGGACAATGGCTGCCATCAGTGCTGAGGCCAGAGTCTGAAAAGCTCACTGAAGGACCGCCTGACCAGAAAGAATGCCCTCCAGGAATGCATTTGTTTGTTGCAACTGCCTTTCTTCACCCTGGATGGCATTCAAAATGGTAGACTTCCCAACAGTGAGGGACCTGAGGAGGTCAATGGCCTCCTCACTGAGGGCAGCAGGGGTGACTGGGGCAGGGCCTGAGGTGCCTGGGGCAAAGGTGATGCCCACCCACCTGGGTGAGCGGGCACGGGGCAAAGTCTGAGGGGCTGCTGGGAAGGCAGTGCTGGAAGGGGGGGTGGCGGCTGTACCTGTAGATGGGGGGGCACAGATGTTGCCACCACCACAAGGGAGCTCCCATCAGAGGACGAGTCCGTGTCGCTGGTCTGAGCTCCTGTCCCCTCTGTGGAGCTCCCCTCGCCCTCCGTCCCACTGGTGAAATCCGATTCCGTAGTGTGGCCCTCCATGCCCATGTGGGATGCAGCCCCCTTGTGCTCCGGTGCCACCTCTCCTCTGCCTGATGATGCTAATGCACACAAGAACAGGGAGACCACAAAAACGGGGGGACGACAGAAGAAAGACATGTTGAGTGCATGCATTACCGCTACCGTTGGCGGACACGACAGACACACAACCCTCCTGCACTACGCCGTGCTCTTGGGCTCCACTGTTCAATTCCTGGGAAATGGCCTACTAGGCTATGGACGACATCTGCACACATGGATGACACAGGGGCATGACTAGGTGTACTTGGCACTCTACAGAGGTGCAGTGGGGTGCCACATGGCCTGCCTTACGGAGGGACCTTGCCTACAGAACTCGCCCAGGCCTAGGGAAACCCACAGCCCACCTCCCCCACCCAGACACCTCCACTGCGCGCAAGATCAGCAGAATGAGAGTGTTCTCACTCCCTTGTGGCTGCTGTGATACTCTCAAGCGCCCATCTAACTTCAGGTATGCCACCGCCAGGATTCTGAACATCAGGGGGGGTCATGGTGGGATTGGCACCCCTCCCACGTTGGTAGGACATCCCCAGCTGAGCCTCCGCCATCTTCTTGCTCCAGCGGCGAATGTCCTCCCATCTTTTCCGGCAGACCCCCAGGGTCTGATCGTGCCACAATCCAGGAACTGGGTACCCAGTTGGAGCCAGACCTGATGTCAGCTATCTGCCATCCCACAGGAATGCCCCCTCAAGTGCAGGTGCTGTCAGTGCTCCATTTCCTAGCAAGTGGGTCATTTCAAACAACAGCGGCCATAGTATCAGGGATGTCCCAGCCTATGTTTTCCAACATGTTGTTCAGAGTGTTGTCTGCTCTGCTGAAACACATGAGGAGCTACATCGTTTTCCTCAGGTGGAGGATTTGCCTACAATGAAAGGTGATTTCTATGCCCTGGGACAAATCCCCAACATCATAGGTGTCATTGATGGGACAAATGGGGCTTTTGTCCCCCCCCACAAGAGTGAACAGGTGTACAGAAACCAGAAGAGTTACCATTCTATGAATGTACAGATGGTATGTTTGGCAGACCAGTACATCTCCCATGTGAATGCCAAGTTCCCTGGCTCAGTGCATGACACCTACATCCTGCAGAATAACAGCATCCCTTATGTGATGGGTCAACTCCAGAGGCACAGTGGGTGGCTATTAGGTGAGCACCTGGAAGCAAGTCAGTGGGAATGGTTGTCTGGGTCTGGGGATATCCATACAGGTTAGTGTGTGTCTAACAGTTGTCACTCGCCATTTGCAGGTGACTCTGGTTATCCCAACCTTTCAACGCTACTGACCCCAATGAAGAATCCCAGGACAAGGGCAGAGGAACGCTACAATGATGCCCATGGGCGAAATAGGAGGGTGATCGAGCGGACCTTCGGCCTCCTGAAGGCCATGTTCAGTTGCCTCCATATGACAGGTGGATCCCTATTCTACTCACCAAAGAAGGTGTGCAAGATGATCGTGGCCTGCTGTATGCTTCACAACTTGGCTTTGCGACAACAGGTGCCTTTTCTGCAGGAGGATGGTCCAGATGGTGGTGTTGTTGCAGCTGTGGAGCCTGTGGACAATGAAGACGAGGAAGCAGAAAAAGAAGACATGGACAACAGGGACTCAGTGATCCAGCAATATTTCCAGTGAAACACAGGTAAGACTACAAACCTTACTACTTACTACCTCTCTACTGTCTGTCGCTTTCACCCATTGTATGGTCACTGAGTTGTCACTTTCCCTTACGATTTCACAGATGTGGGTCCCACAGTGTGACATCTGCTTTGATTCCTCATGGACTAGAGCTGTGTGACATAGGTATGTTGACATTAAAAATGAAAGAGCTTTTTGCCACAGTGACTGCTAATACAGTATTCCGAAATCACAGACTGACTCCAGATTGTTTTGTGCTTTAAGGGTGTTTATTTAAGTGCTCAATATTGGAGGGAGTAGCAAAATGGTGAGGGTTGATGGTGGAGGAATGCCCATGGCAGAGTCCAGTCTATTAGTCACACAGGTACATTGCCCCAATGGGCACAGGAAGTGGAGCTGGGGCAGTTTAAGGATGGACAGGGTGACAAAGTGGGACAGTAGGATGACAAATCAGGGTGGTCTCATTTCTTGGCGGGGGTCTTGGCATCGTTCTCTGTCTTTGTCCTGGATCTCAGGGACCGTTTGAGAGGTGGTTCTCCCTCTGCAGGGGGTGAGATGCTGGTGTGGTGGTCCTGTGGTGGTGCCTCCTGTCCACTAGCGCCAGCGGAGGTGGTTGGCAGTTCATCGTCCATGCTAATGTCAGGGGCCCCTTGTAGTGCCACAGTGTCCCTCCTGGTGTTGAGTACTTCCTTCAGCACCCCTACGATGGTGCCCAGGGTGTAATTGATGGCTCTGAGTTCCTTCCTGAAGCCCGAATACTGTTCCTCCTGCAGGCCCTGGGTCTCCTGAAACTTGGCCAGTACCGTTGCCATCGTCTCCTGGGAGTGGTGGTAGGCTCCCATGATGTTGGAGAGGGCCTCGTGGAGAGTGGGTTCCCTGGGCCTGTCCACCCCCTGTCGCACAGCAGCCCTCCCTGTTCCCCTGTGTTCCTGTGCCTCCGTCCCCTGGACTGTGTGCCCACTACCACTGCCCCCAGGTCCCTGTTGTTGTTGGGGTGGTGGGTTATCCTGGGTTCCATGTAGTGGTGGACACACTGCTGATTGACGTGTCCTGGGGACGGAGGTATGGGCCCGCTGGGTAGGTGTTGTGCTGGTGTTTCCAGAGGGGGGAAGGTCTGTGGTGGCCTGTGACTAGGTGAGGGTAACCGACTGTCCAGAGGTCGCCGATGGGCCGGGCTGGTCACCTATATCCAGTTGGACAGAGGTGCTGTCATCACTGTGGGCCTCTTCAGTTGGTGGTGTGGACATGTGTGGACATTTGTGGACCCTCCTGTCCGGTGACGTTGGGTAGGGATCCTGCAGGGGTATAAAAGGATGTTTATTACATCTGTGTGTGCCATGGTGTGCAATGGGTGGGTAACCGTGTACCCCAGTGCTTGCATTCCTGTGTGGGACCTTGTGTGATGGTGGTTTAGGGGGGTGTATGGGTATGTGCAGTGGGCATGCTTTAGTGATGGGTGTCCATGCTTTGTTGTTGCATGCAGGGCTTGGTGTTAGGATGTGTGGTTTGTGATGTTGGGACATTTGTGAGGAGTTAGGGTGATGGGGGTGAGGGTGAGGGTGGAGGTATGTGCTGGCATGCAGGTAGGGTGGGGGATGTAATAGTTAAGATTTGACTTACCAGAGTCCATTCCTCCACCTAATCCTGCGAGGCCCTCAGGATGCAAAATCGCCAAGACCTGCTCCCATGTTGTTAATTGTGGGGGAGGAGGTGGGGGTCCGCCGCCAGTCCGCTGAAACGCCAGGTGGTGTCTTGAGAACACGGAACGCACCTTCCCCCGTAGGTCGTTCCACCTCTTCCTGATGTCTTCCCGATTTCTTGGGTGCTGTCCCACTGTGTTTACCCTGTCCACTATTCTTCGCCATAGCTCCAACTTCCTTTCAATGGAGGTGTGCTGCACCTGTGCTCCGAATAGCTGTGGCTCTACCTGGACGATTTCCTCCACCATGACCCTGAGCTCCTCCTCCAAGAACTGGAGTGTCTTTGACATGCCATGGGGTGGTGTAGGTGATGTATGGGGTGGTGTGTGAGGTGATAAGTGTGCTGATATGTAGTGGTGTGTAGTGTGAGGTGCGTAGAAGTTATGTGGGTGATGGTGTAGTGCCTGTGGATGCTGGTATTGTTGATGGTGGTGTCTCTCTCTGGCCTTCTCTCAGTAATTGTTGTTGTAGGGGTTTGTGCGTGATGTGGGTGTGTTTTTTATATTGTGTTGGGTGTGTGGGAGTGGTGTGTGTATGTGTATCAAGTGTGTGTATTTCGAATTGTCCAATGTGGTAGTGTTTTGTAAATGTATGTGTATTTTGAGCTCGGCGGTGTGTACCGCCAATGGAATACCGCTGTTGAAAGACCGCCGCATGGATTTGTGGGTCGTGATAGTGTGGGCATATTTCTGTTGGCGTGACGGTGGAGGATTTGTTTTCGGCAGTTTATCACTGACCTTTTGGTGTGGCGGACTTGTGTGGGTGTCTGAATTTTGGTGGATTCCGTGATGTGGGTCATAATAGCTGTGGCAGATTTCCGCAGCCGCGGCACTGTGTTGGCGGTCTTCTGCAAGGCGGTAAGTCGCTTTTACCGCAAATGTTGTAATGATCCCCTAAGTCTGTCCAAATGGGCAGCAGTGTTGTGCTCCCTGTGCCTTGCATGTGCCCTGTCTGCCACCATTTCCATGACCAAGTTGTCTATGGAAGAGGTTAGGTTTGCCATGTTTGCGTTCATAGTAGTAAACTGGTTGTCCACATTAGCAAAACCATGCAAGAGTGTAATCTGCAGTCTGGTCAGGTTACAATTCATCAACCGCATGTGTCTATTTTGCAGCCGGTGACTCTGCAGTAAGGATGCCTCCAGTCCCAACAATTGTTCGTCAGTGAAATCCTCCCCACGTGCTGACTGCATTGGGCATTGCCGTCTACGCACAGAACCAGCTGACATATGTGGTCGACTCTCCCTCATCATTGGCCCCGGTGTCACGTTGGCTACTTCTAAACCCAGATCAGGATCATCCATGTACTCTGGTGCAGGTTGGACGGGTGGTGTTGTCATGCACTCCCCTGCGGTTTCTGTGGAAGCTTCCTCTTGTGTGTGTATCCCTTGTTCCTCTCCCTGCACAGTGGCACTGTTGGTGGGTACTTGTGGGAGACCTGTGGGTCACAGGGGAAACACTGTCAGTGCCTCACATATGTTTGATGCTTCAGAATAAAAATGTCTCTATATTTGGACTACTGTACTACATTGCCCATAATGCACTGTTCTATAGGTTGCAAAACTAGGAATGGAGCTAATCTGGAGGTGCATGCTTATGTGTACTGTGGTTGTGTGCATTGTGTATAGAGTGGTGTAAATACGTGAATTTTGGTACTTATTTTTGGGTGCTCCTGGTGCTGAACTCTGAAGGTCTCCGATGCCAAGTACTGCCTCAGGCTCCAGAGTGGTCTCCACCATGATTTCGATGGCTGTAGAGGGTGGTACTGTAGATGGGCCTCCTCCAGTGCCATGCATCTCCCTCATACGTACAGCGACCCTTTCCTTGGTCCTGGAGCAAAGGTCATACCACCTTTTGCAGACCTCATCTAGTGTGCGGTGGCTAACTCCGATTGCATTGATTCTGGTGAGGATGTCCTGCCAGATTCTTTTCTTTTGGCTCTCAGGGACACTCATTGCTGCCTTTCCAAACAAATCATCATGGTGCAGGCAGCACTCCTCTGTGAGCACCTGCAACTCCTCATCTGAAAACTTTAGTTTTCTTTTCCTGCCAGCACTGGGTGTTTCCTTGTCCTGAGATGCCATTGTTGCTGTAGCTCCTCTCACCTGGGTGTGACTCTGCAGTTTGGGCTGGGTAGGCTCCTCCCTGTTCTATGAGGTTACTTCCTGGTTCTGATGTCATTAGTCAGAACCAGGAAGTGGGTTTTTCAACAGTTTATTTGCACCTGTGTGCAATTTGAGAGTTAGTCGCAATTTGCAACTCCAGACCACACCCTTGTGAGCAAATTGCGAGGTCACAAATAGTGACTTGGCAAATTGCGAGGTCGGACCTCTACATTTCCCAAGTGTGTGCAAAGTACCCGGGTTCAGTTCATGATGCCATCATTGTGTGGCAAAATCCCACTGCTACTAACACAACAGTACACAGAGAGGGACTGGCTGGTTGGTAAGTGAATATATGATGTGTATCAGTATCTTATGTCTGCTGCCAAATGTAATGATGTCAAAGAATTATGTATGCACACATGTCCCTGTTTGTTGACATCAGTGAGGTATCCAACCACGCCTGGGGAAGTTCGCTTCAACGAGGGCTACAGAAGAACAAGGCGTGTTGTGGAATGGACTTTTGGGCTCCTAAAGGCTATGTTTCTTTGCATTGATGAGTCTGGTGAAGCCCTCCTCTACGCACCCACCAAAGTGTGTCAAATCATTGTTGCCCGCTGCATGCTGTTAAATCCTTGACTCATTAGGTATTAGGGGGGCTTGGAGATGCTGTTGTATGACTATCAGACAGATCATTAGTTGCTTAGCAGTACATTTCACATGTTTCACATGTGTGCATGCAACTATGTACTTGGAGTTGTGATTATTGTGATGATCTCCTTTGTTAATGTTTGTCACACTGCAAAACCAGTTTTACTATTGTATTTGGGACATGTCTTTATTGGTCTTCATTACCATTACCTGCCTATACCTTTTATATTACATTTTTACTTTGCAGATTTTTTTCACAAGGTTATCCTTATGTGATCAATTCTGAATTGTGTAATAGGCTGGGGGGATTTGCAGGTCTGACATGTGAAGTGAACATGAATATATCTAGGTACTGTACGGCATGATGTTAGTGGTGTTTGAGTTCCATGGCCAGACTGTTACGACAGTGGGATGGTAGTATACTGTTCCACACATTAGAACTGTGTGCCACGTTATCTGGGTCCAAGGGTGCCATATGTGTGGTCTTGTGTCTCTGACACATGTCACCCTGTGCAATCCATAACCTCAACCTTCTCATTGGTTTGATGATGCTGATATTTAACGTGAATGTAGCTTTCACTGTGTTTTCTCATTGCAGGCCACTGTGTATGTGTGACAAGATTGACATAGGTGAGTAGCATGCCTACCGATACCTGACCATAGTAAGTAGAATTTTCAATGACTGAGGACAGTTCTACTGACGTCTGTCTGTATTATGGGGTATGGTAATTTGGGAGGTATGGTTAAGTGAAAGGCCTTTAGCTGATGACTTATTGAACCGGTCTGTTTGCCTATTTGTATGGACAAATACTGACACGTCCCTAACTTCATTAGTCTGTGAAGTGCTTGTTATTCACACCTATGCTCAACCATTAAATTATGAAGCTGTACTGCACTGTGTGTTATTTAGTATGCTGTCAACCTATGTGCAGGAAAGTGCAATAAATGGAATTAGGAGTGTGCCCATGTGTAACATTGTACATATATATGGCCCAAATTCAACAGGACATGTGAGATGTGGCTTAACAGATTTGGTACAAATGTGAATATCATGTATAAGCAACAATTTTTACAGTTGGCTGTTCAAAATAGTGGAAACATTAGTCTCAAACATCATGTGGTTTAGTTGTGTTTATTTACAAGTGCACAGGAAAATGTAGGGAATGGGATCAAATCATAAAGTGCAAACAGTGAAGGGTACAGGAAATTGTTGGGAATGGGATCAAATCATGAAATGCAAACAGTGAAGGGTTCAGTCATGATGGATGGAATCATCAGGGTAGCTGCTACAACATTTGGAGTATAAAGTCCAGTGTCCTTCTGCCATTGGAAAATGGAAAGTGGTTCTAATACAGTCTACAGTGTGTATCTGTGACACACAAGGGAAACTAATGAGTAGACAATCACTTCCTGGCAGTGGTTGAAGTCTTGGCATCTGTTCCTCCTGGGTATTTCGTGGAAGTCCATGTTTGCAGGGGGGTTCTTCAGTTACAGAGGTTGGAGTGTCTGAGGCATGCCCATTGCCTTGCAGAGCCTCAATTCCACTGGCTGCCACAGATGCAGAATGGCCTGATGTTACATGGCAAATGGAAGGGGTCTGTTGTTGAGAACATAACCTGCTCAGGGTGGTATTAATGTCTCTCAGCACCCCTGTTAGGGGGGCTATGTTGGCATTGTGAGCCTCCCACCTTTGCATGACTTCCTGGTGGTTGTCCTTCTGCAGCTGCTGTATCTCCTTCACCATGGCTCATGGTGAGTACCTGGCCCATCATGCCTTGAGACTGTTGGTAGGCTCTCAAGACTTGGGAAATGGTGTCCTGGCCAGTTGTTTCCCTGGCACGCTCCACCCACTGGCCCACACCATCCCTCGTACTCACCCTACTCCCACATGCCTGTGCCCTTGGCACGGTTTGCCCACTCCCACTGGTGCCAGGTCCTTCATTGTCTGGGTTCTCTAGTGGTGAATCCGATACCTGTATTGGGGGCACATGATGGTATTAACTGTTCTTGGGACACAGATTTGAGGGCAAATGGTTGCCTGGGATGTAGAAGAAACAGGGGTGAGAGGAGTCGATGTGGGCAGGGTGAGGCTAACAGTTGTAGACTGACCAGGTATCCCAGATGGGCCAGAGTCATCCTCATTGTCTTCACATCCATGGGTGTTCTCCTTAGTGATGGATTTATCCAGGGGGGAGGTCGGTGTCCCAGGTGTCCTCTCCCTGGTCCCAATAGGTAGGTGACTGGTTGAAGAAGTGGAACAGACAGTTACAGATTGTCACGCAACATGTGGTATCATACTTTGTCAGGTGGATAAGCTTTGAGCCACGTAGAGGAAAGCTTTACTGGATCCCCTGATATGACAGTGACACCTGCTTTAAAAGTTGTGGTACAACTATAAGGGATATAGGGGCTTCCTATGTCATACACCTTGCTACAGGATATCATATTAGCTTGGCCGCTGGGGGCCTGTCGATAGACGCATGTCTTGGCAGCTGTGTAGCTTGATGTTGTTCGTGGTACCTCCCAGTTAGTAGTAGTTAAATGTTGAGTCACCAGGCTGCTGCAGAATGTAACTGACCTGTCATCAGCTTAGAAGTAACCATTCTACCTGCCCATATATATCATGTTACACCTGGTAGAGCACACTGAATATATGTGTGGGAGGTAAGTGGCCATTTTAGCAGAAGACACAGCAGTAGCTGTGTGTTGGTGGTATTGTACTGGCAGATACCCATAGCATTGCTGTCATTGCCGTAGGCTGTAAAAATGTGGGTCATTCAGATGGGTTGAGTCGATTGTGTAGTTGTCATGCAGGGCTATTTTCATTGAGATAGACTGTTCTGATTTTCTTAATGGTAGAATAGTGCCTGCTTGGAGTTATAGTGCTATTAGTCCCTGTACTACTTACGCCATACACAGACAATGTGCCACCAGGTGAGATTAGTTGACATCTGGTATTGCAGGGAGGGGTATTTGGACAGGAGGACACAGGGGTTGTGAGTGTGTTGGCTGTTAAGATGTCAAGAGGTGAACAGTGAGCATGCAAGACAGAACTTTAGGGTGACATATTCAGTGTTGTGACTTACCCAACTCCAATCCCCCAGGTATTCCTGTCCAGCCCTCAGGATTCAGGATGTCCAAGACCTTCTCCTCACATGATGTGATTGTTGGGGGAGAAGGTGAAGGCCTACCACCAGTCTTGAGGGCCGCTAGCTGGTGCCTGGAGGCCATAGAATTCACCTTACCCTGAAGTCATTTCACCTCTACCTGATGTTCCTACTTGTGTTTTGATAGCTGCCTACAGAGCCACTCTGTTGATTATGTTTTGCCACATCTCCATTTTCCTGGCAATTGAGGTTTGTTGGACTTTGCTCCAAAAAGGTGTGGCTCTACCCTGATGATTTCATCCACCATGACTCTCAACTCACTGTCTGTGAAGCTGGGATGTTTTTGTGGTGACCTGGTAGTGGTAGACCGCTTGAGAAGGACAAAAAGGGTGATGAGGTGTGGATGCTGTGATGCGAGCGGGTGATGGTTGGTGTCTGATATGTAGGGTACTAACTTGTGTGTTTTGCAGGAGTGGGATGAGTGTTTTTTGAAGTTTGGAGGGCTGCCTAATATACGGTTCTTTGTTTATATTTGTAACCTCTATCCTCTTCTGTGTGGCGTTCTGTTTGCAAATAATTTTAGGGTGGGGAGGGATGTGTTTTATAGTGCAGTTTCTAGGTGTGTCGGTGTGTGGATATGTGTCAGGTGTGTGGAATTCAAACTATCCAATGTGGTGTAGTGTATTTCTGTGTAGACCTCTGACTGCCGCATTTTGTACCAACATTGGCTTACCACCATGGGAGAACCGCTATTGTGTTTTGAGGGTCTTCATTGGTTTAGGGGATTTTTGACGGGCTGGCGGTGCTAGTGATGGACCCGCCTCTTTCCCACCTTTCAGTGTCCTGGCGGTATTGGAATTTTGGATGGGTTTCGGTGGTCCTGACTGTTTAATTTGTAATACAGCGGTTTGTATGACCACCAACATGGCGGTCTTTTGGCAGCCACCACTGTGGCGGTCTTAATGTCAGACCACCAAACTCTTAATGAGGTCCTTAGTCTCTTTTTCAGGACCAAATCCTTTGTCCAGGACCAAGTTGAAATTAAAGCCGACCTCCCTGGTGCCCTCCTCGGATCCATTGCACAGGAAGTATCGGTTAACATTTTACGTTCAGACTTTGTCACTTTTTTGGAGCTCTTTCTCTCCGATGTATGACGACCCTCCACAGCAAACTAATTTTGAGTCAATGTCATCAGATTGTCTTTCCACGAGCCCCCGGCAAAATCCTGGAAGTCTGGGGCCTCAGAGCTTTTCAGCAGAAAGAACATGCAAGTCAGGCCAGGTCGCGGTCAACGTAAGCTGGCTTGATTTATGACATCAGGAGGGTCCCTTTTTGGAGCTTTTTTCCAAAAGCTCTCCAATCTTCTCCAAACTTAGGGATCTTCTTCCAGAAGGTATTTGATGGTCCTTTAGGAGACCACAACTCACCCCAAGTTTCCAGAAGCTCTGAGGTGCTACTTGAGGGTTAGGACTCCAACTCCAAGAATGCACCTGGTTCAATCCAAAAATGACCACTAGCCACTGGTCAGTTGCTCAGTTTCTTCAGGGATTGGTGCAAGGGACTTTGGTCAGCTATTATCTAACTGTAGCAAAGAGGGAGTCCCTTCTTGAAGTAATAGAAGATAGGTAAAACCCTTTTTGTGGTGAAGCCCAAGTGTGTAGCCTGTGCAGTCCTTCAGAGTGCAGTGTCCAGATCTAGGTCAGGGGTCCAGCAGGGCAGTCCTTCTTCCTCTTGTTTTGTTCCTTGTAGGTAGTTGAAGTGTGGGTGAAGCTCTGCCATACTTATCCTTGCTCCTGAGGAGGAAAGCAGGGGGAGGGGGCAACTGTCCAATCACAGGCAGGCCACCACCCTTTTAAATGTTTTAAATCACCACTTCCCAGGAAGTGTGGCAAAAATCAATCCCAGGAAGCACCATTCTCCAAAAAATCCAAAATGGCAGAAATTCTATCTCAGAGGTTAGATCTGGCTGAACCCAACCAGTGGTGTGGCTAACATTCCTTGGCACATCTCTTTCTTTCCTTCTCCTAATCCCATCAAGGGGTCACCTGGTTGTCTGGGTTTGCAGGAAATGGGGGAGGTCCACAGCTACCCCAAATGTCCTTCCCTCCTTTGAAGTCCAGTTTGGCTGCTCTTCCCCCATCCTCTTTAACCATCTGCTGAAGCGGCTCTTCTGCCCCAGGCACTTCCTCATCAAGACAGCCCGGCCACGCTGTCAGAGCTTGGCCACTCAGAGAAGGGCACTGCAGGGCTGAAGCTGGTAACTTTCAGGTAGAGTTCTAAAACTCTTTCCCAGAGTTAGTTTTCTTAAATTCAACAATGGCAAGTTGTGTATTTATTATAACAATCAGTTTGATACCAAACTTGAAATATTTAGCTCCTTTTGAGGCTTTATTAATTATAAATAAAGTATTCTCATGTTAGCCTATGCAGCCCATTCACTACAGTGAGGTAAAACAAATGTGGCTGTTTTTCCTTCACCAGAGCTTATAAAACATATTTGAAAAAGGCCCTGCTTGTAATTACATAGCACCCAGCCCTAGGGCCACTTAGGGTACACCTTAGGGGTGACATATGTAAAAATAAGGTAGTTTAAGACTTTGGAAGTACTTGTAATTCCAAAGTCGAATTTGGGGATAAATTTAATTTAAAAGTAGCTAGCAAGGCAGGCCAGCTTTTTAAATGACATTGGGTACCACTGCAGTACACCTATGGGGGGTACTATCCATGCTGGGGGTCCCTGAACATACATGCCATACCACATACTAGGGACGTATAGGTAGGTTGGCATAGCCAGTTATAATTAGTCTAATTTGCATATCCACTTTACACAGAGCATTCACCCTGGGACTGGTTAGAAGTAACCAGAGACCAGCCAAGAGTCAGTAAGAACCAGTATATGTCCAATAAGTGTGGGGTGACCAGCCAAAAAGGAGAACTTTCCTACTAAATATCTATGTATCTTTATATTTATATATCAAATATTACAAATAAAACCTAAATTAGCATTTACCACAGAAGTACATAACTGAAGAAAACAATTCAAACTAAAACTAAACTACCCAAATCAAACTTTAAACAACCCTAACCAATGAAATCAGACACATATTTAAATCAACAACAAAAAAGGCAGACTCATTTTATCAACTACATACTTCAAAAACGACAAACACTGTAAGACGAGGAAACTCGACCAGACCCTTACATCTAGAAAACAGTCTCGCCAAATAAGTAAAAATTACATTTACATTAAAACTTACTTGTAAATAACATTACAAATTTAAAATAGCAAACATTTAATATAACACTCTCCAACTTCTAGCTCTTTACATGTACTTCCTAAAAAGAAAACACTACAGCTTCCAACAGTGATTAGCTGCCAGAAAAAAGACTATCACAAACCAGCAAAAGCATGTACTAAAGTAACTATGCATAAATGATAAAAAAATATAAATTCACCCCAAAAATATACCTAACAACCTTAAACTCTAAAATCTACAAATAGACACATCTTTAAATGAAACTGGCACTTTTTTCCTTTCAACAGAAAAGCACCTGCTCCACAATACAACACCCCAAAGGAAAAGCTGCAAAACCTTGTGAAACATCTAAAAATAACATAAATGTAAGTATAAATAATAGTAATAGTTGCATACTGGAGCGACCTTTGACCATGTCACCAGGCAGGTCGCTCCCCCCATCTGCCACGCAGCCCCTTGTGGGTTGAACCTCCGTTGCCGCTTTTGCCGCCTGAGTACACGCTCCCTTTTTTCTGTACCCCTGCGCTTGGCTTCTGTGCCACTTCGTTTTTTCATTCTGTGCCCCTGTGTTTTGCTTTCTGTACCCCTGTGCTCTGTTGTCCTTCTCCCGCTGTCTTTTTCCCGGGTTTTTCCTCGGGTTTTTCCCTCGCCACTGAGCCCCTGCTGCCCCACCCCCTTCACTCCCATTGGCCACCCGCTCCCGCCTCCCAGCTGCTCCTCCCTCCCTCTGCCCTCATATGGAGGCCGCGAAGCGGTGGTAGAGAGCGACCTTTGACCCTGTCACCAGGCAGGTCGCTCCCCCCATCTGCCACGCAGCCCCCTGTGGGTTGAACCTCCGTTGCCGCTTTTGCCGCCTGACTACTCGCTCCCTTTTTTCTGTACCCCTGCTCTTGGCTTCTGTGCCAAACGTTTTTTCATTCTGTGCCCCTGTGTTTTGCTTTCTGTACTCCTGTGCTCTGTTGTCCCTCTCCCGCCGTCTTTTCCCGCCGTTTTTTCCCCAGGTTTTTCCCTCGCCGCTGAGCCCCTGCTGCCCCGCCCCCTTCACTCCCATTGCCCGCCCCGCTCCCACCTCCCAGCTTCTCCTCCCTCCCTCTGCCCTCATATGGAGGCCACGAAGCGGTGGTAGAGAGCGACCTTTTACCCTGTCATCAGGCAGGTCGCTCCCCCCATCTGCCACGCAGCCCCCTGTGGGTTGAACCTCCGTTGCCGCTTTTGCCGCCTGAGTACGCGCTCCCTTTTTTCTGTACCCCTGCGCTTGGCTTCTGTGCCACTTCGTTTTTTCATTCTGTGCCCCTGTGTTTTGCTTTCTGTACCCCTGTGCTCTGTTGTCCCTCTCCCGCCGTCTTTTCCCTGGGTTTTTCCTCTGGTTTTTCCCTCGCCGCTGAGCCCCTGCTGCCCCACCCCCTTCACTCCCATTGGCCGCCCACTCCCACCTCCCAGCTGCTCCTCCCTCCCTCTGCCCTCATATGGAGGCCGCGAAGCGGTGTTAGAGAGCGACCTTTGACCCTGTCACCAGGCAGGTCGCTCCCCCCATCTGCCACGCAGCCCCCTGTGGGTTGAACCTCCATTGCCGCTTTTGCCGCCTGACTACTTGCTCCCTTTTTTCTGTACCCCTGCGCTTGGCTTCTGTGCCACTTAGTTTTTTCATTCTGTGCCCCTGTGTTTTGCTTTCTGTACCCCTGTGCTCTGTTGTCCCTCTCCCGCCGTCTTTTCCCGCCCTTTTTTCCCCAGGTTTTTCCCTCGCCGATGAGCCCCTGCTGCCCCGCCCCCTTCACTCCCATTGGCCGCCCCGCTCCCACCTCCCAGCTGCTCATCGCTCCCTCTGCCCTCATATGGAGGCCGCGAAGCGGACACACGCAACGGGCGTGCCATGCCCCTAAGGCAAGCCCGTCTGCTCCCGTCCGCGCCTGGACCGCACCCAGCACCAGAACCCCTGGAACCCGCACCCCGGCAATGCTAGACTGCACTACGACGCAAGAACCCTCCACGCACTCAACACCAGACGAGACCACCCCTGCAACGGGGCCACCCCGAAACGCACCCAGGGGCCTTTCACCTGCCGGAACTGTAAATTCACCAGCATACAACCCTCCACACCACCAGCCAGAGAACCCAACCACCTCCGCTGCATCCTCCTCAACACCCGCTCCGCTCGCAAGCACGCCATCGAACTTTGGGACCTCCTAGACTCCACCGCCCCCGACGTCACCTTCCTGACGGAGACCTGGCTGAACGCCACCTCAGCACCAGACATCGCCATAGCCATCCCATAGGGCTACAAGATCTCTGGCAGAGACCGCACCAATGGAGTGGGAGGAGGAATCGCCATCATCCACAAAGAATCCATCAAAATCTCAACGACCGATGACACCCTCTCCACCGCCGAGCACATGCACTTCCAGATCCACACAGTCCCAAACACCACCCTCAGAGGAACTCTCATCTACAGACCTCCCGGACCCACCCCACAGTTCAGTGACACCATCTCCGACCTCATCAGCACCCACGCCCTCGCTTCCATGGACTACATCCTCCTTGGGGACCTGAACTTCCACCTCGAGAACAACAACAACGCCAACTCCACCGCCCTGATCGACAACCTCACCAGCCTCGGGCTCAAACAGCTCGTAACGACACCCACTCATGCCGCTGGACACACGCTCGACCCCATCTTCTCCGCAAGCCCCCACGTCTCCTTCAACCACACCACCGAACCACACTGGACCGACCACAGTTGCGTCCACTTCACCTTCAGAAAATCCACCACACACCACTGCACCCAACAGCTACCACGCCGCTGCTGGGGCAAGGTCACAGAGGACCAACTGACTACCGCCCTCGCCCTGAGACCACCCACCGACCCCACCGACCCAGACACCACCGCGACCAACCTCACACAGTGGATCAACGACTGCGCCAACACCCTCGCCCCTCTCAAGACCTCTACAACCAACCACACCAACAAGAAAGCCGCCTGGTTCACCGAGGACCTCCGGATCTCCAAGCACACCTGTCGGAAGCTGGAGAAGAAATGGCTCCACGACCGAACACCAGACAACCACACAGCCCTCAAGAGCGCCACCCGCAGACACCACCAACTCATGAGGACCGCCAAGAAGACCGCCTTCAAGGACCGCTTAGACAACAACGCACACAACACCAAAGAGCTCTTCAGCATCGTGAAAGAACTCTCCAACCCCAGCTCCATCACCAACGACATCCCGCCATCTCAAGACTTGTGCGACTCCCTGGCCACCTTCTTCCACCGCAAGATCACCGACATCCACATCAGCTTCAACCCTGACCCCCCCCGCACCCACCACTGAGTCCACCACCCCTGCGACTACCACTCGCACCAGTCGCCTGACCGTCTGGTCCAGCGTCAGCGACAAAGACACCATCAAAACCATGAACTCCATCCACTCCGGATCCCCATCGGACCCCTGCCCTCACCACATCTTCAACAAAGCCAACGCAGCTATTGCGCCCCACCTCCGGAAAACAATCAACTGTTCCTTTGAGACAGCAACCTTCCCAGAAAGCTGGAAGCACGCAGAGATCAACGCCCTTCTGAAGAAGCCCAAGGCGGACCCCAAGGACCTCAAGATCTTCCGACCCATCTCCCTGCTCCCTTTCCCGGCAAAAGTGACCGAGAAGATTGTCAACAAACAGCTGACCCGCTACCTCGAAGTCAACAACATCCTGGACCCTTCCCAATCCAGTTTTCGCAGTAACCACAGCACCGAGACCGCCCTCATCGCCGCCACTGACGACATCCGGACCCTGATGGACAAAGGAGAAACAGCCGCCCTCATCCTCCTGGACCTATCAGCAGCCTTTGACACGGTCTGCCACCACACCCTATCAGCACGCCTCCATGACGCCGGTATCCAAGAGAAGGCCCTGGCCTGGACCACATCCTTCCTCTCTGGCAGAATGCAGAGCGTCTGCCTCCCACCCTTCTGCTCCAAAACCACTGAGATCATCTGCGGCATCCCACAGGGATCCTCACTCAGCCCGACACTGTTCAATATCTACATGGCCCCCCTCGCCCACGTCACACGACAACACAACCTCAACATCATCTTCTACGCCAACAACACCCAGCTGATCATATCCCTCACCGAAGATCCCCACACCGCCAAAGCTAACCTCCACCGAGGAATGAAGGCCGTAGCCGACTGGATGAAGGACAGCAGACTGAAGATGAACTCAGACAAGACGGAGGTCCTCATTCTCGGACCCACCCCATCAGCCTGGGACGACTCGTGGTGGCCCACGTCACTAGGCACAGCCCCGGAACCCACGGACCACGCACGGAACCTGGGGGTCATCCTCGACTCCACTCTCTCCATGACCAGGCAAGTCAACGCCGTCTCCGAGTCCTGTTTCAACACCCTCCGTATGCTCCGCAGGATCTTCAAATGGATCCCCCTCGACACGAGAAAAACCGTTACCCAGGCCCTCATCACCAACAGACTCGACTACGGGAACGCCCTCTACTCAGGAACTACAAACAAGCTCCTGAGACGACTCCAACGCATCCAGAACGCCTCGGCCCGACTCATCCTCGATGTCCCCCGCCGCAGCCACATCACACTCCACCTGAGAGGCCTGCACTGGCTCCCCGTCAACAAAAGGATCGCCTTCAAGCTCCTGATCCACGCACACAAAGCACTGCACAACACCGGACCCACCTACCTCAACAACCGACTCAGCTTCCACACCCCCACTCGAAGCCTCCGCTCAGCCAACCTTGCCCTCGCCACAGTCCCCCGCATCTGAAAAACCACCGCCGGCGGCAGATCCTTCTCCTACCTCGCCGCCAGGATCTGGAACACTCTCCCCACCATCCTACGACAGACCCAGGACCTGCTGGCCTTCAGAAGACTCCTCAAGACCTGGCTCTTCGAGCAGTAGCACCCCCCCTCCCCAGCGCCTTGAGACCCTCACGGGTATGTAGCGCGCTTTACAAATGCAGTGATTGATTGACTGATACTTTTATATGTAAATAACAAACAATTAAACTTTAATAAATGAATGTATTTATACCATTACACAACTTTCAAAAACAGTGACAAAGAGAGCTTTATATATAACATCCCAGAAATGAAAGCAGTTAGTAAGTCACATGGGTTACACAGATTGCCAAGAAAGTACATCAACAGAAAATGTGTTTTTGAAATGTACCAATTATTATTCTAATGCATGCAATGGGAGTTCCACTACAAAAGATGATGTTGTAATTCATGCAAGGGAACACAACCACCACCACCTTCTACCCACACAGATGTAACAGAAATAGAAGTAAGGGGGGTATTACAGGATAAACAAGAGGCAAGCATTAGGTCACAGGAACAGACAACTAAAATCCTAAAAGCTATACTCCTTAAAGTCCTGGAACACATCACAGGCCAACTACCACTTATCACCACTATAAAATGTTTAATTGTATGGAATAAAAATGCCACCAGGGATACTCATCCTTTCCCTAGAAGTTACCAAGACATAGAAATACCAGAACATTTGACAATGACACATATGCCCTCATTACAATCCTGGCGGTCAGTGATAAAGTGGCGGTAACACCGCGAACAGGCCGCTGGTAAACAAATCGGAATCATGACCATGGTGGAAACCGCCAACACAAACAGCCACTTTAACACACCGAATGCCACGGCGGTAGCAACAAACACTGCGTCAGTAACCGCCAACAGCCAGGCAGAAGACAATGTACTGCCAACTGCATCACAACACGCCTATCCACCACCTTTTCTGGGGTGGTACCAACGCCATCAAAAGCACGGCAGAGGCAGTACTCTGAAGGGAAACAACTCACCTCTCGACACTCAAGAAGAACCACAACGCCATGGAGCCGAGCTGCACTTCTTCCCAATGCTGGTGTACCTTCTCATACACCAGGAACAGGAACGCCGGAGAAGACGACCACTGTGAGTACTGCACCTAGCACACAATGGAGGGGCGGTGGAAAAAGAGAGTGACACACACGCAACACGCTATACCCCCACCCCCACCCTCACTCCCAACACCATACACACAAACAGATGCAACAACATTACATATCCACCCTGTAGCCCTCAGGAATAATGCAAGGAAAAAAGGAATGGAGTAAAATGAGTGCAATAGTACAGTCTTAGAAAATAAAATCAAGAAACAGTATGTACAATATATACAATATAAACAAAAGGAGGGACAATGCCCACTCCAAAATGTCCGTGGCCCAGTAGGACAAAGCACATAGGCCAAGGCCACACTTGACTCCTGCCTCAATATGGAGAGAACACTGCAGGGGCATCAAGTCGAAAACACACAGGCAGCTCAGGGGGACGGGAAATGGTGGGGCACCTCAGCCGGAAGATGGTACAACGCCACAGGCCTGGAGGGGGCTCCATGCCCACTGCTTGGTGCAAAGCCACAGTCTCTCTAGTGGGTGGTTTGCCCACTGCTTGGTCCTGGGGAGTGCAAGGCCACAGTCTCTCTAGTGGGTGGTTTGCCCACTGCTTGGTCCTGGGGAGTGCAAGGCCACAGTCTCTCAAGTGGGTGGTTTGCCCATTGCTTGGTCCTGGGGAGTGCAAGGCCACAGTCTCTCTAGTGGGTGCTTTGCCTACTGTTTGGTCCTAGGGAGTGCAAAGTCACAGTCTCTCAAATGGGTGGTTTGCCCACTGCTTGGTCCTGGGGAGTACGAAGCCACAGTCACTCTAGTGGATGGCTTCTTCCACTGGTTCTGGAGGGGGCCTTGTGCCCTGTGTGCTTCATCCTGGCAAGGGTGGGGGGAGTGGATGGCTTCTTCCACTGGTTCTGGAGGGGTCCTTGTGCCCAGTGTGCTTCATCCTGGCAAGGATGGGGTGAGTGGATGGCTTCTTCCACTGGTTCTGGAGGGGGGCTCGTGCCCAGTGTGCTTCCTCCTGGCAAGGATGGGGTGAATGGATGGCTTCTTCCACTGGTTCTGGAGGGGGCCTCATGCC
The DNA here is from genome assembly GCF_031143425.1 of Pleurodeles waltl. NCBI lineage: Eukaryota > Metazoa > Chordata > Amphibia > Caudata > Salamandridae > Pleurodeles > Pleurodeles waltl. The sequence continues at coordinate 821,492,577 of NC_090442.1, read as the reverse complement.
CAATGTGCTTCATCCTGGCAAGGATGGGCTGAGTGGATGGTTTTTCCACTGGTTCTAGAGGGGGCCTTGTCCCCAGTGTGCTTCAGCCTGGATGGTGCAAGGTCATAGTCTCTCACCTGTGTGTCACACTGACAGGTGTTGCAAGGGGCCAGGATGCACTGCAGCCCATGTAGTCACCACTACACACTGCTCACCAGCGGTGACGGCTGCTCAGTGGATGCCAGTTGCGCTGCAGGTGGCTCTGCTGCCAGTGGTGGTGGTAGCCTCCAGGCCTTCACTTGCAGCCTCGGACGGCTGCCCACTGGGGCTGCTGCTGCTGGCAGTGGTGCTACTGGTGGCAGTGCATGTGGCGGTGCTGGACGCAGTGCTGCTGGCAGTGCTGGCAGTGGTGTTGGTAGCCTCCAGGCCTTCACCTGCAGCCTCAGACAGCTGCACACTGGGGCTACTGCTGCTGGCAGTGGTGCATGTGGCGGTGCTGGACGTGATGCAGGTGGCGTGCTGGCCGCGGTGGAGGGGGTGGTGCGGTCAGTGGTGGTGGTAGCCTCCAGGCCTTCACCTTCAGCCTCGGATGGCTGCCCACTGGGGCTGCTGCTGCTGGCAGTGGTGCTGCTGGAGGCGGTGCATGTGGTGGTGCTGGACATGATGTAGGTGGCGTGCTGGCCGCTGTGCAGGTGGTGGTGCTGGCAGTGGTAGTGGTAGCCTCCAGGCCTTCACCTGCAACCTCAGATGGCTGAAGTCCCCTGGCTGGTGTTGTGTGCCCCTTCCTGCCCCTGGAAGATGGTGGTGCCTCCTTGCCTCTGTCAGCTGGTATCTTTTTCTTGCTGGCTGGTGGTGCCTTCTTCCCCTTGCTGGCTGGTGTTCCCTTTGTGCCCTTGCTATGTGGCTGACCCTTCTTGACCATGGCAGGTGGTGCTGGCACACTGGCTGGGCTGACGGGTGCCTCCTTGGAGCCTCTCACACCTGCAGTAGCTGCAGAAACCACAGTGGCCATGGACTGGGTGGCTGGGGTGTTGGGCTGGGTTCTGGCCACCCTGGCCCGAAGTGAAGAACGGGGGAGGGGTAGGGAATAGGTCAAGGGTGGTGAGAAAAATATTTTTAGGGACACTGGGGCGGGAAGAGGGTGAAGGTTTGGCAGTGGAGGAAGAGGAAGTGGTTGTAAGGAGGTGTCAGTCTGCTGTGTTTGGGTGCAGGTGCATGGGCTGGATGCTGTTGTGAGGTGGATGGCTGTTGGGTGTCTGTGTGCTGGCGTTTGTGTACTTTGGGAGGATGGGTCACAGACACAGTGGGGGAGGACACAGGGGATGTGTGCATGGATGTTGGGGTGGTGACTGCCAATGAGGGGGTGTAGTGATAGGCGTGCTGGTGATGGAGGTAGTAGATGAGGATGTAGTGCATGCAGGTGTGAGTGGAGACGCTGCTGGAAGGGAGGTGGACGACAAGGAGGAGGGGGGCACAGTGAAGGCAGTGGATGTTGGTGTGTCTGCATGTGGATGGTACTTGTGTGAGTGCTTGTGTTTGCCTGAGCCACTTCTGTGTGTTGATTTGGGTGATTGCTGGTCTGAAGGTGTGCTTGGGATAGGCTGGGGTTGAGGGGATTGGGACTGGGTAGAGGAAGTTGGAGGGCAGAGGCTAGAGACAGGGACAATGGCAGTCATCAGTGCATTGGCCAGAGCATGGAATGCTCTCTGTTGGGCCGCCACTCCAGAGTGAATGCCCTCCAGGTATGCATTTGTTTGTCGCTGTTGCTAGTGTCCCCTCCTGTTTTCATCGTGCTGCTCCCCTCGCCTTCTGTCCCACTGGTGCCCTCACTGTCTGTAGATTCAGCCTCCAGGTCTATGTGGGATGCAGCTCCCTCTGTCGCCGGTGCCTCTGCTCCTCCGCCAGATGATGCTAATGCACACAAGGACAGGGTGACAAAACAAAAAGGGGGGGAGAGACAGAGGATACACTTGGTCAATTTCAGCAACAACACAACCGTTAGCATACACAACTCTCAGGAAACAGCCCTATGCACTAGGCCATGCACTACCAGTTACAATGCTAGTCACCAGCCCATGGGGTACAATGCCTAACGCCATTAGCTGCACACCTGAAACTAACAGGACCCTGCCCAGTAGTATTCCACTAACATTATTGGGGTTGGAGTGCATCTGATCTTGCACATCATTGAACATACCCTGCCAACTTCACCGTGGCCTAGGGGCAACCACAGCCCACATCCCCCACCCAGGTAATACCTTAACGTGCGCAAAGTCATGATTCTGAATCTGTAATCACCCCCTTGTGGCTGCTGTGATGCCTTCAAGCGCCCATCCAACTCCGGATAGGCCACCATCAGTATGCGGAACATCAGGGTGGTCAGGGTAAGACGGGCACCCCTTCCTCATTGTAAGGCCAGACCCAGATGGGCCTCCGCCGTGTTCCTTGCCCAGCGGCGCATGTCCTCCCATCATTTGCGGAAGTGGGTGCTCTGCCTGTCAATGACCCCCAGGGTCCGCACCTCCTTTACGATGGCACGCCAAATACTCTTTTTCTGATGGGCGCTGACCTGCAGAAAAAATACAGCAGAAAAGTTATTAGTCATACCATCCGGACTGTTATACTCATGGTCCAACATATCCCCCCCATCCCCTTACGCACATACATTGACCACCATACATGAAGCACTCTGCCCAGGACCCCCTCAGACCCCCCCTCTACACGAGGCTTACACACACAGTAATCCATACATTCATGACCACACATCATGCTCACAGTGTATTCACCTCTATTTGCCACACCATTTGCATGCATGATACCTGAACTTTCTACAGTAGGCCACAGTAAATTCAGAATCACAGACAACTCCAATTGCATTGGTGAAGTTGTGCAATCACAGTACCCATTGAGGAGACCTCATCACCTTCAATGGTTTGCTCATGTAGCTTCCCTTAGTTACCTGTTTTTTTTTTTTTTGTGAGCAGATTTGCCAAAATACAAAAATGAATAAAATTATTCACCAGAGCAATGATTTTGCAGATCAAAAGCAAGCATAAGACAAGCACAAATTACTTGTGACAGTGGTGCCAATCAACATTCTAGCAAACGAAAGAGAAGAGACAATAATCGCATGATAAAATGTTTCCCCATAAAGTGCATCAGTGCTTAGCAAAACTTTAAAACTTTAAGTAACATACTGAGTGAATTATATTGCACATCATAGATTAATCAACTGATCAAAAAACAACTGAGCTAAATCATGTTAATTGTTCTAATTAGACCTTTATTCCAGCAAAAATTAAAATTATTTTCTTATGTGGATAATCTAAAACTAATCTAAAATTATCATAACAAAAGTGCTATAGTGTGGCAAAGGAAATATATAATGAAAAAACACCAATTATCTTGTTCATTATCATATTTGCTAAAGGTACTTTTGTGCTCTATAGAGTTGATACATCAAAATTTAGCAAGTTACACTGTCCAGTACAAAATTTTTCAAAGTATGCCGCTGTAAAAAAAAAACATTTCCTTCGCATTATGCAGATTCTTTGCACTATCAAAAATGCAGTTTTTCTTGCCCGCTAGCCTAAGGAAAACTCTCTAAGACCATCTTGTTAACATATTGCCACAAGCCTGGACATAATTTCCAACGATGCCCAGACAGCACGACATTTCTTCAAACTGCCCACCCTCTCAGTGCATGCTTCAAAAATGTCCTGTTCTCTGTAACTTCATTAGCCATGTCTTAAACATTGGTATTGTGACTGTGAGCCAGCACTGCAAAATCAATGATCTTGCTACAGCCCATGACACTGAAATAAAATTCTGGGCATACTTATTTAGCCAAAAGGTTTGATTTGATACCCCAAATAATACCAGTTTTGCCTCTGGCTGAAGTGTCGCCTGGATACCATGTGTTAGGCCCTCATTATGACATTGGCGGTAAATGCCGCTTACCGCCAAGCTGATAGTATGACACGCACACACCAATCCGAAAGAATACTGCCACATACACAAATCCGCCAGACCAATTGTCAGTGTTAAAGTGGCCGTCCCAAAACCCATTCCGTTATGCCCAAACAAAACAACGCCCATCACATTATGACCCACGAATCACCATGGTGGACATTCAACGGCGCTAAACCATTGGTGGTACATACCGCCTAGCAAAGAATGGACACCCACAAACAAAACAACACTACATTGGCCAATACCAAATACACACACCTGACACCTATAAACACCCCACCTGCACATCCACACCACTATAAAACACACATCCACACTACCCACTACCCCTTATGAACAACAATTGTCACCAGGAGACTGAGAAGAAGAGCACAGAGACAACTAGACACACACACCACTTACACCCATATACCCCTCAAGCACTCAACATCACACACCCTACCACATTAGCCAGCACATTATCACCAACACACATCACACAACACTCATGGCACCACAAAGGCACCCCTGTTTCAATGAGGAGGAGTTAATGGACATGGTGGAGGAAATTCTCAGGGTAGAGCCACAGCTCCTTGGAGCACAGGTACAGCAGATATCCATTGCAAGGAAGTTGGAGCTGTGGCGGAGAATCGTGGACAGGGTGAATGCCATGGGCCAGCACTCAAGAACAAGGGACGACATCAGGAAGAGGTGGAACGACTAAGGGGGAAGGAACGTTCCATAGCAGCAAGGCACCAGTTCACCATACAGAGGACTGGCGGTGGACCTCCACCTCCTCCCCACAGCTCAAAGCACGGGAGGAGAAGGTACTGGCAATACTGCATCCTGAGGGACTCGCTGGAGTAGCCGGAGGACTGGACACTGGTAAGTCAATATTTACTACCTATCACCCCACAATTCCTGCATGTCATCTCACACCCGCACCACCACCCCATCACTCCACTCCATCCCACACACTGCACCTACACATTACACTAACCCCAATGCCAAGCCCTGAATGCCAAACCAATGCATGCACACCCCTCCCAGCCCTGCCCCATCACTAAACCATGAACAGCATAAGGAAACTAACAATCACACTATACATCACCATACACAAACAAAAGCTTGCTGGGGAACACCAACGATAGAGGGGAAGCCAGGGAAGTACAAATGTCATACACCTGAAGCATAATACATCAATTACATCCGAAAGGTACCCCAGCCAATGACAGTGGAGAGAAGGTGCTACCACTATCCAGTCCCCCAACAGAAAAGGTCCCCAGTGATGACAGTAACTCTGGACTTCTGGTTCTGGACAACCTACCAGGCCCATCAGGGACCACTCGACAGCCGGTCACCCAAGCCCACTCAAAGACCACCACAGAGCCTCCCCCATCAGGATCTAACACCACAGCACCCACCCAGCGTACCCAAACCTCTGTCACAACGCGAGTCAATCAGCAGTGTGCCCACCTGTACAGGGACCCTAGGCCACACCCCACAGCCAAGACAATCAAGGATCTGGGATCAGTGGCAGTGGGCACACCGTTCAGGGGACAGGAGCACAGGCAAACAAGGAAACTGGGAGGAATGCTGTGAGCCAGGGGGAGGACAAGACCAGGGAACCGACTTTCTAGGAGGCACTCTCCAACATCCTGGGAACCTACCAACATTCCCAGGACACGATGGGCAAGATCCTAGACAACATGCAGGAAAACAGGTGGCTGCAGGAGGGACAGCATCAGGGGATCAGGGAGGTCTTTCAGGCCATTAACAACACCCTGATCTCCATTGCAGGGGTGATGGCAGACATGGCCAGCATCATGAGGGAGGCAACAGCACACCAACGGGCCCCTACCTATAGCCAATCCATCGACAAGCCCTCTGCTTCTGCTGCAGCTAGTGGGCAGGAGGCCCCACCACAGGACCCACAGGCCACCAGCACCCTTCCCTCTGCAGAAGGTGAACCACCCCACAAACATTCCCTGTGACCCAGACAGAAGCCAGAGACACTTGCCAAGACCACCACCAGAAAATTAGACTCTCCTGATTGTCCCCGTTGTGTCCCCCACTCAGTCAACTTGTCTACCTTGAACTGCCATTGCTCCCCTTCATATGGCCCCTTGGACACTGCACCTGTGCTACAAACAGACTGGAACAATACCCTGGACTTTCCTCCATCATCATCCCATTCCATTGCATTTACCCTCTATTTCTTAGCACTACAATAAACACCCTTGGAAAAAACACGACTACTAGTATTTCATGTAGTGAAAATTTGTATTGATTGAAACAGCTGCATCCATTGCAAATGAACTGTACATAGTGAGAGCATAGAAAGAAGGACATGTATCTGGCTGTATTTATCAGATCAGGACATTGTTGTCATGTCACCAACATCTGTAAAATGATAATCCATAGGTGACAGTAAGTAGAGGTAACAAGTGGGTAGTGCCAGCATGAAACTGCCACACTGAATACACCAATAGCCATAGAAATGTGAAGTTGCACTGTCTCACCTGTGTGTCATTGGAAGTACTGACGGATAACTGATGTTCTGTTGTCCACATCCTCATCCTCAGCCTCCTCATCCTCACTATCCTCAGGGTCCACCTCTGCCACAGAGGCATATCCAGTCACCTCCTCCTGCAGAAAAGGTACATTGCATCTGAGGGCCAGGTTGTGCAACATGCAGCATGCAACTACTGTCTGGCAGACATTCTCGGATAAGTAGCACAGGAATCCACCTGTCAAATGGAGGCACCTTAACCTGGCATTCAGGAGGCGGAAGGTCCTCCCAATGATCCTTCAGGTTCACCCAAGTGCCTCATTATAACGTTCGTCAGCCCTTGTCCTGCCATTCCCTTACAGGGATCAGCAGCCATGATAGGTTTGGGTAGCCAGAGTCACCTGCAGGCATTGAGGGCCAACATTTAGCCACACACTATCATATTAGGTAAACATCAGAGGCATACACTAACATGCACCAGGTAGGGACCAAGGCTCACCTATAAGCCACACCCTGTGCCTCTTTAGTTGGGCCATCACATGTGGGAAGCTGCTATTTCTCAGGACAAAGGCATCATGCACCGACCCCGGATATTTATCATTGACATTGGAGATGTACTGGTCCAGCAAGCACACCATCTGCACATTCATGTAGTGGAAACGCTTATGATTCCTGTACACCTGTTCATTCTGGCGTGGGTGGGACAAACGCAATATGTGTACTGTCAATCGCACCAATAATATTGGCGCTATGTCCCATTGCATAGAATCCGGCCTTCACTGTGGCCAAATACTCCACCTGGGGGAAAGCAATGTAGCTGCACATGTCTTTTACCATGGCAGACAAGACTCTTGCCAGCACAACTAAGAACATTGTCTATGACATTCCTGCTGCCAAGCCCACTGTCACTTGGAAAGAACAGTTGCCACGAAATTGAGCGCTGACAGAACTTGCACAAGAGAGGGGGATCCCAGTCGGACGAGGTATAGCTGATATAATTTCAGGCTCCGACTGGACACACAGCGCTGTGATTCTGGCCCTGTCCAGTCTATAGGTGAGTACAATGTGCCTGTCCTCCAGTGTAGCTAAGTGCACTAAGGGTCTGTACACAGGAGTACGTCTCCATCTCCTATTCATCTGCAGCAGTAGGTATATAAGGGACACAAGAGTGTGTAGGCCCTCACAATTTGAACAACTAAAGCACAACAGCAGTCAATTATGTATTGGGACAGTGTAAATTTCAAAGTATGTGCCTATTTATCCTGTGACGCAGCAATTATCGATAGGCCTAGTCAGCCCCCCATGAAATGGCGGCCACTTGTCCTGTGTGGAGGGACAGGTGGAAGTGAGGTAATTCCACCGACGTTGGGCGCCATGGCGGTAGGTGGTCGTAAACCACTGTGCAATTCCTCATTGGATATTATTGGGCCCTATGGAGTACAGAGGCCAATGGGGATGTACGCTGGCGGTGATGGTGTACACCGTAGCGGACATGACCACCATTTTTTAAATCATTCCTCACTTGTTTCCTGACCTTCAATGCATGTGCTGCTGTGACCTGTGTCTGGAACCTATCATGGCCCGTGTGACTGGGGAAAGAGCCCCAGCCTTCATTTCGGAGGAGTTGGAGGAACTGGTGGATGGGGTCCTACCACAGTGCGGACTGCTGTATTGGCCTCAAGACCAACAGGTGAGTACACTGTGGGCATGATGCATGTGGCATGGATGCATGGAGATTTGTGTGAAGTTATTTTTAAGTGGGTGGATTATCTGTTGGTGGAGTACATGTCGTGCGCTGGGCAATGGGTGTGCCAATGTGGATGGAAACGGGTATGGTGGGCCATGTGTGTGACAGCCTGGACTGTTAGTTTAATGGTGTTCTCCTGTCTGTACTGCCTCTGCAGGTCAGTGCCCATCAAAAGAAGGGAATATGGTGTGCCATCCCCAAGGAGGTGCGGACCCTGGGGGTCAATGGCAGGCGGAGCACCCACTGTCAGAAACAGTGGGAGTACCTGAGATGCTGGGCATGGAAGACCACGGAGGCCCAGCTGGGGATGGCCTTCCAATGTGGAAGGAGTGCCCGTCGGACCCTGACCTCCCTGATGGCCTGTATACTGATGGTGGCGTACCTTGAGCTGGATGGGCACTTGAGGGAATCACAGCAGCCACAGGGGGGTGAGTACAGTGGGTATCATAAAAAAGTTTGGCTGGCGGGGAGATATATAGATGGTGGTTGTGTGTTAGTGGGTGCCCCTAAGGCAATGCCTGACATTGCAGCGTAGGTCCTCTGAAGGGTAATGGCTACATGGCAAATACAGGTAACCCAGCTTGTTAGCAGTCACTTCCAGGCAGGGCATCGTGGGTCCCAGGTGTGCTGCAGTTGGTGGTGTGTGCTCCTCATCATGCCTATGTGACTAGCCATTTCACTGGTAGTGCAATGCATATTGCATAGGCCTGTTCCCTCTGTGTGAGGGTGCTGTGTATGCCAACGGTGGTGTTGGTGCAGTCATTGACCCAGTGTATCCTTTGTCTCTCTTTCCCCCCTTTCTTGTTTTGTCATCCTGTCCTTCTGTGCATCAGCATCATCCGGCAGAGTAGCAGGGGCACCAGCGATAGAGGGAGCTGCATCTCACATGACCCTGGAGGCAGAGTCCACCGATGAAGAGGAAACCAGTGGGATGGAGGGTGAGGGGAGCACCACAGCAGAGACTGAAGGGGACAACACAGACTCGGAAACCTCCTCCGATGGGAGCACCTTGGTGGTGCCAGACACCTCTGTGACCACCCCACCAGCAGGTACAGCTGCCACCCATGTACCAGCACTGCCCTCCTAGTAGCCCCTTAGCGAGTTGCCTGTGCCCACTCACCCAGGATGGTGGGCATCTCCTTCCCCCAGGCACCTCAGGCCCTGCCCCAGTGAACCCTGCTGCCCTGAGTGAGGAGGCTATTGACCTCCTGAGATCCATCTTCAATGCCATCCAGGGGCTGGCATCCCAGATGCAGCAATGCAGTGCATTCCTTGAGGGCAATAACAGTTGACTGCCGGCCCAACAGAGATCGATTCAGGCTCTGGCCTCCTCTCTGATGGCAGCCATTGTCCCTGTTTCTACTATCCCCCCTCCATCTACCACTTCCTAGCCCCACTCTCCTCAACCCTAACCCATCCCAGGCACACATACAGACGAGCATACACACAAGGCAACACCCAAGAGTGACACAGACAATCACAAGCACCACACTTCATCCCACAGGCACTCACACAAACACCATGCAGTTGCAGACACGACAACATCCACTACCTCCACTGTCTCCCCCTCCTCCTCCTCCTCCACCTCCTGCCCAGTCATGTCCACACTCACACCTGCATGTACTACATCTGCATCCACTATCAGCATCACCACACCAAGCAGAACATACACTTCACTGGCAGACACCTCCACAACAACAATGCACTGGTCCCCTGTGTCATCTCCCACCGTGTCTGCCCCCCCCAAGGGACACAAACACAAGCACTCATACACCCAACAGCCATCCACCTCACATCAGTATACAGCCCATGCACCTGCACCCAAACCCAAAAGATATACACCTCTAACAACCACTCCCTTCTCCCACCCCAACGTCCCTAAAAAGATTTTCCTTTCCCAAATTGACCACTTCCCTACCCTCCCCCATCCTGCACATATGGGCAGTGTACAAAGGACACAGACCAGCACCTCAGACAAACAGTTCACAGGGACAGTGGTAGCACCACCTACTCATGGTGGTAAGGATACCAGACCTTCAACAAAGAAGCGGACGGAGCCAGCACCACTAGGGAAGAAGAGTAAGGGACCTGCACCACCAGGAAAGAGTGTGAAGAGTCCTGCACCACGAGGGGAGAGTGTGAATAGTTCTGCACCACCAGGGAAGAGTATGAAGGGGCTTGCACCAGCTGTGAATAATGGGAAGGGGCCTGCACCAGCTATGAAGAAGGGAAAGGAGCCTGCACTACCAGGCAGAGAGGGAAAGAACCCATCCACCCCTGCCAGGAAGGGTAAGGGATCCACAACCTATGGAGAGGAGGAGACTATGCACTCTACGCCTGCGGAAGCTGTCAGGCTAACACTGCCCCACCAGCTGTGGAAGTTCAGCCATCAGTGAGTGCAGGGTCTGCCCAGGAGGCTCCTCCAACCACCACCACAATGCAGCCATCAGGGAGTGCAGGGTCTACCCAGGATGCTCCTCCAACCACCACCACAATGAAGATTTTGGACAGTGCTTGATCTGCACAGGAGGCTCATCCAACCACCACCACAATGCAGCTATTGGACAGTGCAGGGGCTGCCCAGGAGGCTCCGTCAACCACCACCACATTGCAGCTATCGGACTGTGCATGGGCTGCCCAGGGGGCTCTGCTAACCACCACCACAGTGCAGCCGTCATTGCAAGTGGACGCTATGTAGGCCACCCTCCAGGGGCTGCTGTGCGGCCTGCCCCGTCCAGAACCAGTGGGCAAGACACCCACTTGAGAGACTGTGGCCTTGCACTCCCCAGGACAAAGCAATGGGCATGTTGCCCTTTCCAGAAGCAGTGGGCAAGTCACCCACTTGAGAGACTGTGGCCTTGCACTCCCTAGGACAAAGCAATGGGCATGTTGTCCCCTCCAGAAGCAGTGGGCAAGTCACCCACTTGAGAGACTGTGGCCTTACACTCCCCAGGACAAGGCAATTGGCATGTTGCTCCCCCGCAGAAGCAGTGGGTAAGTCACCCACTTGAGAGACTGTGGCCTTGCACTCCCCAGGGCAAAGCAATGGGCATGTGGGGACCAGTGGGGACGTTCCCGTATTGGGCTGAGGTGCCCCCCTATTCCTCTGAGGTGCCTTCCCACTTGCAAAATGATGCCCCTGCAGAGCAATGATTTTGCAGATCAAAAGCAAGCATAAGACAAGCACAAATTACTCGTGACAGTGGTGCCAATCAACATTCTAGCAAACTAAAGAGCAGAGACAATAATCGCATGATAAAATGTTTCCCCATAAAGTGCTTCAGTGCTTAGCAAAACTTTAAAACTTTAAGTAACATACTGAGTGAATTATATTGCACATCATAGATTAATCAACTGATCAAATAACAACTGAGCTAAATCACGTTAATTGTTCTAATTATACCTTTATCCCAGCAAAAATTAATTTTTTATGTGGAGAATCTAAAACTAATCTAAAATTATCATAACTAAAGTGCTATAGTGTGGCAAAGGAAATATATGATGAAAAAACACCAATTATCTTGTTCATTATCATATTTGCTGAAGGTACTTTTGTGCTCCATAGAGTTGATACATCAAAATGTAGCAAGTTACACTGTCCAGTACAAATTTTTCCAAAGTATGCCGCTGTAAAAAAACGTTCCCTTTGCATTATGCAGATTCTTTGCACTATCAAAAATGCTGTTTTTCTTGCCCTCTAGCCTAAGGAAAACTCTCTAAGACCATCTTGTTAACATATTGCCACATGCCTGAACATAATTTCCAACGATGCCCAGACAGCACGACATTTCTTCAAACTGCCCACCCTCTTAGTGCATGCTTCAAAAATGCCCTGTTCTCTGTAACTTCATTAGCCATATCTTAAACATTGGTATTGTGATTATGCGTCAGCACTGCAAAATCAATGATCTTGCTACAGCCCATGATACTGAAATAAAATTCTGGGCATACTTATTTAGCCAAAAGGTTTGATTTGATACCCCAAATAATACCAGTTTTGCCTCTGGCTCCAGTGTAGCCTGGATACCATGACTTAGGCCCTCATTATGACATTGGCGGTAAATGAGGCTTACCGCCAAGCTATTATGACACACACACACCAATCCGCAAGAATACTGCCACACACACAAATCCGCCAGACCAATTGTCAGTGTTAAAGTGGCCATCCCAAAACCCATTCCGTTATGCCAACAAAACAACGCCCATCACATTATGACCCACGAATCACCATGGTGTAGATTAAACGGCGCTAAACCATTGGTGGTATATACCACCTTGCAAAGAATGGACACCCACAAACAAAACAACACTACATTGGCCAATACCAAATACACACACCTGACACCTATAAACACCACACCTGCACATCCACACCACTATAAAACACCCACCCACACTACCCACAACCCCTTATGAACAACAATTGCCACCAGGAGACTGAGAAGAAGAGCACAGAGACAACTAGACACACACACCACTTACACCCATACACCCCTCACACACTCCACATCACACACCCCACCACATTAGCCAGCACATTAACACCAACACACATCACACAACACTCATGGCACCACAAAGGCACCCCTGTTTCAATGAGGAGGAGTTAATGGACATGGTGGAGGAAATTGCCAGGGTAGAGCCACAACTCTTTGGAGCAGATATCCATTGCAAGGAAGATGGAGCTGTGGCGGAGAATCGTGGACAGGGTGAATGCCATGGGACAGCACTCAAGAACAAGGGACGACATCAGGAAGAGGTGGAACGACTAAGGGGGAAGGAACGTTCCATAGCAGCAAGGCACCAGTTCACCATACAGACGACTGATGGTGGACCCCCACCTCCTCCCCACAGCTCACAGCATGGGAGGAGCAGGTACTGGCAATACTGCATCCTGAGGGACTCGCTGGAGTAGCCGGAGGACTGGACACTGGTAAGTCAATATTTACCACCTATCACTCCCCAATTCCTGCATGTCATCTCACACCCACACCATCATCCCATCACTCCACTCCATCCCACACACTGCACCTACACATTACACTAACCCCAATGCCAAGCCCTGCATGCCAAAACCAATGCATGAACACCTCTCCCACCCCTGCCCCATCACTAAAGCATGCACAGCATAGGGAAACTAAAATTCAAACTATACATCACCATACACAAACAAAAGCTAGCTGGGGAACACCAACGATAGAGGGGAAGCCAGGGAAGTACAAATGTCATACACCTGAAGCATAATACATCACTTACATACCCAAAGGTACCCCAGCCAATGACCCAAGGGTAGGTCGCTCCCCCTGCCGCTGCAGCTCCTCCAGCTCCTCCAGGTTCCTGAGTTCCTGAGACCCACCTCACAGTAAGTACCCCCCACCTCCCAGCCCCTCGCCCTGCCCCGCGCTACTCACCCTCTCTCCTGCTCCTGCTTCTTTTCTTCTTTTCTTCTTCTCTGTTCTTCCTCCTCGCTCCTCGCCTGTAATCTTCTTCTGTACTCTTCTCCCCATCTTCTCTCTTCTTCTGTGTGCTTCTCTGCCTCTCCCGTCGCCTCTCTTCTTCTTCATCTTCTTCTGAGGTCTTCTGCCTTTCTTCTGCCTTCTGTTCTTCGTATCTGTGATCTTCTGCTCTTCTGTGAACTTCTGCTCTTCTGAGTTCTTCTGGACTCCTGTTCTTCTGTTCTCCTGTTCTTCTGTTCTTCTGTTCTCCTGTTCTTCTGTTCTTCTGTTCTTCTGTTCTTCCGGTCTTCTGTTCTTCTGTTCTTCCGGTCTTCTGTTCCTCTGTTCTTCCGGTCTTCTGTTCTTCCGGTCTTCTGTTCTTCTGTTCTTCTGTTCTTCTGTCTTCTATCTTCTGTCTTCGGCTCCTCTGTCCCCTCCATCCTCTTCTCCCCGCGCCTGCCCTCCTGCTCCTGCCTCATCCCCCTCTCTCACTCGCCTCCCCCTCTCTATCACCCCTATCTAACCCATTCGCTATCTACCTCCCTCTCTCCTCCTATCCACCTATCTCTCTATCTCTCTATCTCACTATCTAACTCCCTCACTCTCCACCTCCTCCTATCTACCTATCTCTCTGTCTATCTATTTCTCTATCTATCGATTTCTCTATCTATCCATTTTCTCTATCTATTTCTCTATCTCTCCCCCTTCCCGCCACCCCCTCTATTACCTATTCTTCCTATCCTCTCACTCTACCTCTCACCCTCACCCACCTCTACAACCCCCCTCCCCTATCTTCACAACCCTACTCCTATCTCTCTTCCTAATCTCCCAAACCTCCTAACACTCTCCCCCCTCCACCCTTAAATCCCCCTCCCCCAGCTCTTCTCACTCTACCTGTCCCCCCCTCCCTCGCGCTTTCCCGCCGCGATCTCCTGCATGCCCCCACCCCCCCACCCCACCAGCTCCCATTCGCCCCCAGCTGACCCCTCCCCCCCTCCTACCTCATATGGCGGCCGCTGCGCGACTGCGCAGCGGGCGCGCGCAGCGCCAGAGGCGCGCCAGAGGCAAGCCCGTCTGCACCCGTCCGCGCCTGGCCCGCGCCCAGCGCCATGACCCCTGGTCCCCAGCTCTCCCAAACCCCACTGATCCGCTACGACCCCACCACCCTCCTCGCCCTCAACCCAGGACGCTCCAACACCTGCTTCCAAGCTCACCCCAAACGCACCCATGGACCCTTCGCCTGCAACTCCTGCAAACGCATCTTCCACCACGCAACTACCACGACCACAAGCCCACGCGCCATCAACCACCTCAAGTGCATCCTGGTCAACGCTCGATCCGTCCACAAGCACGCCGTTGAACTCTGGGACCTCCTGGACTCCACAGCACCGGACGTCGCCTTCATCACGGAGACCTGGATGAACGCCTCCTCTGCTCCAGACATCGCCACCGCCATCCCCGAAGGATACAAGATCTCCAGAAAAGACCGCACCAACCAAGTAGGAGGAGGTATCGCCATCGTCTTCAAAGACTCCGTCAGCGTCACCACCTCCACCGAAGACACCCCTCTCGCTGCTGAACACCTGCATTTTCAGATTCGCACCGACCCGAGGACCACCCTCAGAGGATCCCTCGTCTACCGTCCACCCGGACCGCGCGCCCCCTTCGGCGACGCCATAGCCGACTTCATCTCCCCGCACGCCCTCGCCTCACCGGACTACATCCTCCTAGACGACCTCAACTTCCATCTGGAACAAAACAACGACCCCAACACCACCACCCTGCTCGACAAACTCGCCAACCTCGGCCTCAAACAACTGGTGAACACCGCCACCCACATCGCCGGACACACGCTTGACCCTATCTTCTCCACCAGCAAACACGTCTTCTTCAGCCACACCTCCGCTCTACACTGGACCGACCACAGCTGTGTCCACTTCACATTCCGACGCGAGACCCGCCACCTCCGCACTCAACCCATCCCTCGTCGACAGTGGAACAAGATCCCCGAAGAGCAACTCTTCTCAGCACTCGCCGCCAACCAACCCACCCTCACCACCGACCCCAACGACGCAGCCCTCAGCCTCACAAACTGGATCTCCAACTGCGCAGACAACCTTGCTCCCCTCAAACGCACGCATCGACAGACCAACACCAAAAAAACTCTCTGGTTCTCTGACACCCTAAAAGAATCAAAGAAAACTTGTCGCGCCCTCGAGAAAGCCTGGCGCAAGGACCACACCGCCGACAACATGACCGCCCTCAAGAACGCTACCCGCGAACACCACCGCCTGATCCGCGCTGCTAAAAAGAACTTTTTCACCGACAGACTGGACAAAAACAGCCACAACAGCAGAGAACTCTTCAGCATCGTCAAGGAGTTCTCCAACCCCAACGCTAACGCCGTCACGCCCTCACAGGATTTGTGCGAATCCCTCGTCACTTTCTTCCATCGCAAGATCAGCGACCTACACGACAGCTTCGGACACCAGACCCAACATAACACCACCGAACCCGCACCCCCGGCCATTACCCTCAACAACTGGACCCACATAAACACTGAAGAAACCAAATCCATCATGAACTCTATCCACACCGGCGCCCCTTCGGACCCCTGCCCTCACTTCATCTTTAACAAAGCCGACGACATCATCGCCCCGCACCTCCAGACCGTCATCAACTCTTCTTTTTCTTCTGCTACCTTCCCCGAATGCTGGAAACACGCCGAAGTCAACACCCTACTAAAGAAACCTACGGCTGACCCGAGCGACCTAAAAAACTTCCGCCCCATCTCTCTTCTGCCTTTCCCAGCCAAGGTAATAGAGAAGACCGTCAACAAATAGCTGACCACCTTCCTGGAAAACAACAACCTGCTCGACCCTTCACAAACCGGATTCCGAACCAACCACAGCACGGAAACCGCCCTCATCTCAGTCACAGACGACATCAGAACCCTGATGGACAACGGTGAAACAGTCGCCCTCATTCTCCTTGACCTCTCAGCTGCCTTCGACACCGTCTGTCACCGCACCCTAATCACCCTCCTCCGCTCCACCGGGATCCAAGGCCAGGTCCTGGACTGGATCGTCTCCTTCCTCTCAAACCGTTGCCAAAGAGTTTACCTCCCTCCGTTTTGCTCAGAACCCACTGAGATCATCTGCGGCGTACCTCAAGGCTCATCACTCAGCCCGACACTCTTCAATGTCTACATGAGCCCCCTCGCCAACATCGTACGCAAGCACGACATCATTATCACCTCCTACGCCGACGACACCCAACTTATACTCTCCCTCACCAAGGACCCCGCCAGCACCAAGACCAACCTACAAGAGGGTATGAAGGACGTCGCAGATTGGATGAGGCTCAGCCGCCTAAAGCTGAACTCTGAAAAAACGGAAGTCCTCATCCTCAGCAACACCCCGTCCGCCTGGGACGACTCCTGGTGGCCCACGGCCCTCGGCACCGCACCGACCCCCACAGACCACGCCCCTCGGCACCACACCGACCCCCACAGACCACGCCCGCAACCTCAGCTTCATCTTGGACAGTCTTCTCACCATGACCAAGCAAGTCAACGCCGTGTCCTCCGCCTGCTTCCTCACCCTCCGCATGCTCCGCAAGATCTTCCGCTGGATCCCCGCCGACACTAGAAAAACCGTGACCCACGCCCTCGTCACGAGCCGCCTGGACTACGGCAACACCCTCTACGCCGGGACCACAGCCAAACTCCAAAATCGCCTGCAACGCATTCAAAACGCATCGGCACGCCTCATCCTCGACGTACCCCGCAACAGCCACATCTCCGCACACCTGAGACACCTGCATTGGCTCCCAGTCAGCAAAAGGATCACCTTTCGACTTCTCACCCACGCACACAAAGCCCTCCACAACAAGGCACCGGAATACCTCAACCGACGCCTCAGCTTCTACGTCCCCACCCGCCTCCTCCGTTCTTCTGGTCTCGCACTCGCTGCCGTCCCTCGCATCCGCCGCTCCACGGCGGGTGGGAGATCTTTTTCCTTCCTGGCGGCCAAGACCTGGAACTCCCTCCCCACCAGCCTCAGGACCACCCAGGACCACCCCGCTTTCCGGAGACTCCTAAAAACCTGGCTATTTGAGCAGCAGTAACCCCCCCTTTCCCATAGCGCCTTGAGACCCACACGGGTGAGTAGCGCGCTTTATAAATGTTAATGATTTGATTTGATTTAGAGGAGGTGCTATCACTATCCAGTCCCCCAACAGAAGAGGCCCCCAGTGATGACAGTAACTCTAGACTCCTGGTTCTGGATGTCCTACCTGGCCCATCAGGGACCACTGGACAGCCGGCCACCCAAGCCAACTCAAAGACCACCACAGAGCCTCCCCCATCAGAATCTAATGCCACAGCACCCACCAAGCGTATCCAAACCTCTGTCACCAGGACACGTCAATCAGCAGTGTGCCGACCTCTACAGGGACCCCAGGCACACCTCACAGCCAAGAAAATCAAGGACCTGGCGTCAGTGGCAGTGGGCACACCGTTCAAGGGACAGGGGCACAGGCCAATAAGGTAACTGGGAGGAATGCTGTGAGCCAGGGGGAGGACAGGACCAGGGAACCGACTTTCGAGGAGGCACTCTCCAAGATCATGGGAACCTACCAACATTCCTAGGACACAATGGGCCAGATCCTAGACAACATGCAGGAAAACTGGTGGCTGCAGGAGGGACAGCATCAGGGGATCAGGGAGGACTTGCAGGCAATTAACAACACCCTGATCTCAATTGCAGGGGTGATGGCAGACATGGCCAGCATCATGAGGGAGGCAACAGCACACCAGCGGGCCCCTATCTATAGCCAATCCATCGACAAGCCCTCTGCTTCTGCTGCAGCTAGTGGGCAGGAGGCCCCACCACAGGACTCACAGGCCACCAGCACCCTTCCCTCTGCAGAAGGTGAACCACCCCACAAACATTCCCTGCGACCTAGAAAGAAGCCATAGACACTTGCCAAGACCACCACAAGGAAATGAGACTCTCCTGTTTGACCCCCTTGTGTCCCACTCAGTCAACTTGTCCACCTTGAACTGCCATTGCTCCCCTTCATATGGCCCTTTGGAAAGTGCACCTGTGCTACAAACAGACTGGAACAATACCCTGGACTTTCCTCCATCATCACCCCATTCCATTGCACTTTTCCCTCTACTGTATTTCTTAGCACTACAATAAACACCCTTGGAAAAAACACAACTACTAGTATTTCATGTAGTGAAAATTTGTATTGATGGAAACAGCTGCATCCACTGCAAATTAACTGTACATAGTGAGAGCATAGAAAGAATGACCTGTAGCTGGTTGTAGTGATCAGATCGGGACATTGTTGTCATATCACCGACATCTGTAAAATGATAATCCATAGGTGACAGTAAGTAGAGGTAACAAGCGGATAGTGCCAGCATGAAACTGCCACACAGAATACACCAATAGCCATAGAAATGTGAAGTTGCACTGTCTCACCTGTGTGTCATTGGAAGTACTGACGGATAACTGATGTTCTGTTGTCCACATCCTCATCCTCGGCCTCCTCATCCTCACTGTCCTCAGGGTCCACCTCTGCCACAGAGGCATATCCAGTCACCTCCCCCGGCAGAAAAGGTACATGGCATCTGAGGGCCAGGTTGTGCAACATGCTGCATGCGACTACTGTCTGGCAGACATTCTCGGGTAAGTAGCACAGGGATCCACCTGTCAAATGGAGGCACCTTAACCTGGCATTCAGGAGGCTGAAGGTCCTCCCAATGATCCTTCAGGTTCGTCCAAGTGCCTCATTATAACGTTCGTCAGCCCTTGTCCTGGCATTCCCTTACAGGGGTCAGCAGCCACGATAGGTTTGGGTAGCCAGAGTCACCTGCAGGCATTGAGGGCCAACATTTAGCCACACACTATCATATTAAGTAAACATCAGAGGCATACACTAACATGCACCAGGTAGGGACCAAGGCTCACCTATAAGCCACACCCTGTGCCTCTTTAGTTGGGCCATCACATGTGGGATGCTGCTATTTCTCAGGACAAAGGCATCATGCACCGACCCCGGATATTTGGCATTGACATTGGAGATGTACTGGTCCAGCAGGCACACCATCTGCACATTCATGTAGTGGAAACGTTTATGATTCCTGTACACCTGTTCATTCTGGCGTGGGCGGGACAAACGCAATATGTGTACTGTCAATCACAGCAATAATATTGGGGCTATGTGCCATTGCATAGAATCCGGCCTTCACTGTGGCCAAATCTTCCACCTGGGGGAAAGCAATGTAGATGCACATGTGTTTTACCAGGGCAGACAAGACTCTTGCCAGCACAACTAAGAACATTGTCTATGACATTCCTGCTGCCAAGCCCACTGTCATTTGGAAAGAACCAGTTGCCAGGAAATTGAGCACTGACAGAACTTACAGAAGAGGGGGGATCCCAGTCGGACGATGGATAGCTGATGTCATGTCAGGCTCCAACTGGACACACAGTTCTGTGATTCTGGCCCTGTCCAGTCCATAGGCAAGTACAATGTGCCTGTCCTCCAGTGTAGCTAAGTCCACCAAGGGTCTGTACACAGGAGTACGTCTCCATGTCCTATTCATCTGCAGCAGTAGGTAGATAAGGGACACAAGAGTGTGTAGGCCGTCACAATTTGAACAACTAAAGCACAACAGCAGTTCACAGTGTGCAATTCCGTATTGGGACAGTGTAAATTTCAAAGTATGTGCCTATTTATCCTGTGACGCAGCAATTATCGATAGGCCTGGTCAGCCCCCCATGAAATGGCGACCACTTGTCCTCTGTGGAGGGACAGGTGGAAGTGAGGTAATTCCGCCGACGTTGGGCGTCATGGAGGTAGGTGGTTGGGAACCACTGTGCAATTCCTCAATGGATAATATTGGGCCCTGTGGAGTACAGTGGCCAATGGGGAAGTACGCCGGCGGTGATGGTGTACACCGCAGTGGACATGACCACCATTTTTTAAATTATTCCTCACTTGTTTCCTGACCTCCAACAGGTGAAGACCTACACTGCATGTGCTGCTGTGACCTGTGTTTGGAACCTATCATGGCCCGTGTGACTGGGGAAAGGGCCCCAGCCTTCACTTCGGAGGAGTTGGAGCAACTGGTGGATGGGGTCCTACCACAGTGCGGACTGCTGTATTGGCCGCGAGACCAACAGGCAAGTAAACTGTGGGCACGATGCATGTGGCATGGATGCATGGAGATTTGTGTGAAGTTATTTTTAAGTGGGTGGATTATCTGTTGGTGGTTTACATGTCGTGCCCTGGGCAATGGGTTTGCCAATGTGGATGGAAACGGGTATGGTGGGCCACGTGTGTGACAGCCTGGACTGTTAGTTTAATGGTGTTCTCCTGTCTGTACTGCCTCTGCAGGTCAGTGCCCATCAAAAGAAGGGAATATGGCGTGCCATCCCCAAGGAGGTGCGGACCCTGGGGGTCTATGGCAGGCGGAGCACCCACTGTCAGAAACAGTGGGAGTACCTGAGATGCTGGGCATGGAACACTAAGGAGGCCCAGCTGGGGATGGCCTCCCAAAGTGGAAGGGGTGCCCGTCGGACCCTGACGTCCCTCATGGCCTGCATACTGATGGTGGCATACCCTGAGCTGGATGGGCACTTGAGGGAATCACAGCAGCCACATGGGGGTGAGTACAGTGGGTATCAAAACAATTTGTGGCTGGTGGGGAGGTATATGGATGGTAGTTGTGTGTTAATGGGTGCCCCTAAGGCAATGCCTGACATTGCAGTGTAGGTCCTCTGAAGCGAATGGCTGCATGGCAAATGTAGGTAACCTAGCTTGTTAGTAGTCACTTCCAGGCAGGGCATCGTGGGTCCCAGGTGTGCTGCAGTTAGTGGTGTGTGCTCCTCATCATGCCTTGGTAACTAGCCATTTCACTGGTAGTGCAATGCATATTGCGTAGGCCTGTTCCCTGTGTGTGAGGGTGCTGTGTATGCCACAGGTGGTATTGGTGCAGTCATTGACCGAGTGTATCCTTTGTCTCGCTTCCTCCCTTTCTTGTTTTGTCATCCTGTCCTTCTGTGCATCAGCATCATCTGGCGGAGGAGCAGGGGCACCGGCGACAGAGGGAGCTGCATCTCACATGACCCTGGAGGCAGAGTCCACCGATGCCGAGGAAACCAGTGGGATGGAGGGCGAGGGGAGCACCACGGCAGAGACTGGAGGGGAAACACAGACTCTGATACCTCCTCCGATGGGAGCTCCTTGGTGGTTCCAGACACCTCTGTGACCACCCCACCAGCAGGTACAGCTGCCACCCCTGTACCAGCACTGCCCTCCTAGTAGCCCCTCAGCGAGTTGCCTGTGCCCGCTCAACCAGGAGGGTGGGCATCTCCTTCGCCCCAGGCACCTCAGGCCCTGCCCCAGTGAACCCTGCTGCCCTGAGTGAGGAGGCTATTGACCTCCTGAAATCCATCTTCAATGCCATCCAGGGGCTGGCATCCCAGATGCAGCAATGCAGTGCATTCCTCTAGGGCATTCACAGTGGACTGGCGGCCCAACAGAGATCAATTCAGGCTCTGGCATCCTCTCTGATGGCAGCCATTATCCCTGTTTCTACCACCCCCCCTCGATCTACCACTTCCTAGTCCCACTCTCCTCAACCCCAACCCACCCCAGGCACACATACAGACGAGCATACACACAAGGCAACACCCAAGAGTGGCACAGACTAACACAAGCACCACACTTCATCCCACAGGCACTCACACAAACACCATGCAGTTGCAGACACGACAACATCCACTACCTCCACTGTCTCCCCCCTCCTCTTCCTCCTCCACCTCCTGCCCAGTCATGTCCACATTCACACCTGCATGTACTACATCTACATCCACTATCAGCATCACCACACCAAGCAGAACATACACTTCACTGGCAGACACCTCCACAACCACAATGCACGGGTCCCCTGTGTCATCTCCCACTGTGTCTGCCCCCCCAAGGGACAAAAACACAAGTACTCACACACCCAACAGCCATCCACCTCACATCAGTATACAGCCCAAGCACCTGCACCCAAATCCAGCAGATATACACCTCTAACAACCACTCCCTCCTCCTGCCCCAAGGTACCCTAAAAAGCTTTTCCTTTCCCAAATTGACCACTTCCCTGCCCTCCCCCATCCTGCACATATGGGCAGTGTACCAAGGACACAGCCCAGCACCTCAGCCAAACAGTTCACAGGGACAGTGGTAGCACCACCTACTCATGGTGGTAAGGATACCAGACCTTCAACAAAGAAGGGGAAGGAGCCAGCACCACCAGGGAAGAAGAGTAAGGGGCCTGCACCACCAGGGAAGAGTGTGAAGAGTCCTGCGCTACCAGGGAAGAGTGTAAATAGATCTGCCCCACCAGGGAAGAGTATGAAGGGGCTTGCACCAGATGTGAAGAATGGGAAAGGGCCTGCACCAGCTGTGAAGAAGGGAAAGGAGCCTGTACCACCAGGCAGAGAGGGAAAGAGCCCATCCACCCCTGCCAGGAAGGGTAAGGGATCCACAACCCATAGACAGGAGGAGACCATACACTCTACGCCTGCGGAAGCTGTCAGGCTAACACAGCCACCACCAGCTGTGGAAGTTCAGCCATCAGTGAGTGCAGGGTCTGCCCAGAATGCTCCTCCAGCCACCACCACAATGCAGCCATCAGGGAGTGCAGGATCTACCCAGGAGGCTCCTCCAACCACCACCACAATTAAGCTATCGGACAGTGCATGGTCTGCACAGGAGGCTCCGCCAACCACCACCACAATGCAGCTATCGGACAGTGCAGGGTCTGCCCAGGAGGCTCCACCAACCACCACCACAATCCAGCTATCGGACAGTGCAGGGGCTGCCCAGGAGGCTCAACCAACCACCACCACATTGCAGCTATCGGACTGTGCAGGGGCCGCCCACGGGGCTCTGCCAACCACCACCACAGTGCAGCCGTCACTGCCAGCGGATGCTATGTAGGCCACCCTCCAGGGGCTGCTGTGGGCCTGCCCCCTCCAGAACCAGAGGGCAAGACATCCACTTGAGAGACTGTGGCCTTGCACTCCCCAGGACAAAGCGATGGGAATGTTGCCCTCTCCAGAAGCAGTGGGCAAGTCACCCATTTGAGAGACTGTGGCCTTGCACTCCCTAGGACAAAGCAATGGGCATGTTGTCCCCTCCAGAAGCAGTGGGCAAGTCACCCACTTGAGAGACTGTGGCCTTGCACTACCCAGCACAAGGCAATTGGCATGTTGCCCTCCCCCAAGAAGCAGTGGGCAAGTCACCCACTTGAGATACTGTGGCCTTGCACTCCCCAGGGCAAAGCAATGGGCATGTGGGGACTAGTGGGGATGTTCCCGTAGTGGGCTGAGGTGCCCCCCCCATTCCCCTGAGGTGCCTTCCCACTTGCAAAATAATGCCCCTGCAGTGCTCTCTCCAGCTGTGTCAGTAAACAGGTTGGGCCTTGGACTGTGCCCTGTGGCCTTGTGTGCCCTCATGACTTTGGACTGGGCATTGGCCCTTCATGGAAATTTGTAAATATTTGGTGTGTGTGGTGGATTTTGCTATTCGAATACTTTGTCGTTACTCCAGCATTATGGTCTGTGTTTTATAATGCTGTGTGTCCTGTGCCATTGGTTTACATCTGCAGCTGATTGTGTGTATGGTGTGTGTGTGTCTGGTGTGTGCTGAGCGTGTGTGTGTCACTCTCCTTTTCCTCCCTACCTCCCTTGTGTGCTAGGCGGCTGTATTCACCGTCATCGTCTTCGTTGGTGTTCCAGGTGGAGCATGACATAGAAGATTATTGGGAAGACTTGCAGTTCGGGTTCCATGGAGGTGTGGTTCTTCCCTGTGTCTCCATTAGTGAGTCCTTTCACTTCAGAGCTCTGTTTCCACCAGGCTTTGATGGCAGAAAAGGTGGCGGTTTCCTGTCTCATAATAAGGTGGGCGGTACTTTTGCTCCCGCCTGGCTGTTGTTGACTACCGCTGTGGTGAGTGTCATTTCCGCCCTGGTGGCTGGTGTGGTACATTGTCTATCTATGGGAGTTATCACCGCCATGGTCATAATTAGGCCATACGTACGCCAGCCTGTTGGCGGTACTACCCCCACTTTATCACTCACCACGAGGGTCGTAATGAGGGCCTTAGTGCTTGAAAAATTGCCACCCAGAGTTGTTGCAATTTGGAGCAGTTAAAAAAATGTTCAGCCAATCCCCTTTTCCCTCTTGAGCGCATCTAAAACATTCATTAGTAACAGACGGGTACATTTTATGAATAGCTTTTGGAGTAAAATAAGCCATCCAATGAGATAGGAAACTCATTCTTTTAAAATTTACAGCCTGAGAGATTTCTATCCTAATATCGAGAGGTGCTCCAATTCTTTAGTTGTCAACCTACATCCTGTCTCCCGCTCTATCTTCCTCAGCTGGCCTGCAATAAAAGAGGGATCTGTCTACTTCTGAAGAGACCTATACCAGTTGCCTATTCCCTGCAATTAGGGTTTACACCGTAATTTCCTAATTTCTCTGAGGATTGGCTCATCTCTTGCAGGCCACTGTTTATCAAGCTTTTAACTTGGACAAAACAATGCCAAAGCTTCCTGTGTTCCGTCCCTACTCGTACTTTTACCTCCTCCCAATTTGCAAGCCGGGTACCTAGATAAAAATTGCCTAGTGACCAATACCATTTTGAGTCCCATATCCTGCAGATGGTTTTTGGAATCACCAATTCTAAGCCCTGACAATCCTGCAGCATTACCAGACGATGACATACCTGGATAGGGCTGATTTTGAAAAACCTGTGCACTGACCAAATAATTGCACCCACAACCTTATATAGTGTTCTTTTCGACAGTCTTGCCATTTTTAAAAATACCGGAAACTGACTCCACTCTCCTGTACCATCTCCTTCATTAAAAAAAAAACAGATCAAAATCTCCTTCCAATACACCCATTTTAACCATAGTATCCAACCAAACGGCATGGAAATACAAAATGAAATCGGGTAAAACCAAATCTCCTTGCTCCTTATCCAGAAGGAGAATTGAATACCTTACTCTAGAATGTTTAATTTTCCATAAAAACTTAACTATAAGAGAGTTTAGCTTTTTAAAAGCAACTCTATTAACTTTCATTGGAAGACTTGCAAAAAAAAAATGTGGCAGAACCAACTTTTTGATTAGCAACACTCTCCTTATTAAAGTAAGTGGTAGCAAGGACCATCTTTTTAGCAGCCCTTTCACTTTCGCCAGCATTTTCTCATAATTTAGCTTAAATAAATCAGTATACTTATCCGTCACATAAACCCCCAGCTAACAAATGGGACGATTACTCTTGCGGTTCAATCAATCAATCAATCAATCAATGCATTTATAGAGCGCGCTACTCACCCGAGAGGGTCTCAAGGTGCTGGGGAGGGGGGGTGGGATACTGCTGCTCGAAAAAAGCCATGTCTTGAGGCGCTTCCTGAAGGCAAGATGGTCCTGGGTAGTTCTTAGGTGTGCGTGGAGGGAGTTCCATGCTTTGGTTGCCCGGTAGGTGAAAGATTTTCCTCCTGCGGGGGTTCTGCGGATACGTGGGACGGTGGCGAGGGCGAGGCTGGCTGAGCGAAGCTGACGGGTGGGCGTGTAGAACGAGAAGCGGCTGTTGAGGTATTCAGGGCCCATGTTGTGGAGAGCTTTGTGTGCGTGGGTGAGGAGCCTGAAGGTGATCCTCTTGTTGACGTGGAGCCAGTGCAGGTGTTTCAGGTGGGCGGATATGTGGCTGTGGCGGGGGATGTCAAGGATGAGGCGTTCGGAGGCGTTCTATATGCGTTGAAGACGTTTCTGTAGCTTTGCGGTAGTCCCTGCGTATAGGGTGTTTCCGTAGTCCAGACGGCTTGTGACGAGGGCATGGGTAACTGTCTTTCTGGTTTCGGCGGGGATCCATCGGAAGATTTTTCGGAGCATGCGTAGGGTGTTGAAGCATGATGACCAGACGGCGTTGACTTGCTTGGTCATAGTGAGGAGGGAGTCAGGATGAATCCCAGGTTGCGTGCGTGGTCTGAGGGGGTTGGTGCGGTGCCCAGATCCGTGGGCCACCAGGAGTCGTCCCAGGCGGAAGGGGATTGTCCGTGGATGACGACCTCCGTCTTGTCTGAGTTCAACTTTAGGCGGCTGAACTTCATCCATTCCGCAAAGTCTTTCATTCATTCCTGTAGGTTGATTTTGGCGGTGGCTGGGCCTTTGGTGAGGGCAAGTATCAGCTGGGTGTCGTCGCCGTAGGAGATGATGTTGATGTTGTGTTTGCGTGCGATGTCGGCGAGGGGGCTCATGTAGATGTTGAAGAGGGTTGGGCTGAGCGAGGAACCTTGGGGTACGCCGCAGATGATCTCGGTGGGTTCTGAGCGGAAGGGCGGGAGATAGACTCTTTGGGTTCTGTCGGAGAGGAACGAGATGATCCAGTCAAGGGCCTGTCCTAGGATTCCAGTGGAGCGGAGGGGGGTTATGAGGGTGCAATGGCACACGGTGTCGAAGGCAGCCGAGAAGTCCAGGAGGATGAGGGCGGTTGTTTCTCCGTTGTCCATCAGAGTTCTGATTTCGTCGGTGACTGCGATGAGGGTGGTTTCTGTGCTGTGGTTGGCCCGAAATCCTGATTGGGAAGGGTCGAGCGAGTTGTTAGCTTCAAGAAAATTGGTCAGCTGCTTGTTGACGGTTTTCACGATGACCTTGGCTGGGAAGGGGAGAAGAGAGATGGGGCAGAAGTTCTTCAGGTCATTGGGGTCAGCCGTGGGTTTATTCAGGAGGGCGTTGACTTCCGCATGTTTCCAGCTCTCGGGGAAGGTGTCAGATGAGAACGAGCTGTTGATGATGCTCCGGAGATAGGGGGCGATGATGGAGTCGGCTTTGTTGAAGATGTGATGGGGACACGGGTCCAAGGGGGAGCCGGAGTGGATGGTGTTCATGGTGATTCTGGTCTCCAAAGAGCTAATGGGGGCCCAGGCATTGAGTGTAGTGGTGGGTTCTTCATTAATTCTACTGGCAGAACTGACGGATGGGAATTTAAGAGCAGAGTCTCTATTTTATCCTAAACAACCTTATGCCCTCCCAGATTTGTACATTCTTGAATAGTTTCTAAAGCCCCCTTAATATTAACTTGGTCAGCTTTCAGATATAAAACCAAACCATCCGCAAACAGTTTAAGTTTCAACATCCCTTGCAGAGGGGCAACAATACTCTCAGCGCTGCATATTCGTTCAGTTAGCAGCTCAATAAAAATCGTGAAAAGTATCAGGCACATTGGACAGCCCTGTCGGGTTCCACACTTGATTTGAACAGGTGCTTCTGCCCCTTAGTAAAGTTTTTTAAGCATTGTCACCATTCTAGCTTTTAATCCAAATAGCACCAAGGCAAAAAAAAAAAAAAGGCATCCCAATTCACAAGATCGAATGCCTTCTCTTCATGGACAATTGCAGCCTTAATCTGAGTACAATTGAAAAAGCCAATAACCTGGACCAAATATTGTGGCCCTGACATAAGAAAAGTGTCGATCCACCCAGTGAAGTGCCACTTTTCTAGTGTCCCTTAGCGCCCGCTAACGCCACCATCAATGCGCCATATCTGAGATACGGCACACAATGGCAGTAGTTAGAGACACTAACATCAAAATGTTTGATGCTATTTCGGTGTTTTGCAAGACTAGTGTCAAAAATATTGATGCTAATCCTGTGAAGCCTATTGAGGCCGATTGAATACAATGGTGTCTCCTTTTAACGCCTTCTCTGAGCAGATGTTAAAAGTGCTAAAAAAAATTATGCAAATAAATCTCTTAGATTTCTTTGTGCCATTTTTTCAGACCCTCTAATGGGGGAAGGCCCCCAAGCATAATGTAGAACAAAGGGTTACAAAGTTGTGCAATGCATGCATTGCGCCACTTTGTAAATTTGGCACTGCGATTTAGGCTTTGATGGGCTACATTAGCGTAAAAAAAATATGCTAATGTGGCCCAAGGAGGCTTCCAGGGCTCTTAAATCAGCCCCTGTGTATTTGCTGCAATCATTCGCTTCAGTAAAAACCCATTCTGCTCCTTACGCACTAAGGTCTGTCCAACTTCAACAATAAGTAATGCACAAATTTTGGAAAATAATTTAAAATCTCTATTCAGTTAGCTTATTGAGCGGTAAGAGTTTGTGCTCATAGGATCTTTATCTCTTTTTAAAAAGCTTACCACCACATATTCTTTAAAAGTCAAGGGGATGTTCAGCCCATCTCTTATTTTATTAAATAATTGCACCAGATGCTGAAACAATTCTGTCTGACATGTTTTGTATACTTCAATTGGGATCCCATTAGTGCCAGTTGCTTTTGCATTCTGCATCTTTTGCAATGCCACAACAGCCCCCCAAGTGATCTATCCTGCAGTAGTGCCTCTACGTGCTGCTCGGTCAAGCATAGAAGCCTGAATTGCCTGTAAAAATCCTCGAGAATGGATCTGGAAACAGCTTCATCATTCCCATAGATGTTGTTATTGTGCTGCAAAAAAATCTGTGCTATTTTTAAGATTGTCTTTGTGTCTTACATCAGACTCAGGATCTTTAATTTCCCCAATGTGCAGGGCATCTTGTTTAAGACATGCTGACCAGGCCAGCAGTTTACCCAACAGCTGACTTTCTTTATTATGCTTTTGCAGAAACATTTCAAAGCTATTGATCTCTTCCAAAATATAAACGTCCCTTAATGTCTGTTTAGCCTGTATAGCTCAGTTACCTGTTGTCATACAATAGTAGGGCAATGCTAAGTTCACTTACACAGATCCCACACAAAGTCATGCATCGAGCTAATCTTCATATACCCAATGCCACATCATTAAGAAATAATGACACAAAAAATTCCAGCCATGTTGCTGACAGAAGTACAGTAGCCTGAAGAAGGTGACATGGAAACACCCATGTCTCACTGGAAACACATCAACAAGGCTCACTTAACTATGTGTACATTGTCTTAATTGGCTCATGAAGGTTGCACAAAATGTTGCTCAGATAGATAACACATCTTTCAAGAAAATGTACGCTGGAGACAAGTATGACATGTCAGGGAGAAATGTTTACAAAACTCCACCCCACAATGAATCAGCTAGCCCCCTGAATAACACCTCTCTTGATTGCTACTCCTAACAATACCATACTCTGATTGCATTAGTAGAAGCTAATAGTCCTTGACTGTTGCCCAGGGATTCTCACGTACTTGTAGAAGGCACTTAACATGTTCCCAAATGGGAAGTCATGTCACTGTATCATTTTGCCATGCAAACACAGATTCCCTTGGCTGAATGTTTGTGCACTACCACATATGATTCCCACATAACTGCAAGTCAATCTTTGATGCATGTCAAAACATTGCTAACAAACCTTCCTCTTTTCACATGTGCAAACACTTTGCCACATAATTCTACATTATTGGCATCAAAATGCACATTGTGGGTAAACATTGTGTCCTACCTGTCATGCCCTTCATTGTTACTACCGTTGTACCTGCCAAATTACATGCAATGATGGGTGAGGGTATGTGTGAGCCACCAATCAATTGTGACACACTCCTGTCTGTGGCACAACATGAACTGTAGCCCCACCAAACACATGTTTGCATGCACACAAATGTGAGGGAAGTCAGGAATCATCCCATGAAGACAGGTAGACCATGCATGAAACAGCAGTAGAATGATTTGGCAAAATTAAACTAATACATGCTAACATGTAGGCACAAGGAATGATGGTAATAGTGATGTCATAAAAGCCATGTCAATGGACATTCACCACTTACCAAGGGTAGGTTTTGCTCTGGCACTGCACCCAAAGAGCAATGTATGCTCTGTCACATGTATGATGGTCACCTTCACATGACAGACAGTAGTGAGGTACCATTACTTGTGACACACTGAAGACAAGTGGCCTATTGGAGACAGATGCCAATATACTCACTTGAGTAGACACATGGTTGGGAACAGTGATCTAGCATTTCATGTTGTTTGGGCTTTCACACTGAACAGCAGTGGACTGTTGCATACAAATTTCACCGACAACAGCAAACAACATGACCTGATTGATCACTATACTCAGCCATGTTTTGGTGCTGGAGAGTAAATTGGTTGTGGACTATACTCTGTTGTGTCCTAGGGCACTGGGCTAACAGGCAAGGCATATCAGTATGCACCAACTGTCATACCTACAGAAATAGTTACTCATCTTTTGTGTCACATATGGCAGGGGTAGATGGCAAAGCCTAACATATCAACTTGGCAATGTAACAGGCAGGAATATGCCCTTGACTTACCCCCTTGTAGCTGCTGTGCTCTCTTCAAATGCTCATGAAGCTCCGGGTAGGCCACTGCCAGAATGCATACAATTAGGGCGGTCAGGCTCTGACTTGTGCCCTACCCACATTGGGAGGACAGCCCCAGCTGGGCCTCAGCGATCCTCTGGGCCCAGCGTCTCAGGTCCCCCCACCTCTTGCAACAGTGGTTGCTCAGCCTGTTATGGAACCCTAGGTCTGCACATTCCGGGGGATGGCTCTCTAAATCCACTTCTTCTGATGGTCATTGAGCTGTATGGAAGCAAGAGGCAAATCAAAAGGTTACAAATTCAAGTTTTTGCCAAAACGGTTGCGCTACAAATACGTCAGAAACATCAAGCACTACATTTTTAACTTGCCAACACACTACAAGTGTAAAACACACATGTTGATGTGTTCAGGAACATGAATACATACTTTTGGATTCATCTGCAGACTAACCACTACCCTACTCATAGCGTACAATGACTAAACAAGCGTACTGATTTCAGGTAGCCCAGGCTCAAGCAATGTGCTGTGATGTGAGCTGCAACAACACACACCATACCATTGTGGCCTTCTGAAGGGTAAACCTCATGGGCCTGACTGGACAGACACATTTATACTCTGCAACATTGACTCACTGTATATAGTCCCTACAGGCAACTCCCATAGCACAGACTGCAGCCTAAAATTTGAGTGACAATGAAAGGGCTGCCATGGTGGGCATGGAACGTCTCTTCCCTGTGCATGTCTCAACATGTGGCCTACCCAATGTAGACTCATGCCACTTCAGGGTGGGTTTGTGTGGGGCTGACCATATGTGTTTAACCTAAAGAAATATCATCTAACATACAAAGGTATGTTTGGTCTAATCTTTTGCATGTAACCAAGCTGCTGAGTCACATGTCATGGCATCCCTGGAATCTACAAACTATATGCACTGTGGGTTTGTCACTTGTTCAATACACCTGTACTGGACAAATGTGACTAATGTAAAGGTGACAACAGAGCTGGGGAGTAAGGGGCCTGTTATAAGTCAATGGCACACATCGATAACAATGCAAAATGCACATTTGTACTATTTCAGGGATTTACCTCAGTACCCATTCCTCATCTAGTCAATGCACTAAGACATTCAGGTCAAGTCTTGCCACTAGAGACACATATTGGCCACATGCCAGGATCTTCAGGTCTACAGGGAGTGGGCACAGTGCTGCAGTTCAATTGCCACAGTAACTCTACACCAGCCTGGTTTAGGTCCCATACTGGGAGATACATTTGATAGGTCCTCATCTCTGCAGGCTGAGCATACGGAACCTACATGACACTCACATTTCCATCACTTCCATTCATGACAGTATTACATGTGGCCATCATCAATGTGGCTTGTGTGGCACTCTTAAGGGCACGGTGAGTCATGATATGCCTCTCATACAATAGTTTGGCAAGACCAGATGTGGTCTGAATGATCTGTGGCACAATGCACATTGCTTACAAGATCCTCGAATAACTCAAACAAAATTTATACACAGCTCATTCACAGACATGTTGTTTGACATTTACAACCATCATATCCATTGATGTGTCATTGTACAGCTGTAAAGTTTCCTTTCCTAGATATATGAATGCAACACAAGGATTATCTATGCCTCAATACAAATCACACAACACAATGTGAATGTGCAGTACATTTTGGCCCTCATTACAACCTTGGCAGTAAATGGCGCCTACAACCGTGCTGACGGGCGCCAACATACTGTGAACGCGGCGGTAAACCGCCAGAGTTATTATGACCCACACAGAGAATACCACCACAATACAGACACCCACACAAGTCCGCCACACCAAAGGTCAGTGATAAACTGGCAATAGCAAAACCCACACCGTCATGCAAACAGGAACACGCCCACAGTATCACGACCCACGAATCAACGCAGCAACCCATTGTGGTAACCCATTGGCGGTACACACCGCCGGGCTCAAAATGCACACAGACTTACAAAACCACAACACATTGGACAAATCGAAATACACACACCTGACACACATACACACACAACACCCTCACACTCATACCACTATAAAACACACACCCACATTACCTACAATCATTTCAATTAAAAAATTAGAACAAGCAGAGAGAGAAAAGCAGAGAGCACACCTTCACTCAGAGGCACAGAACACCATCACTCATACACCATCCACGCAGATCACATAATACATCACAACACATCACCCCACACATCACCTCACACATATCACTCACACCACATCATGGTACCTCAAAGACACCCCAGGTTTTCTGAGGAGGAGCTAAGGGTCATGGTGGAGGAAATCATCTGGGTAGAGCCACAGCTATTCGGATCACAGGTGCAGCAGACCTCCATTGCAAGGAAGATGGAGCTATGGCGGAGAATCGTCGACAGGGTCAATGCCGTGGGACAGCATCCAAGAACCAGGGATGACATCAGGAAGAGGTGGAACGACCTACGGGAGAAGGTGCATTCCGTGGTATCAAGACACCAGATTGCTGTACAGAGGACTGGCAGTGGACCCCTACCTCCTCCCCCACAACTAACAACATGGGAGGAGCAAGTCTTGGCAATCATGCATCCTGAGGGCCTTGCAGGAGTAGCAGGAGGACTGGACTCTGATAAGTCAAAACTTTACTACTGTATTCCCCCACCCTACCTGCATGCCGTCACTAACTCCTATCCCTACCCTCACCCCCATCACTCCACCACCGCACATATACCCCACTATCACAACCCACACATCCCAATACCAAGCCCTGGATGCTCCAGCAATGCATGGACCCCCATCACAGACCTGCATGGACACCCATCATCACAGCATGCACACTTGAGAGACTCACACACCCCACACAATCAGCAATCACACAAGGCCAAGGCGTCAGGGAAAACACAATTCTATAGGGTAAGACACCCATTTCACAAGATGGCACACGCAGATACAATAACAATGCATTTGCATCCCAACAGGACCCCTACCCAACGTCACCGGACAGGAGGTGCCAGCTACATCCAGCCCCCCACAGAAGAGGCCCACAGTGATGACAGCAGCTCTGCACACATGGATCAGGATGACCAGCCTGGCCCATCTGGGACCTCTGGACAGTCGGTTCCCCTGCCACAGTCCCAACCCACCACAGACCCTTCCCCCTCAGGAAACACCAGCACAGCACCCATCCAACTGGCCCATGCCACTGTCCCCAGGACACGTCAATCAGCAGTTTGTCCACGACTAGAGGGACCCCAGGCAACCCCACTAAACCCGGACGATCAGGGACCTGGGGTCAGTGGGTACACGGTTCAGGGGACAGAGGCACAGGACAACAGGGAAGCTGGGAGGCCTGCTGTGCGACAGGGGGAGGACAGGCCCAGAGAACCGACCCTCCAGGAGGCACTCTCCAAAATCATGGGAGCATGCCACCATTCCCAGGAGACCATGGGCACGGTACTGGCCAAGTTTCAGGAGACCAGCAGCTGCAGGAGGGACAGTTCATGGGGATCAGGGATGACCTCACCAAAATCTACACCATTATGGTCACCATAGCAGGGGTGCTGGCTGATATAAGACCATGAGGGAGTCAGTGGCTCAACAAAGGGCCCCTGACACCAGCCAAACCGAGGAACAGCCTTCCACCTCCGCTGGCGCTAGTGGACAGGAGACACCACCACAGGACCAACAGGCCACCAGCATCCCACCCCCTGCAGAAGGAGAACCACCCCACAAATGGTCCCTGCGATGCAGGCAGAAGACAGATAACATTGGCAAGACCCCCGGCAGAGAATAGGACCCTCCTGATTGTCACCCTTCTATCCCACTCTGTTTCCCTGTCCACCTTGAACTGACATTGCTCCACTTCCTATGCCCCCTTGGAAAATGCACATGTGACACCAAGAGACTGGACTCTACCATGGACCTTCCTCCACCATAACCCCAGCCCCTTGCACATACTCCTATACTCGTTAGCACCTAAATAAGCACCCTTTAGTCAAATACCAACCTTGAGTTAGTCTTATGATTCACAAATGGATTACTACAACATTAGCAAAGCATTGCAAGGTATATGTTCATTTACTCATACCAATGTATGGCAGTTGTTGGGCAGCAGTACACATAGCAGACGGCAGAATGGGGTGCACAGAATTTATAAAGCCCGCTACTCACCCGTTAGGGTCTCAAGGCGCGGGGGGACTA
Source organism: Pleurodeles waltl (assembly GCF_031143425.1). Classification (NCBI taxonomy): domain Eukaryota; kingdom Metazoa; phylum Chordata; class Amphibia; order Caudata; family Salamandridae; genus Pleurodeles; species Pleurodeles waltl. The sequence continues at coordinate 821,457,391 of NC_090442.1, read as the reverse complement.
TTAGTTTGAAAAGCCATGTCTTGAGGCATTTTCTGAAGGCCAGGAGGTCTTGGGTCTGGTGTATTTGGAGCAGCAGGGAGTTCCAGGTCTTGGCAGCGAGGTAAGAGAAGGATCTTCCTCCGGTAGTGGTGCGGTGAATGCGGGGGACGGAGGCAAGTGCGAGGCTGGTGGAGCGGAGCTGGCGGGTGGGGGTGTGGAATGTGAGTCTATCGTTGAGGTAGGCCCGACCTGTGTTGTGGAGGGCTTCGTGTGCGTGGGTGCGTAGTTTGAAGGTGATCCTCTTCAATACGGGTAGCCAGTGTAGCTCTCTGAGATGGGCTGAGATGTGGTTGCGGCGTGGGACGTCAAGGATGAGTCAGGCGGAGGCGTTCTGGATACGCTGCATTTTCTTTTGTAGTTTGGCCGTGGTTCTTGCATAGAGTGCATTGCTGAAGTCCAGTCAGCTGCTGACTAGAGCGTGGGTGACTGTTTTTCTGGTTTCAACAGGAATCCACTTGAATATCTTGCGGAGCATGCAGAGGGTGTTATAGCAGGAAGAGGAGACTGCGTTGACCTGTTGAGACATGCTGAGTGCTCAGTCAAAGATGATTCCAAGGTTCCGTACTTGGGTGGTGGGTGTGGGGGCGGCTCCGAAGGAGGTAGGCCACCAGGAGTCGTTCCAGGCGGAGGGGTTGCTGGCGAAGATAAGGACCTCTGTTTTGTCTGTGTTTAGCTTGAGGCGGCTTGATTCCATCCAGTCGGCGATAGCGGGAAGTCCCTTGTGGAGGTTGTTTCTTGCTGTTGTGGGGTCTTTCGTGAGGGAGATGATCAGCTGGGTGTCGTCCGCGTAGGATACTATGTGGATGTTGTGGGATCGAGCAATGTTGGCGAGGGGAGCCACGTGAACATTGAAAAGTGTTGGGCTGAGGGAGGATCCTTGAGGGACGCCACAGACAATTTTGGAGGATTCAGACAGGTAGGGCGGAAGGCGGACTCTCTGTGTTCTGTCGGAGAGGAAAGAGGAGATCCAGTCCATCACCAGGCTCATCCTCCAGCAGAAAAGGCAACTGGTGTCTCAATGCCAGTTTGTGCAACATACAGCATGCCACGATGATCTGGCACACCTTTTTGGGTGAGTAGTACAGGGAGCCACCTGTAAGATAGAGGCACCGGAATATGGCTTTCAGAAGGCCGAATGTCCTCTCAATAATCTGCCTAGTTAACCCATGTGTCTCATTGTAGCGTTCCTCTGCTCTTGTCCTGGGATTCCTCACTGGGGTCAGCAGCCATGAGAGGTTGGGATAATCAGAGTCACCTGCAAATATCGAGGGAAAATTGAGAGACACACACTAACCCTTAGGGACAACCCCATACCCAGACATCTACTCATACTGTTGCGTGGGCTCTCATTATCCTATATGAGACTACTGGATTTCTAGGTAGCAGGATTGTTCACGGTGTGGGGGACTGAGTCTGACCCACTTGGAAGGACCTCTGTCACCCTAAATCCAGTTTTGCTCCGGCTAACTAGCAGTGCCTCATCTCTACCAAGGGGGAGGGATGATTGGGAAGCCGAGCGCATGACATCTTTGGAACTTCTCAGGGAAGTCGTGGCCACTCAGATCCAAACCAGCTCTCTCATTTACAGTATGATCTCATATACAAATGACAAAGGCAGTTTAAGTTTTATATATTGTTTTAATAAAACGACTGCATTTTAGATATTAAGGCGTGAGCCGCAATAACCAGAACCATACAACACAGTAGGATTGAAATAGTCACGAGGAGAGTGAAACATAAGAATAACGCTATCATGGTGTTAACAATTTCTACTCTCTCTCAGCTAGTTCTATTTCGAGCACAGCACGTTAAGCTTCTAACTTGCCTTTCAGATTCCCTGGGAAGCCATCAACCCTCATACCTGAGCAAAGGCCGGGGATCTGGTTCAGCATCTGCAACGAGGCAGTCAGCGTCTAGTTGTGGTTCCCTGGTCGGAATCTCCCTCTTGCGTGTATTAGGACAAGGAAGTGTTTTTATAACTAACATGTCAGTGTGATCACAAAATGTCCCTACGCAAGAATGCCAAAGACTAAACTCCTAATACGTCTATCGGTGATGTACCAGACTGTATCCTTGACTGAAGCACAGAGTGAACAAGAATGTGTGATTGAGAACTCCAGTGCTGAAGTAGGCTAAACAGTGTGATATGAAAAATAAAAAACAAGACCGTAGAACTGGTTATTTGAAAAATAACAGTACGAAGCAGAATAAAAAGCATTTAGAGCAAAGTGCACAGAGGCTCTAAGCTGCGAGCAAAGGAATAAAATACATCCAGGGCAAAGTGCACAAAGGCCTAAAGCCAGAAGCTACGGCGCAAAGGATACGTAAAACTGACCACACTACACCCTCCCCCTGTCGGTAGCAAGTGGTCCTAATACTACAAAACAGTTCCCCAGATACAGAAAATACACCAAATATATTTGACAAGTCCAGAGGACAGCAAAGCAGAAAACTAAGTCAAATTGGGAAACATGTGACGTTAAAGCCAAATTTGATACAATGTCAATTTAAAAAAATCCAATTCTTAGACGGAAGCCACGGAAAGCAGGAGATCCTCCACTTCGACAGATGTCAACATCGGAAAATCCACACCAAAAACTATCATGGAGCAGGTGTGTTCCAAAGCCCCAGAACCATCCAGGGCGGCACCCCGTGCAGGGCCTATGAATGAGACAATACCATCTTCCTCCAGGAAGGGAATCTCATAAACTTCCTCACGAAACAAACACAACCGTAGTGCACAAGTCTGGGAATGAGCCCTAATTGGGAACATCAACAGATTAGTATCGACCACTGGGGGGCGCTGCAGTGAGAGGCAGAGAGCCAGTGCATGTTCAAACGAGCACCAAAGGCACCGAAACACGGGTTGCACACAATCCAAAACCGGTCGGAATGACAGAGACCAGTCACACTCCAACTGTCCAAGGAGTGTTGATCCAAAATGCTGCATCATGCGGTCACGACACAGCCGCGCTGACGGGAGCGCCAATACAGGATCTCATTGCGGTGGGACAGCCATTGCGGAAGAACAACAGCAATGGCAAAACACCAGCCAACAAAGCCAAAGTAATCTGAAAACCCCCAAAAAGGCTTCCGAAAATAGAATGAATAGCCGAAGGTATCAAACCGAATATGGAGGAGAAGGTATGAGCAAAACCAACACCAACAGCTTTGAAAAAATGTGCAATTCCAGCAGTGCTGGACGCATTAAATACACGTCCCACGAGTTCACCAAAGTGACTCGGAAAGTTAGTATTTAAAAGGGACTGTATTTCCGCTGATGACCTCGCCACCTGAAGTGCGTAGGTCTCGCTAGCAGATGTAAGGGCCACATGTTTCTGAAACAATAGAGCTTTCAGTCGACTCAACTTGTCGAAATTCACCTTGGAAGTAGCAATATGAGGCCAGATGTCCGCTACCTCCCTAATTTGAGTGGGGGGAAACAACACATTCCCGCAGCACGTAACGGCCTTGGTGACAACGACCACGTAAACTATTCCGGCACGCATGCCACAACAGGGTTCACTGTCAAGAAGGACGTAGTTGCCGTTTGAAAGCACCTGGAAAGTGTTTTTAATTACCGGGACTGGAAGTCCCTTAAGTTAACAAGCTAAGTTAGCAATCGAGGCATTACACGCCCCGTGCAAAGACAGCTGTTTACAAACCATCGAATGGCTGACAGAAGTTTCGCATTCGCTACTGCTAAGAAAAACCTCCCTCATGCCATTAAGACATCTGTATAGAAAGGAAAGCTCCCACACCTCATGTACCCACCGGAATGTGCTTTAAACAAGAAGTAAATTGCAGAGTGGAGATAGGCAAATTAATAACCCCGTGAATCAACCACTCAGCCGACAGAATCTCAGCCACAATAAAAGGCAATTTCTCCAACTTTTTAATATTTAACATAACATACGTCGCTTCCTTCTTAGCCATCAGTTGTTGTTGACGTGTCAAATTAAAAGAAATAAATATCTCCCTGGCACGAATGTGCTGCCACGGAACGCGACCTGCCTTCAAGGTCTGCAGAGTCCAACCCAACTGCATGATGGACCGTGTTTGACTCTGCCCATGATATAAAGAAGAAATATCAGATTTAATAATGTCTATAGCAGAGGAAACAATGTTGTCAATTGTATATACACGGTCTGAAAGGGTATGCATCCCATTATCCACAACAGACAAAGCCTGTATCAAATTTTCCTGATCAATTTGCCTCAACCGGGCCACTTCCTCTGGTTGTGAAAGTTTCCAAATCTCATTATATACCTCATACAAAAAACAATTCTTCCGTGGTACTCTTGGTCCTGACAAAAAATCTTGTAAGTCAGTATCATTAGACAGTAACGTGAGATGTGTCTTAACTGCATCCAGCGTGGATGACTTCAACCATTGTTGACAAAGTTTCCCCACGCTGTATGTAGTAATAATATCAGCATGTTCTGGTGATATGTAGCAAGGGTCTGCCCTACTAGTCCTGAACCCCCCGAAGAGGTGACAAAACGCTGATGACACCCATTAGTGTCTATGGGCCACAATAACCACCCGCCCGGACGTATCAATGAAGTGTTAAGCGTACCATTCTGGACCCAGTCCGTAAGCTCTCTAAACGTGGCATTAATATATTGCTGCCAATTTTTCAATTTGGAAGGGACAGGTATGCTAGGCAAACTCAAGTCTCTAATTGTTGCTAAGCCCAAACAGCTAGTCTGTTGTACAGTGTTATTCAGGAAAATCATTTGGACAGGAATAATACATGCCCTAAACAATGTGTCCCTACCCCGCATTTGTCAATTTTTCGTTCCCCAGACACTTTTCAAATCAACAGTTTTGGACCAGTATTCATACCCCTCAACTGAAAGTTTGGATACAAACAAATTTGAATATAGTAATTTAGTATCAGTCAATAACATTTGCTTATTAGTATGGGGAGTAACCTTATAATAGTAAGACTTAGCACCCTGTTGATTATGCCCAGAAAAATATGCAAATTTATCAGAATAAGTTTAAGAACTCCCCTGTGGAGGAGTCGGGCAATGTTCCCATTGCATATATTCAAATATCGATTTAGGGCTACTAGCTTTATGAATAAAGTGGTGTCCATAATAATTGTATCAAAACATGTCACCATAATTATCTCTAAACAGGTAAGCATCTTCATTTTCATAAACAGTATAATTTTGCAATTAAGTCAACATAGAATCCACTGTCTTTACGTCCCAATCATCAGAAACAATGCCTGGTATTACAATATAATTCATTGACAATTTGAGAACATACGGTATTTGAATTATTTCAGTGGGACCATATATATCAAACATCACTCTATCCCACACAATCCCATCTGGAATCGGCACAGCTGAAATGTTCACAAAGGACAAGTCTCTTCGAACCATATGTGACGAAAAATGTGATTTCTACACCGTCTCCACGTGCTCAATGTCAGATCGTTCAGGAAGAAAATGACCATGTATTACCAGAGAAAAGGTAACTACAAACCCCAGCCATAGGAAAAGAGTCATCACAGTCATAAAAAGCCACAGATAGTTCCAAGGAACAACAAAATATGTGTGTTTGAGCCAACACAGCAGCTTATGTGGACCCAGGGCTGGTGTTGAAAAGGACGAGGAGTCCGACACGGTATCATCAGTGGTGTTGAAGCAGCCGGAGGCAGTTCTCGCAAAAGGTGCAACCGTAAACAAAGAAGTAGATGGTGGCTCTCGCCTTGGCAAGCTATAAACCACATGTTCAGCAATATCAGTAGAACGTACAGCAACTTGATCAAAATATTCCAAATTATTCATCGTCTGTGGAACAATCGCAAGATCACCTTCCACCCTCCCCAAGCTCGGAGAGGAAATAGCGTTGGTGCAAATCACCTGCAGTGGAACTTCTTCCCCAGTAGTGAGAGGGATTCCGGAACTACTGGGCGTCCCTCTTGGTCTGCTGTGCAGAATCGGCCACATGTTGTAACTTGACATTATAAATGGAAACAAAGCGATTCCCTTTGGCCCCTTGCAACGGTGGCAAAATTACAGTTCTTTGTGCCCTGAATACCTAGCACAGGGACAGGCACCCGATAGGAAGGACCAAATTATTTTTTCACTGCGACCTTTTCACGCACAAGATCCCCAATCCTGGGAATCCAACCAGTAGACGTTACTGGTTCATCCTTAATTCCTGTGGAGGCAGTACTGGCAGAAGAGTTATCTTCACAGAATTGTTGTAAATCCTGCAAAACAGTGACACGATCATTTATGTCAAAGGGCGTATCTGCCGTCTCCACACCAGGACCATCTAGATCAGGAACATACATCTGTGTTCCAAACAGGCACTCATATGAAGTACGACCCCCCAGGGACCTTATAGGCAAGTTATTAAGGGCTCTCTGTACTCCATACAGGTGGGCTAGCCAACTACGACCCGTACCTATAACTCTGGCCGTTAAGGATTGCTTTAAATCGCGATTTAAACACTCCACGACAGAATTTCCCTCTGTATGAAATGGAGACGAGAACTGGAGCTGGACCCCCAATGAAGCCATGGTATCCCTGAATGCTTTAGAGGCAAAAGCAGGGCCCTGGTCCGAATGAAAAGCCGCAACTGCATATGTATCGACAAAGATGCGCAAATCTTTAATAACAGTTCGAGCGTCAGCCGAGCGCTGTTGCCAGACCCACACAAATCTGGAGCACGAATCTACAGCAACCAATGTATATTTGTATGCACTATCTGGTGTCATCGGACCACAATGATCCAAGTACACAAACTGTAAAGGTTTATTTGATATCAGAAGGGGCGTCTGCTGAGGGCGTCTAGCCGTGGAAACTTTAATTTGTTGGCAGACATCTCAACAAAGGACATACTGCTTCGTCTCCTTATAGAGACCAGGCCTCCAATAACGAGCCTGTAACAGTGAAATGGTGGCAGCCATGCCGGCATGTGCAGATGCCGCCCCCTCATGTGCCGCAGTAATCAATCGAGGTCGCTCAATTTTATTGGGCATTTCACGTACACCAACGCCTGGGATTTTAACTACAGCGTTTAGCATACTACCCATGCAGTAACTATATTTAGAAGAGAATCCTTTAAGAAATGGCGTGCCATCAGCCGTAGCCTTTATGGCAGCCAAAATCTCTGTGTCTGGTTTGGAACTCGAACGAGTTACTGAGGCCACAGTGGCCACTGCCACTGCCAATTTTGCGGCTTCATCAGCCAAAGTATTCCCAGCAACGTGTATTACAACGTGCTGGTGTCCAAGTGTATGCACAACATGGACTTTAGGAAGCGTTCCCTTCAGATCCACAACCTTCCCCCACAGCAATTTGTGTTTAATGGTGTTACCTTTTGAATCTCTGAACCCATTCAACCTCCAGTAGTGTAAATATTCATTGAAAGACTGAACACAGTAATAGGAATCACAAACCAGCAATGTAAATATTGCCAGATCCGCATGTTCCAAGGCTAACAATAGAGCTTTCAGCTCAGCCAACTGTGCCGTACAATCTCCCAAGGTCTGTGTATAAGTATGTTGGGGGCAGAACACTTCCCCCTCCATATAGCCGCTCACCACCGCACATGCAGCAGAATACTGTTGTTTAGTCCCAACCGCTGGTTGCGCAGAGCCATCGGTATACATGACCACCTGATATTGGTCAATAGGCAATGTGCCAGCAGGAACTGGGTACTCCATTTCATATTGAAGAAATTCTTGAGTCTGCAGTTAAGGGTCAAATATGTAATCTACATCAGTGGCTGTCAAAGACGTTGCCGATTGTATCCATCGTGGGTGTAAAGATTTCGAATTAGGAACACTCGCTTTAGTAACAGCCTCTAGGGCCGGAATCGGGGAAAGTACAATGATGCGTTGGCCTTGGGCAAGAGGTCGTTCTTTAATCACAGCCATCTGTACAGCAGTGAGAATTTTCTCAGTCTGTGCAAAACGTTGTTCTGCAGCCGAATACAAGTGGGACTTGTATGCTATCGGGACTGTCTCACCCTCATTAAAGGTGACATATGTTAACCCAACGGCCCCAGGTATAACCCTGACGACCAGATGCATTTTATTGTCCTGAGTGTGTAAATGCTTTACTGCTAAGAGATCAGGTTGCAAATCTCGAAGAATATGTGTATGCTCATTTGACCAAAATCTACTCGAAAAATTTGGGCGAATCAACTCGTATAATGGTTTTATACGTGTAGCGTAATCAGGAATGTAAGTTCTGCCAAAAAATTAGAAACCACAATAACGACTGGAGTTTCCGAATCATATTAGGAGGTTGCAACTGAGCACATTTTTCCAAAAAGTGTGGCGCTAAGCTCTTGCCCTCATTCGACAACTCATATCCCAGGAAAATGACGCTGAGGAAGGCAATCTTTGATTTTTTAAAATTAAATTTGTAGCCAACTTCAGCAAATCCCACAACAATGCGCGCTACACGCCTTAAATGTTGCAGTAACTCATCGTCTGTGAGATATATATCATCAACATATGATAAAGCTTCAGGGTCCAACTCGTGCAGAATTTCAGTTACACGAGCCGAAAATAGTCCTGGGCTATTCTTATACCCCTGAGGCAGACAACAAAACTTTTTTGTAAGCCAAACACACTAAAGCTCGTATAGTCCCTACTTTCGGGCGCTATATTTTGGCAGAAGAATCCATTCGAGATATCTAATGTTGTTTTGTATTTCTTACGCAAAATATTATTCATGAGCGCTGCGTTGTGTGAATTTTGTATGGCATATGTGCGTGTATGTCCATTTAAATATCTGTAATCCACCACTATCCTATAAGAATGGTCCGGTTTAGCTACTGGAAATAAGGGATTATTCATCGGCGAGACACAGGGTTCAATTACTCCCTGGTACTCCAATTGTGTAAGTATTTTCCTTCCCGATGCCCTTGCTTCACATTTTATAGGATATTGTGGTTGCGGCTGAGGTTCGCCCTTTATCGGAATTACATGATAAGGCGAATCCCTATCCCACCCCACATTATTTCTATATAAGGCGGGAGCCTGTGCCAGAGCCCATGTTTTACTATAGGACTCTGCTAGTTCTCCCGGAACAAGTGGTGAGAACGAAGGTGTAATAACCTCCTCCCCAACTGGACAGTCACAAACAAAGTCAGGGGGCCAATCCTGTTCGGCCAGCAGAATGTCATACAATTTGACTACACAGTCCCAAAAGATGGCGTTTATAGTGCGCTCAATGTCCCCTTCTAATTGTAAAGTTACTGTATAAACTCTATCGGGATCAGAGACACGCATATCTGCTGTTTCGACTTGTATGAAGTCATCAGTTGCTTTCACCTCCAGATGCTCTAGAAGATTCCGGCGAACTATTGTGACCTCTGCCGCGCTGTCTAACAGTGCTAACGCCCATGTCTTGTTCTTCAAGAGAACTCTCTTCTTGAGTGGCATGTCTAACTGAGACTACCGTCACCTTCTTCTTTTTAAATTGCTGCTTTTGTTGGATCGGTTTCTCTTCTTTCTTTACAGAAACCTCAGTTGAGTGTTGTGATTCCTGTCTCGGTTTCACGTACTCTGTTCTCCGCTCTGACCGCCCACCTCTCTCATTTCTCTTTTCCGATGAGGTCTGAAAGGAACGAGATTGGCGTGTATCAGTATATTGATATCTATCAGGCGTCTTCAAATTATCCCTATTCCTGAGATTATACCTATTCTGCGGGGTCTCCGGTTGCGGAGATTGTCCCCTATCTTTGTTAGGTGTCTGTTGTTTTTTCTCTCAGCACTTTTTAGTACCCTCAGGTTGCTGTATTTTAGTAGTATCTTTACTATTCTTACCCTGTAACTGTGGTTTTTGCGGTCTAGACCCTAGGCTATCACGACTGATACTCGAATATGTTTCTGCTATTATTCTCGGCAGCTCCCGCTCTTGATTAATTTGCGGGACGTCTCGAAGACGCATACGCACTGCTAGCGCTACTGCCTCTCCTTTGAGATTACTCAAAATAATAGAAGAAACTGTGGCAAAATTGCCCATCAGCTGCATCCCTAAATCTAAGGCTGGGGCTGCCCCATATTCATCTTGAATTTGTTTTAGCACTTCCGGTAGATTAGCCAATGTTGGTGTACCGTGTGCTGTAGTGTAGAGCGCGGCAAACACTGTGCCCCAAGTATTACAATGATCCACAGTAGGAACCATTCCATACGGCAAACACATCGTCAATATTCTATGTTTATCCTGAGGTCCCGATGGGGAAACACTGCTTCCAGCGTATTCATTTTTTGCGCCAGCCAAAATGGAGTTTCCTCACGTTTAGCCGGTACTTTACCCATAACTGAGTGTATAGTGGCCAGATTGATACCCGGAACCACTGCATGTGGGTGCGCTGGAGCAGCAGGCGCTTCATTAGTATTTAAAGTCTGCATCACAAATTGAACCAGTCTTCTGTATGTAGTAGCTAAGTCTATATATAAACGAAGAACTTCAGCCACTGCCAAGTTAGCAACCGCAGGATATGGTGTGTATGTAGCCAATAAAGGCCAGGTAGGACCATCATTACTCTGTGGACCTAACTTAACTTGTGCTACTGTGTGTGGGAGGGCGCCATCAAGCCAATTATGGTGTTCTTGATAAGATAAAGGTATCTCTAAGTATGCATATGCCCTGTATTGTCCAGGGACATTCGCAATAGTGTAATCATGAAAAGTGTTTGTACCCCCATCAACTGCTGGAAATACGACCCAAGAATAAAAAAGCTCTGTTCTATAAGCTGCATGGGCGTCCACCACAAACGTGACCGGACCCCCCTGGTTCGTGAGACCATGTGTTATCAGATGTCCCGTGAGCGGTTGGCGCATATTAAGCACTATATTCACTACTTGAGGATTCGCCATTATAAAAATAGCACTAGGGAAGAGAAGGCACACCAATATCGGGGTTTTCCTTTCAAAGTTCAAGCTTGAACAACCGACCACTAAGTAATAGGATGTACCTATCTCGTGGTGGCGGAAATCCTCAGTGCCACGGACGTCTCCGTTAACGGAACCGAGGAGTCAATATATATATGAGACTGAGAGAGTCAGCCGGACCCGAAAATTAGAGCCAGACCAATCGTTGGCCGCACCATGTCGCGTGGGCTCTCATTATCCTAAATGAGACTACTGGATTTCTAGGTAGCAGGATCGTTCACGGTGTGGGGGACTGACTCTGACCCACTTGGAAGGACCTCTGTCACCCTAAATCCGGTTTTGCTCCGGCTAACTAGCAGTGCCTCATCTCTCCCAAGGGGGAGGGATGATTGGGCAGCCGAGTGCATCACATCTTTGGAACTTCTCAGGGAAGTCGTGGTCACTCAGATCAAAACCAGCTCTCTCATTTACAGTATGATCTCATACACAAATGACAAAGGCAGTTTAAGTTTTATATATTGTTTTTATAAAACAACTGCATTTTAGATATTAAGGCGTGAGCCGCAATAACCAGAACCATGCAACACAGTAGGATTTAAATAGTCACGAGGAGAGTGAAACAGAAGAATAACGCTATCATGGTGTTAACAATTTCTACTCTCTCTCAGCTAGTTCTATTTCAAGCACAGCATGTTAAGCTTCTAACTTGCCTTTCAGATTCCCTGGGAAGCCATCAACCCTCATACCTGAGCAAAGGCCTGTGATCTGGTTCAGCATCTGCAATGAGGCAGTCAGCGTCTAGTTGTGGTTCCCTGGTCGGAATCTCCCTCTTGTGTGTATTAGGACAAGGAAGTGTTTTTATAACTAACATGTCAGTGTGATCACAAAATGTCCATACGCAAGAATGCCAAAGACTAAACTCTTACCACGTCTATCGGCAATATACCAGACGGTATCCTTGACTGAAGCACAGAGTGAACAAGAATGTGTTATTGAGAACTCCAGTGCTGAAGTAGGCTAAACAGTGTGATATAAAAAATAAAACAAGACTGTAGAACCGTTTATTTGAAAAATAACAGTACGAAGCCGAATAAAAAGCATTTAGAGCAAAGTGCACAGAGGCTCTAAGCTGCGAGCAAAGGAATAAAATACATCCAGGGCAAAGTGCACAAAGGCCTAACGCCAGAAGCTACAGCGCAAAGGATACGTAAAACTGACCACACTACACCCTCTCCTTGTCGGTAGCAAGTGGTTCTAATAATACAAAAAAATGCCCCAGATACAGAAAATACACCAAATATATTCCGACAAGTCCAGAGGACAGCAAAGCAGAAAACTAAATCAAATTGGGAAGCATGTGACGTTAAAGCCAAATTTGATACAATGTCAATTTTAAAAAGTCCAATTCTTAGACGGAAGCCACGGAAAGGAGGAGATCCTCCACTTCGACAGATGTCAACATCGGAAAATCCACGCCAAAAACTATCATGGTGCAGGTGTGTTCCAAAGCCCTAGAACCATCCAGGGCGGCACCCCGTGCAGGGCCTATGAATGAGACAATACCATCTTCCTCCAGGAAGGGAACCTCATAAACTGCCTCACGAAGCAAATACAACCGTAGTGCACAAGTCTGGGAATGAGCCCTAATTGGGAACATCAACAGATTAGTATCGACCACTGGGGGGCACTGCAGTGAGAGACAGAGAGACAGTGCATGTTCAAATGAGCACCAAAGGCACCAAAACACGGGTGCACACAATCCAAAACCGGTCGGAATGACAGAGACCAGTCACACTCCAACTGTCCCAGGAGTGTTGCTCCAAAATGCTGCATCATCCAGTCACGACACAGCCGCGCTGACGGGAGCGCCAATACGGGATCTCGTTGCGGTGGGACAGCCATTGTAGAAGAACAACAGCAACAGCAAAACACCAGCCAACAGAGCCAAAGTAATCTGAAATCCCCCAAAAAGGCTTCCGAAAATAGAATGAATAGCCGAAGGTATCAAACCGAATATGGAGGAGAAGGTATGAGCAAAACCAACACCAACGGCTTTGAAAAAATGTGCAATTCCAGCAGTGCTGGACGCATTAAATATACGTCCCACGAGTTCACCAAAGTGACTCGGAAAGTTAGTATTTAAAAGGGACTGTATTTCCGCTGATGACCTCGCCACCTGAAGTGCGTAGCTCTCGCTAGCAGATGTAAGGGCCACATGTTTCTGAAACAATGGAGCTTTCAGTCGACTCAACTTGTCGAAATTCACCTTGGAAGTAGCAATATGAGGCCAGATGTCCGCTACCTCCCTAATTTGAGTGGGGGGAAACAACACATTCCCGCAGCATGTAACGGCCTTGGTGACAACGACCACATAAACTATTCCTGCACGCATGCCACAACAGGGTTCACTGTTAAGAAGGACGTAGCTGCCGTTTGAAAGCACCTGGAAAATGTTTTTATTTACCGGGACTGGAAGTCCCTTAAGATAACAAGCTAAGTTAGCAATCGAGGCATTACACGCCCCGTGCAAAGACAGCTGTTTAGAAACCATCGAATGGCTGACAGAAGTTTCGCATTCGCTACTGCTAAGAAAAACCTTCCTCATACCATTAAGACATCTGTATAGAAAGGAAAGCTCCCACACCTCATGTATGTAACTGTCTCCCAACCGTTCATATCTACCCACCGGAATGTGCTTTAAACAAGAGGTAAATTGCAGAGTGGAGATAGGCAAATTAATAACCCTGTGAATCAACCACTCAGCCGACGGAATCTCAGCCACAGTAAAAGGCAATTTCTCCAACTTTTCAATATTTAACATAACATACGTCGCTTCCTTCTTAGCCATCAGTTGTTGTTGACGTGTCAAATTAAAGGAAATAAATATCTCCCTGGCACGAATGTGCTGCCACGGAACGCGACCTGCCTTCAAGGTCTGTAGAGTCCAACCCAACTGCATGATGGACCTTGTTTGACTCTGCCCATGATATAAAGAAGACATATCAGATTTAATAATGTCTAAAGCAGAGGAAACAATGTTGTCAATTGTATATACATGGTCTGAAAGGGTATGCATCCCATTATCCACAACAGACAAAGCCTGTATCAAATTTTCCTGATCAATTTGCCGCTGCCTCTGGTTGAAAAAGTTTCCAAATCTCATTATATACCTCATACAAAAAACATTTCTTCCGTGGTACTCTTGGTCCTGACAAAAAATCTTGTAAGTCAGTATCATTAGACAGTAACGTGAGATGTGTCTTAACTGCATCCAGCGTGGATGACTTCAACCATTGTTGACAAAGTTTCCCCACGCTGTATGTAGTAATGATATCAGCATGTTCTGGTGATATGTAGCGAGGGTCTGCCCTACTAGTCCTGAACCCCCCGAAGAGGTGACAAAACGCTGATGACACCCATTAGTGTCTATGGGCCACAATAACCACCCGCCCGGACGTATCAATGAAGTGTTAAGCGTACCATTCTGGACCCAGTCCGTAAGCTCACTAAACGTGGCATTAATATATTGCTGCCAATTTTTCAATTTGGAAGGGACAGGTATGCTAGGCAAACTCAAGTCTATAATTGTTGCTAAGCCCGAACAGCTAGTCTGTTGTACAGTGTCATTCAGGAAAATCATTTGGACAGGAATAATACATTCCCTAAACAATGTGTCCCTACCCCGCATTTGCCAATTTTTCGTTCCCCAGACACTTTTCAAATCAACAGTTTTGGACCAGTATTCATACCCCTCAACTGAAAGTTTGGATACAAACAAATTTGAATATAGTAATTTAGTATCAGTCAATAACATTTGCTTATTAGTATGCGGAGTAACCTTATAATAGTAAGACTTAGCACCCTGTTGATTATGCCTAGAAAAATATGCAAATTTATCAGAATAAGTTTAAGAACTCCCCTGTGGAGGAGTCGGGCAATGTTCCCATTGCATATATTCAAATATCGATTTAGGGCTACTAGCTTTATGAATAAAGTGGTGTCCATAATAATTGTAGCAAAACATGTCACCATAATTATCTCTAAACAGGTAAGCATCTTCATTTTCATAAACAGTATAATATTGCAATTCCGTCAACATAGAATCCACTGTCTTTACGTCCCAATCATCAGAAACAATGCCTGGTATAACGATATAATTCATTGACAATTTGAGAACATACAGTATTTGAAATATTTCAGTGGGACCATATATATCAAACATCACTCTATCCCACACAATCCCATCTGGAATCGGCACAGCAGAAATGTTCACAAAGGACAAGTCTCTTCGAACCATATGTGACGAAAAATGTGATTTCAACACCGTCTCCACGTGCTCAATGTCAGATCGTTCAGGAAGAAAATGACCATGTATTACCAGAAAAAAGGTAACTACAAACCCCTGCCATAGGAAAAGAGTCATCACAGTCATAAAAAGCCACAAATAGTTCCAAGGAACAACAAAATATGTGTGTTTGAGCCAACACAGCAGCTTACGTGGACCCAGGGCTGGTGTTGAAAAGGACGAGGAGTCCGACACGGTATCATCAGTGGTGTCGAAGCAGCCGGAGGCAGTTCTTGCAAAAGGTGCAACCGTAAACAAAGAAGTAGATGGTGGCTCTCGCCTTGGCAAGCTATAAACCACATGTTCAGCAATATCAGTAGAACGTACAGCAACTTGATCAAAATATTCCAAATTATTCACCGTCAGTAGAACAATCGCAAGATCAGCTTCCACCCTCCCCAAGCTCGGAAAGGAAATAGCGTCGGTGCAAATCACCTGCAGTGGAACTTCTTCCCCAGTAGTGAGAGGGATTCCGGAACTACTGGGCGTCCCTCTTGGTCTGCTGTGCAGAATTGGCCACATGTTGTAACTTGACATTATCAATGGAAACAAAGCGATTTCCTTTGGCCCCTTGCAACGGTGGCAAAATGACAGTTTTTGTACCCTGAATCCCTAGCACAGAGACAGGCACCCGATAGGAAGGACCAAATTATTTTTTCACTGCGACCTTTTCACGCACAAGATCCCCAATCCTAGGAATCCAACCAGTAGACGTTACTGGTTCCTCCTTAATTCCTTTTGAGGCAGTTCTGGCAGAAGAGTTATCTTCACGGAATTGTTGTAAATCCTGCAAAACAGTGACACAATCATTTATATCAAAGGGCATATCTGCCGTCTCCACACCAGGACTATCTAGATCAGGAACATACATTTGTGTTCCAAACAGGCACTCATATGAAGTACGACCCCCCAGGGACCTTCTAGGCAAGTTATTAAGGGCTCTCTGTACTCCATACAGTTGGGCTAGCCAACTACGACCCGTACCTATAACTCTGGCCGTTAAGGATTGCTTTAAATCGCGATTTAAACGCTCCACGACAGAATTTCCCTCGGGATGAAATGGAGACGAGAACTGGAGCTGGACCCCCAACAAAGCCATGGTATCCCTGAATGCTTTAGAGGCAAAAGAAGGGCCCTGGTCCGAATGAAAAGCCACAACTGCATATGTATCGACAAAGATGCGCAAATCTTTAATAACAGTTAGAGCGTCAGCCGAGCGCTGTGGCCAGACCCACACAAATCTGGAGCACGAATCTACAGCAACCAATCTATATTTGTATGTACTATCTGGTGTCAGCGGACCACATTGATCCAAGTACACACACTGTAAAGGTTTATTTGATATCAGAAGGGGCGTCTGCTGCGGGCATCTAGCCGTGGAAACTTTAATTTGTTGGCAGACATCACAACAAAGGACATACTGCTTCGTCTCCTTATAGAGACCAGGCAACCAATAACGAGCCTGTAATAGTGAAATGGTGGCAGCCATGCCGGCATGTGCAGATGCCGCTCCCTCATGTGCTGCAGTAATCAATCGAGGTCGCTCAATTTTATTGGGCATTTCATGTACACCAACGCCTGGGATTTTAACTACAGCGTTTAGCATACCACCCATGCAGTAACTATATTTAGAAGGGAATCCTTTAAGAAATGGCGTGCCATCAGCCGTGGCCTTTATGGCAGCCAAAATCTCTGTGTCTGGTTTGGAACTCGAACAAGTTACTCCGGCCACAGTGGCAACTGCCACTGCCGATTTTGCGGCTTCATCAGCCAAAGTATTCCCAGCAACGTGTATTCCAACGCGCTGGTGTCCAAGTGTATGCACAACATGGACTTTAGGAAGCGTTCCCTTCAGATCCACAACCTTCCCCCACAGCAATTTGTGTTTAATGGTGTTACCTTTTGAATCTCTGAACCCATTCAACCTCCAGTAGTGTAAATATTCATTGAAAGACTGAACAAAGTAATAGGAATCACAAACCAGCAATGTAAATATTGCCAGATCCGCATGTTCCAAGGCTAACAATAGAGCTTTCAGCTCAGCCAACTGTGCCGTACAATCTCCCAAAGTCTGTGTATAAGTATGTTGGGGGCAGAACACTTCCCCCTCCATATAGCCGCTCACCACCGCACATGCAGCAGAATACTGTTGTTTAGTCCCAACCGCTGGTTGCGCAGAGCCATCGGTATACATGACCACCTGATATTGGTCAATAGGCAATGTGCCAGCGGGAACTGGGTACTCCATTTCATATTGAAGAAATTCTTGAGTCTGCAGTTTAGGGCCAAATATGTAATCTACATCAGTGGCTGTCAAAGACGTTGCCCATTGTATCCATTGCGGGTGTAAAGCTTTCGAATTAGGAACACTCGCTTTAGTAACAGCCTCTAGGGCCGGAATCGGGGAAACTACAATGATGCGTTGGCCCTGGGCAAGAGGTCGTTCTTTATTCACAGCCATCTGTACAGCAGTGAGAATTTTCTCAGTCTGTGCAAAACGTTGTTCTGCAGCCGAATACAAGTGGGACTTGTATGCTATCGGGACTGACCTCATTAGAGGTGACATATGTTAACCCAACGGCCCCAGGTATAACCCTGATGACCAGATGCGTTTTATTGTCCTGAGTGTGTAAATGCTTTACTGCTAAGAGATCAGTTTGCAAATCTCGAAGAATATGTGTATGCTCATTCGACCAAAATCTACTCGAAAAATTCGGGCGAATCAACTCGTATAATGGTTTTATACGTGTAGCGTAATCAGGAATGTAAGTTCTGCCAAAAATTTAGAAACCCCAATAACGACTGGAGTTTCTGAATCATATTAGGAGGTTGCAACTGAGCACATTTTTCCAAAAAGTGTGGCGCTAAGCTCTTGCCCTCATTCGACAACTCATATCTCGGGAAAATGACGCTGAGGAAGGCAATCTTTGATTTTTTTAAATTAAATTTGTAGCCAATTTCAGCAAATCCCACAAAAATGCGCGCTACCCGCCTTAAATGTTGCAGTAACTCATCGTCCGTTAGATATATATCATCAACATATGATAAAGCTTCAGGGTCCAACTCGTGCAGAATTTCAGTTACACGAGCCGAAAATAGTCCTGGGCTATTCTTATACCCCTGAGGCAAACGACAAAACTTTTTTTGTGAGCCAAACACACTAAAGCTCGTATAGTCCCTACTTTCGGGTGCTATATTTTGGCAGAAGAATCCATTCGAGATATCTAATGTTGTTTTGTATTTCTTACGCACAATATTATTCATGAGCGCTGCACTGTGTGAATTTTGTATGGCATATGTGCGTGTATGTCCATTTAAATGTCTGTAATCCACCACTATCCTATAAGAATGGTCCGGTTTAGCTACTGGAAATAAGGGATTATTCATCGGCGAGACACAGAGTTCAATTACTCCCTGGTACTCCAATTGTGTAAGTATTTTCCTTACCGATGCCCTTGCTTCAAATTTTATAGGATATTGGGTTGCAGCTGAAGTTCGCCCTTTATCGGAATTACATGATAAGGCGAATCCCTATCCCATCCCACATTATTTCTATATAAGGCGGGAGCCTGTGCCAGAGCCCATGTTTTACTATAGGACTCTGCTAGTTCTCCCGGAACAAGTGGTGAGAACGAAGGTGTAATAACCTCCTCCCCAACTGGACAGTCACGAACAAAGTCAGGGGGCCAATCCTGTTCGGCCAGCAGAATGTCATACAATTTGACCACACAGTCCCAAAAGATGGCGTTTATAGTGCGCTCAATGTCCCCTTCTAATTGTAAAGTTACTGTATAAACTCTATCGGGATCAGAGACACGCATATCTGCTGTTTCGACTTGTATGAAGTCATCAGTTGCTTTCACCTCCAGATGCTCTAGAAGATTCCGGCGAACTATTGTGACCTCTGCCGCGCTGTCTAACAGTGCTAACGCCCATGTCTTGTTCTTCAAGAGAACTCTCTTCTTGAGTGGCATGTCTAACTGAGACTTCCGCCACCTTCTTCTTTTTAAATTGCTGCTTTTGTTGGATCGGTTTCTCTTCTTTCTTGACAAAAACCTCCGTTGAGCGTTGTGATTCCTGTCTCGGTTTCTCATACTCTGTTCTCCGCTATGACCGCCCACCTCTCTCATTTCTCTTTTCCGATGAGTCCTGAAAGGAACAAGATTGGTGTGTATCAGTATATTGATATCTATCAGGCGTCTTCAAATTATCCCTATTCCTGAGATTATACCTATTCTGCGGGGTCTCCGGTTGCGGAGATTGTCCCCTATCTTTGTTATGTGTCTGTTGTTTTTTCTCCCAGTGCTTTTTAGTACCCTCAGGTTGCTGTATTTTAGTAGTATCTTTACTATTCTTACCCTGTAACTGTGGTTTTTGCGGTCTAGCCCCTAGGCTATCATGACCGATACTCGAATATGTTTCTGCTATTATTCTCGGCAGCTCCCGCTCTTGATTAATTTGCGGGATGTCTCGAAGTGAGTACAGTTTCAGAAAGCTGACTTTGCACGCTTTAGGAACTAGCTGGGTGGGGTGTGTGGGCTCTGGGTGCCCTTAGGCCAGGGCGATCATGCCATGCCATGCCATGTCCCTTGTTTGCAGGCTCAGAAGCACCCCTACCCCAATGGTACAATTGGGCAACTACTCGTGTGCAGGGTCCTGTAGGTGTCCAGTGTCCAGGTGCTGGCAATAGGCATTGTACCCCATGGGCTGGTGACTGCCATAGTGAGTGGTTGGGAAAGTCCTAGTACATAGGGAAGCTCAGTGTGCGTTGTGTCCACCAACGGTAGTGGTATTGCTGGCACTGACCATGTGTGTCCTCTGTCTTTCCCACCCTTCTTGTTTTGTCACCCTGTCCTTGTGCGTATTAGCATCATCTGGCGGAGGAGCTGAGGCACCGACGATGGAGTGAGCTGCATCTCACATGGCCCATGAGGGTGAATCCACGGAGGTTGAAGGCACCAGTGGGACGGAGGACGAAGGGAGCTCCAGGACGGGGACAGGAGGGGATACCAGTGACAGCGACTCCTCCTCTGATGGAAGCTCCCTGGTGGTGGTGGACACGTCTGTGCCCACCCCAACAACAGGTACAGCCGACACCCCCCTACCAGCACCGCCCTCCCAACACCCCCTCAGAGTGTTTCCCGTGCCCACTCACCCAGGAGGGTGGGAATCTCCTTCGCCCCAAGCACCAAACGCCCTGCCCCAGTCAGCCCTGCTGCCCTCAGTGACGAGGCTATTGACCTCCTGAGATCCCTCACTGTTGGGCAGTCAACCATTCTGAATGTAATCCAGGGTGTCAAGAGGCATTTGCAACAAGCCAATGCATACCTGGAGGGCATTCATTCTGGCGTGGTGGCCCAACAGAGAGCATTTCAGGCTCTGGCCTCAGCACTGACGGCAGCCATTGTCCCTGTGCCCAGCCTCCCCCCTCCAACTTCCACTACTTTCCCCTCTACCTCAGCCTATCCCAAGCACACCTTCAGACCAGCAGGCACACATATCAACACACAAAAGTGGCTCAGGAAACATAAGCACCACACATCATCACATAGGCACTCACACAAGCACCATACCCATGCACACAAACTAACATCCACTTCCCCCACTGTGTCCCCTTCCTCCACGTCCTCCACCTCCCTCCCAGTATTGTCTCCACTCACACCTGCATGCACTACATCATCAGCCACTGCCTCCATCACCAGCACGCCCCTCACAACACACTGCTCACGAGCAATCACTACCCCCACAACCATTCACACGTCCCCTGTGTCCTCTCTCAGTGTGTCTGTGAGCTCTCCTCCGAAAGTACACAAACGCAGGCACACACCAACTCAACAGCCCTCCACCTCACAACAGCCTCCAGCCCATGCACCTTCACCCAAACTCAGCAGACGTACACCTCCCACAACAACTACCTCTTCCTCCACTCCCACACCCCTTCATCTTCCTGTCCCAGTGTGTCAAAAAAACTTTTCCTAGCTAACATTAACCTCTTCCCTTCACCTCCCCCCTCAACCTTCCCCTAGGGCCAGAATGTCTAGATCCCAGCCCAGCACATCAGCCACCTAATCTGCGTCCGCTGTGGTCCCTGCAAGTCCGGGAGGATCGAAGGGGGCACCTGTCAGAGCTGCCAGTGTGCCACCTACAGATGAGAAGGACCACCCGATTCCACCACCTGCCAAGGTCAAGAAGGGGCCGACATGCAGCACGGGAAAGTCGCACCACCCACCCAGCAAGGCATCATCGAAACACAAAGAGGACAGTGCCAAGGTCCTAGCAGCGACTACCAAAGTTGGGAAGGGGCACAAGACAAAGGCCAAGTCACCTCAGGGCAAGAAGCCTCCTGGAGAGGGGCTGGTGACCACCATTTCCCCGGGGATGCCAGCGACCTGTACCACGGTCACCACCGCTGCAACGACCACCACCTGCACCGCCACCTGCACCTCCACCTGCACTGCTGCCTGCACTGCCACCTGCACCGCCACTGCCACATCACTCTGCGGCATCCTCCCCAAGGATCAGCCATCCGAGGCTGCCGGAGACGGTCTGGTGTCTCCCTCCACCACTACAGACACCTGCACCACGGGCAGCACAGGCAGCATCCCCGCCGCAGCCACCACCGCAGCCACCACCATCTGCACTGCCAGGTGCCCAGCCGGTGCCACTACATTGGACGTCAGCAGCATCACCAGTGGGCAGCCATCCGAGGATGCAGGTGACATCCTGGACCCTGGAGACACCACATGAGGCACCAGCACTGGCACTACCAGCAGTTTGCAGCCTAAGTCGCCGCAGGATGGAGTATGGCTCTGCCTCCATGGAGCATCATGCTACCTATTCCATGTACATCTCATGGTTCAGACACCTAGGTGAGAGAATGTTAACTGCCACACCCCAGGTGCAGCATCACTGGGCACAATGCCCCCTCCAGAACCAGTGGAGAAATGCATCCACTATCACTATCCTTGGCAGGATTAAGCACTCTGGGCACAATGCCCCCTCTAGAACCAGTGGAGAAAGGCATCCACTCCCCCTATCCTTGGCAGGATAAAGCAGACTGGGCAAAATGCCCCCTCCAGAACCAGTGGAAGAAGCCATTCACTTGAGAGTCTGTGGCCTTGTTCTCCCCAGGACAAAGCAGTGGGCAAACCACCCACTTGAGAGACTTGAGAGACTGTGGCTCTGCACTCCCCAGGACCAAGCGGTGGGCAACTCACCCACTTGAGAGACTTGAGAGACTGAGGCTTTGCACTCCCCAGGACCAGGCAGTGGGCATGGAGCCCCCTCAAGGATCATTGGCATCGTACCATCTTCCGGCTGAGGTGCCCCCTCCCCTTCCCCCTGAGGTGCCTGTGTTTTTTCGACCTGATGCCTCTGCAGTGTTCTCTCTGTTTTGAGGCAGGTCTCATGTGTGGGCTTCGCCCATGCTTTTTGGGACCACTGGTCCACGGACATTTACAAGGGACAGTGTATGGCCTTGTGTACATAATGTAAAATTTTGTATAAACTGATTATTTAAAATTCTATTGCTATATCTTAATTTTCCAATATAACACTGGTTAAACTAATTTCCTTTTGTCCTTGCATTCTTCCAGGTGGTGATGGGGTGTATCAGTAATGTTGTTGGATGTGTTAGTGTGCATGGTGTTGTGGGTGAGGGGGGTGGTGGTGTTGCGTGCAGCGTGTGTGTGTGTCACTCTCTTTTCCCTCCCCCCTCCCCTGTGTGGTAGATGCAGTACTCACCGTCGTCACCGCCGCTGCCGTCTTTCTACTTCCTGGCATATGAGAAGACACACCAAAATGGGGAGGATCTGCAATTTGGGCTCCATGGTGTCCTGGTTCTGCGTGGAGTGTCGGAAGGTTAGTGGTTCCCCTTCAATGTACTCTTTCCTTCATGCTTTTGATGTCGTAGGTACTGTCCCGGAAAAGCTGGCGGATTGGCCTCTCATGATATGGTAGGTGGTACATTGTCCTCCGCCTGTCTGTTGCCTGTGACCGCCGCAGTGTTTGTTGCTACCGCCCTGATGGTCGGAGTGTTAAGGTGGCTGTCTATGTTGGCAGTTTCCGCCGTGGTCGTAATCCCATTTCTTTTTACCACCGGCCTGTTGGGGGTGTTACTGCCACTTTAACACTGACCACCAGGGTTGTAATGAGGGCCATAGTGTTTTTCTCCAATACCTGCACCATGTACATCCCACTTATGCCACACAACTGAGACAACAGGCAGACAAGAACTGGCACACTGGGGCACATTGTAGCATGTGAGGAGGAAAACGATGGTGTGCCTGGCGTTGAAGAGTCAATTGTGCCTAGGAGGTCCTTACCTGCCTCTGGTAAGCCATATAACTGACCATACAGGGGAAGGACCTCATCCACGAGGTCCTCCTGGTCCTCTGGAGAAAAGACTAGGGTCCCTTCACCTACTGGATGTGGCGTGATTGCCTCCAGAGACGGCACACAGCAGCTGAGATAGTGGAAAGTATTGATGGCAGTAGTGTCAGGATTCAAGTGACTGATGCCACATAAGCTGTCAACACCACCGACGGGCACAGCCATTGGCCCATGACTGCCACAGGCAACAACGTTAACCTATGGCTGTGTTCGTGGCATTTGGAATCACCCACTGCGCGGATGACTTCCAGGTGGTCCTAATGTCCAGTGAAGTAGGTCAGGCATCCTCCATTTTGACATTTGGAAATACAGTATAGCACCCTGTTGAATGCGTCAAAACACCAATATATATGCTGGATCATCACAAACATCCTAAAGCAGTCTTGTTGTGTAAGTTGTACTACACAACCACCAGTGTTGTATGTTGCTGGGCACAGATGGCATATGACGGCGCTGCACTGTCCACCGCTTGATGATATTTTTGGCAGTCAGAACAGACAGTTTAATTTCTAGGGGCTATTGACAAACAGGTATTTGGGTGTTGCCGAAATCCATGTTGTGGACATGTGTTGAAAACCATGGGGGTCACATTTGACCTTTGTGTAGTTGAAAGCTGTGATAAATTGGGTGTAATGCATTTCCAGTCAAAAATGCTTTTTCACATGTTTGTGCTGGTATACATCATGTATGTTGGTGTGGTCCTAGTGACTAATGATCCAACGCATGTATTTTTTCACAATGGAAACATTTGGGAGCACACTGCCTCACACTCCATCGTGCAGTTTGCCCCATTGCTTTATGGTAAATGCATGACAAATTTGTGTTTACTTCATTTGTAGTCTGTAGTTTTTCACCTTATCGGGTGCAGCTAGTGCTATATATCTCTAGACACCTGTTCCTGGGTTTTCTGGAAATACTGCCAACGTCCTCTGAGGTTTCAGTACCATTCACTGGCACATAGGTGCATCAACTAAAGCTTGTCAGCCTGCTGGCTCAAGGGAGCTTTTTTAAACAGGAAACAGTTGAGGTCAACTTCCTCATATTCCAGCATGCAGTGTGCCTCACTGTATTTTCGTAAATGCAGAACAAATTTCCACTTACTTCAGCTGACCTGTGAAGATTTAGGGAGCATACTGGCAACCCAGACACCTGTTCTCTGCTCTCTGCTGCTTCAGCTCTCTACTGATGAAGGGCTAAACCCAGAAAAACGTGTCTAGAGATAACAGCAATACCTGCACCAACTTTGGTGAACAATTACAGCAATTGTGAAGCAAGTGTACTGCATTTATCAGAATGCAATAGGTTGAACTGTGCTGGGATGAGAGTCAGTGTGCTCCTTTCCCTCTTGTATTTAAAAGGCTATCTTGAGCCAATGAGGTGATGAGTGCCCCTGGAATGCACCTGTGTGCCTGTGGAGTGGTACTGTCACCTGTGAAGACTTGGCAGCATTCTAACAACCCTGATGACTGTTCTCTGCTCTCTGCTACTTCTGCTCTCTACTGATGAAGGGCTAAATCCAGAAACACATGTCTAGAGTATACAGCACTACCTGCACCAACTTTGGAGAAAAACTGCAGCAACTTTGAAGTAAGCATAGTGCATTTACAAGGAAGCAATGGGGTGAACTGTGCTGGGATGAGAGTCAGTGTGCTCCCTCCCCCCTTGTATTTTCACACTAGGTACCTAGGAGAGGGAGGAGGGAGACCCTCCAATGTACCGTCAATTGATAAACCTTCAAATTATGGAGGAATGCCACAACATAAAATTGTACTGTCTGAATAGGCAACCAATAGTGGATTTATGCTGTTGTTTGGAGCCAGATCTAATGTCTGCAAACAGTAATCCAACCTGTATGCCACCCATTGTTCAACTCATGGCAGTATTGCACTTCCTCCCCACAGGGTCCTGCCAATATACAGTGGCCATATCTGGTAATATATCCCAACCTTTGTTCAGTCATGTGTTGAGAGATGTTCTAGCAGCAATGACGAAAACATTGACAGCTATATTAGGTTCCCCACCATGAGGATTTAGCCAATGTGAAGGCTGACTACTTTGGTTTTGCTCACCTCCCACATGTGGTGGGAGCTATTGATGACACACATGTTGCCTCGGTGTCACCGTAGGCCAGTGAACAACTCTATTGCAACAGGAAATCTTCCATTCTATCAACGTGCAAGCAGTCTGCTTGTCAGATCTTTACATCTCAAAAGTATGTGCCCGGTTTCCTGGTTCAGCCCATGGTTCCTTTGTGATGCGGAACAGCACCATAGCTCAACTGATGTCACAACTGCAACCAGAGAGGGTCTGGCTGGTTAGTAAGTCACATCTGTCCTGTTTTTGTGTAAGTGATGTCAGGTGCTACAATCATGAAGTGACTGACTCATTGTTACACTTATGTCTCATTTCTAAACAGGAGACTCAGCATATCTAAGTCGTCCTTTATTACTGATGCCGCTGAAGAATCCAACTACGCCAGGGGAAGTCTGCTTCAATGAGGCCCATGGAAGAACATGGCAGACAGTGGATTGGGTATTTGGGATCTCGAAGGCCAGATTTCAATGTCTGAGGAGCCCTCCTCTACTCACCCGGGAAAGTGTGTGGGATGACTGGGGCATGCTGCATGCTCCACAATATCGTTCTGTGGAGGAATACCCATTATATCATAGAGGAGGGGGAGCCTGCAGTGCCTCTGGGGGAGGATCCTGAAATTCCAAATGAAGATAATAGTGGTGAAAAGGAAGGAGCTGCCAAGTGACAAGGTCTCATCAACAGCTTCTTCTCATGAGTATATGAATGTCATGTGTTGTCATGATTTGGACTGTACAATAAACTGTAGATGTGATGATGTGTGTAGTACATTTTTGAAATAGGGAGCTGATGCTCGGAGAAAATCAGCCAAAGGCTGTTTGATGAGATAGTGTTTGACACATTCACAGCTTCATGATGTTGCTTTGTTTTATTTTTTTAATCTCTTTATTGAATTTTACAGTTAGCAGCTCTTACATTGATTAATAAACAGTGTATTTTTTTTATGCAATTGTGAGGTTTTTTTTTTCCATTATTTTACTTCTGATCATTTTATACATTTTGTTCTACATATTTTACAGATAGAATCTTTATTGCATTTGGTTCTAAGAGCATTGTAAAAGTAATGAGAAAACTGGAAGGAGGAAAACAAAAGATAAAGAAGCCAGAATGGGGCTGTGGAAACAAGGTTATATATGTAATGGGTTGGGGGGAGGTGGGAAAGATGCTAGTGATAAAGATGCGTTGGTGGGGGAGTTGATGGTTTCTTTGTGGATGTTTGTTAAGTTGCCGTGGTCCGTGTGGGTTTGGGGGGTTCTATATTTCAGTCTTGGTGTTTCTTTTAGAGGAGTATTGCGAGTACTTGTATATGGTTTGCGGTTGTAGTGTCTTGTTGCAACAGTCATTTGCCGTTATCTTGCAACATTTTTCTACGGTGGGCGGGTATCATCCTTTTCGAGTAACTGCTCTAGGAAGGTGTCCCATGTCTCCGCATTTTTTACTACAGTCCCTATATCTTTTAATGAGTCCAATACGGGTTTTTCTGTGTTGGCCCAGTGTATTAGGTCTTTATGCCATCTGTTTATATCCGGGGTGCCAGGAGACTTCCAATGTGTTGCGATGAGGCGTTTAAAGATAATAAACGCTAGATCTGCGCATCTATGTTTTTGCCTGTCTTTATTGCGTCTGTATCGTATGCCCAATATGCAGGATTCGGGTGTAGGATTCAGCTTTAGTCCCGTCCATTTATTTGTCTGTTGTATGACAGTGTGCCATGTACGAAGTAGTGGTGGGCAGCTCCAGGTCATGTGACAAAAATCTGCTTCCATGGTTCCGCAACGTGGACATTCAGATGTTGCTTGTGGGAACATGCGTTTTATGCGAAGTGGGGTTAAATATGTCTGGTGTAAATAATTTAGTTGGGTGTATCTGAAGCGGGCGTTGCAAGAAATTTCTCACGTGGTCGTTTGGGCCATGGTCCATGGTTGCTCTGTGAGAGGTGTTTGCAGAGCCTTAGCCCAGTGCGATTTGGCTTGTGCTTGTGTTTATGCAGGGTAGGCTTGTAGTATTTGGTATATTAGAGATATACTTGGTGGCGTGTTAATATCTGCTAGTAGTTCGTGTAGGGCGGGGGCTGTTGGTGGTTCTGAGTTGCCTTGACCCCATACTTTGCGTATCAGTCCTTTGATTGCCCCGTATGTTAAAAATTCCCCTGGTCCTAAGTTGTATGTCTCTGCCAATTTTGTATATGTTATGTATTGCTCGTCTACATATTGGTCGCCGACCTGCTGTATATCTTTTGTTATCCACGACGCTAGATACAGTGTTTCGTGCAGTTTATTAATTCCTGGTAGGGCTAGTAGGGGAATCTTTGGTGAGTATTGTGGTGCGCAGGTTCCCTGAGATACATATTGATTCCAGGTGCGTACGGCAACTGTCATTAGTGCGTTTTTGTGATGTGAGGTGTGTGTCCCACCTATGAGCCATTCTAGTATCTTTGTTCTCCCTAATTGTGTTCTCACTTTATGTCCCTCCGGACTTGGGGGGTCTTGTAGCGAGGTCATGATCCAATGTAACTGTGCTGCTGCATAGTAATGCTCGAGGTGCGGCACCCCCATTCCTCCCTTTTCCATTGGGAGGTAGAGTTTTTCAATAGCTACCCTTCTGCGACCATTCGCCCATATCACTTCAATCAATAGTTTGGTTAATTGTGTAAAGAGTGTTTTTGGTAATATTAGTGGTAGTGCTGTGAAGTAATATAGTAGTCGAGGTAGTACTATCATTTTGGCCAGAGCCACTCTTCCCATAGGTGAGAGGGGCAGTGAGCACCAGAAGGGTATTGAGCTTTTGATTGATCTGATGGCTCTGTCCAGGTTGCCTTCCTTTAGGTCTATAGCGCTATGATAGATGTGGACTCCTAAGTATTTAAAACCGGTATGTTCCCATTGTAATGTATCCTCAGTTGACGTTTCAGTGTGTGGTGTTGGGGACGGGCACATGGGGAATATGCATGATTTTGACCAGTTGACACGCAGACCAGATAAGTCTCCGAAGTGTTAAGTAGTTGTAATACATGTGGTAGAGATTCTGTATGGTTGCGTAAATATATTAGTGCATCGTCTGCATATAGTGATATTATGCGGAATTCTTCGCCATCTGGGATACCCCATTGTACTGTTTCATTGCGTAGTCTTGCCGGGAGTGGTTCTATTGCGAGTGCAAAGAGTAGTGGTGATAGCGGGCAACCTTGTCGCGTTCCTCTTCCTATGTCGAATTTCTCTGAGATGATTGCGACGGTCTTACTCCGTGCTTTGGGGTTAGTGTATATTATGGATATCCAGCGTGTAAAGCCAGCACCAAATCAAATTTTTTGTAACGTTGTCATCAGAAATGGCCAGCCCAGAGTGTAAAAGGCTTTTTCCACATCTAGTGACACCGCTACGCTGGATTGATCCAGTTCCTGAGTCATGGACATAATGCGTATTAAGTTTCTTATATTAATAGCGGTATTTCGCCCTGTTATCAAGCCAGATTGATCTGGGTGTATTAGGGTAGTCATTAGCGGCAGGAGGCGATTGGCTAGGATTTTCCCCAGAATTTTATAATCCGAGTTTAATAAAGATAAGGGTCTGTAGGAGCGGACGTTTAAAGGATCACAACCTTGTTTGTGTAGGACTACAATTGTCGCTTCCCTTTGCGTTTCTGTGAGTTGTCCTCTTTCATATGCTTCTTGTAGCATAATTTGGAGTGATGTGATTATCTGTGGTGTGAAAGTTTGGTAGTATTCGATGGGGAGACCATCTGTTCCTGGAGTCTTATTGTGTGCCAACTGTTTTAATGCCTGTAGTATCTCTTCCCTTTCGATTGGTCTATCAAGGTTAGTTATTTGTTCTGCATTTAGGGGGTGATTCCAACTCTGGCGGGCGGCGGTACCGCCATTTGGCCGCCACGTGGCGAAAATTCCGCGGCCCCCATTCTGACATTCCCGCTGGGCCGGCGGGCGCTAACTAAGTTAGCGCCCGCCGGCCCAGCGGGAATGAGGCCGCAACACAGGAGCCTGCTACGAATGGAGCCGGCGGTGTTGCGGCGGTGCGACGGGTGCAGTTGCACCCGTCGCGCTTTTCACTGTCTGCCATGCAGACAGTGAAAAGCAGGCCGGGGCCCTGTTAGGGGGCCCCTGCACTGCCCATGCCAGTGGCATGGGCAGTGCAGGGGCCCCCAGGGGCCCCAGGACACCCGTTACCGCCAGCCTCTTCCTGGCGGTGAAAACCGCCAGAAACAGGCTGGCGGTACGGGGATCAGAATCCCCAGGGCAGCGCTGCTTGCAGCGCTGCCCTGGCGGATTCTCCCAGCCGGGGCAAAAACGGCGGATGACTGGCGGCCCCGGCAATCCGACCGCGGCTTTACCGCCGCGGTCGGAATGGGGATTGAAGCCTGTTGGCGGTGCTTCCGTCATTCGTAGCCCTGGCGGTCCAAGACCGCCAGGGTCAGAATGACCCCCTTAGTCTTTTCATTGGGGCTTGTTGAAAGAACTTTGCCAGTTGTGTCGGATGTGGGGGAGGTTCAGCTGTGTACAGTGTGCTATAGTATTGTTTGAATGTGTCGTTAATCTCTTGTTGTGTGTTTATCATTGTGCCTGTGTCTTGGCGTATAGCGTTTATGGGAGTGACTTTCTGTGTCCCTTTTGCTAGCCACGCTAACAATCTGCTAGAGCGGTCGCCTTCAGCGTGTAGATATGCTATGTAGTGTTTATGATCGAATTTACGCAATCGTGTCTGGGTTTCGTTCCATTGATTTTTGAGCTTAGCTAGTTTGTTACTATTGCCTCTTCCCAGAGCCATTTCACATTCTGTGTTGCGAATTTTGCTTTCTGTTTCGTGTAGTTCTGCACTTAATGCTCGGCGGACCCCACCTGCCATTGCTATACACATGCCCCTTATAACTACCTTGTAACCGTCCCATTCTACAGCACGTGATGTTGTTGTCTTTGTATCAATTGCGAAGTATGTTTCTATTTCTTCTGCTATTTTAGCGCAGAAAGGGGGATCACGTAATAGGGTGGGTTGTAGGCGCCATGTTGGTATGCATGTTGTTTGTCTGCCCCATTTTAATGTTACTAGTAGCGGCCAGTGGTCTGATAGGGTTTTGGCGAGGTATGTTGCGTTATGTATCATATGTGCTAGCCCGTTAGTGCATAATAATAAATCTATTCTCGTATGGAGATGGTGTACTGGTGAGTAGAAAGAGTATTCTCTATCTGTCGGGTGTAAGCGTCGCCATATGTCTTGTAGTTCTCTTTCTTGTATCCATTTATTGAATGCACAGGACAGTGTCTTGCACTGGGTGTCTCTCATTGGGGTGTGTGATCTATCTAATGACATTTCAATTACACTATTAAAGTCACCTCCCCAAATAGTGGGTATGGTCGGGTCATATGGGATTTGCGTGGTGATAGTTCGGAGGAATTCACCCTGTCCCATGTTGGGTGCATATAGTCCAATTATCGTTAGGTGCTTTCCGTCTAACTCTCCATCTAGACTAGTGTATCTTCCATTGTTGTCTGTATGTACATTTTTGATTGTGTAAGGTACACCCGGAGCTATCCATATTAATACTCCCTTCGCATATGTCGAGGTTTTGGTTCTGTGTGTTATTCTCGACCATTTTTTGTCTATTTCACGCAGTTCGTGTGCTGTAGCATGCGTCTCTTGTAGGATAGCTATGTGTATTTTGTGTCGTTTAAGGTTTGAGTGTATCTTATGTCTTTTAGTCATATTTGCTAGTCTCCTAACATTCCAGGTTACTATATTATATACCGTCATTTTGTGTGGATTGCTTAGTATAGTGTGTTTCACGTGTCCAGGATCACAGGCTGTTACACACGCTACGCCCAAAATCTCCTTTGTCTGGGATATTAAGCATCTTGTGGGAGAGAATAAAAGTAAAAGAGAGAGTAGAACTTACATTGGTTAATCTTACTGGGGGCTGCAAGGCACAACTGGTGCAACTTTTTACATTTGCTACTACAAGGTCCTTTCGATTACCCATTGGGTTGGGGGAAGGGGCGTTGTTCTGTTTCCCAGAGTGTCTCCGATTTCCAGCCCGGTTGTTTGTACTTGCATCCCCTCACGTGTTCTATTTGTGTCAAGTCTGGTTGTTGCTCCAGGCTTACTTGATTTTTGGGGGAAGAGTTTCTATGATATTTTCATTATTCTGCTTTTGTTCCTTGAGTTCTTAAGTGCGCACTAAGGAAGTCCTACTAATACAGAGTTAAAGGTCATCCGCCGAGCGTGGGGTAGACGTTGGTCCCGTGGTGAGTGCTGACGCAGTTAGGCCTTGTTGACTGTTCGTTGAGACGGACTCTTAATTGTTTGTATCTTGGCTGGATCGTGGTTGAATGGATGAAAACCTGTTTGCCAGTTTTAAGACTTGGAGTTGTTCCGCCTCTACTTGCGATTTCGTTGGACCCGATTCTGTCTTACGTGTTGATTTTCTTTTGCGTCGCGGTTGTGGAGTCAGCCACTCTTTTTGTTTTCTGGTCTCAGCTGTAGGGTCTATCAGTCCTTTCGCGTGTATCCAAGTCCATGCATCTTCTGATGTTGGTAATATATACGACCTTTCAGCGTACACTACCCGCACTTTAGCTGGGTACATCAATGAGTATGAATAGTTTTTTTCTCTCAATATTTGTTTTGCTGTGTTGAAGGTAGCACGTTTGCATTGGACTTCAGCTGTGTAGTCTGGGTAGGCCGTGATTTTTGTATTCTCTATGTCTATTGGGCCTGTTGTGCGGAAGTTTCGTAGTATCTGGTCCCTGTCTCTGTAGTTGAGAAGTCTCACGATTAGGGGTCTTGGTGGGGCTCCCGGACGGGGGGGCCCTGGAACTCGGTGTGCACGCTCCACCACCAACAGTGGTGGGGGGTCGCTTGTAAATATGTTTTCACTAAGCCAGCGCTCCAGGAATAGTTCTGCGTTTGGGAGTTCGATCTTCTCCAGGAAACTGAGGAATCTCACATTATTGCGGCGAGAGCGTCCTTCCGCCTCGTCTGCCCGTTTGTTTAGGCGTAGTATTTCAGTTTCCTGTTGTTGAAGCCGTTGTTTTAGGTCTGATATGTCTGGTTGTGTTGATTTAAGGGTTATTTCAGTTGTTGCAATCCTTTCTGTGAGTTTTCGTTGCTCCATTCGAAGCGTGTTGACTTCAGCCACTACAGTGTCTATTTTTCCTTCTAACGATGTTTTGGTGTCAAGTATTGCTTGGAGTACCTTTTCCATTTGCACGGAGTGGGCGGCTAAGGTCTCTGTTACTCTGTGTAGGACATTTGGGTGAGGTTCTATGTCCATTTCTGAGGCTGATGAGGGTCCAGTTTCAGTTTGTGTTTTTTGTGTTTTCGGTTTCACCATTTTTATATTATCCTTAAGTTCAAGTGTCAGTATCTGATTCTATGTTTGTGCAGATTGTTCTCCGCGGTAGCAACCTTCATGGGACCGTTGATCAACAACGTCGCGTTATCCGGTGGTCTTGATTTTATAGTTGTGACTGCACGTGTGTTTGGTGCTATGTACCGATTTTGGGCTAGGAGAGGTCGAGATCCCCGCCACTCCACGCGTGCATGCAGCGGTCACCCCGCTCCCCTCTCAGGCGTGTCTATCCTGTGACATCTGGCCCGTGCCCCTCGACAACTTCTACACTAGTGAGCCTCTTCGTGTCAGCCGTAGAAGAACTGTGGAAATGCGCAACTATAGTGGAGCGGCGCCGCATGCCTCGTTCGATTTATCAAGTTGATTTAAGCGTTGGTGCTTATTGCGCACGTCCACCGATGTCGGCGTCGTCTACGGGTTTCAGCGCGTTTAGCGGCCGGGGCTCGATCTCACCTCCATCGTTTCTTTAGGCCCTTTGCTCCGTTTCACCCCGCCAATCACGTCCATGTTTAAGCGATTCTGAGCTCTCGTCGCTAGGTGTTTCCGCTCATCCAGGGCCTAGCTCCGCAAGTGGTCTCGGCGTTGGTAGTGGCATTAGTAGCGGTGTGAGTCAGGGCCCCGATATATGTCTCGGGGTCGTGCGCTCCTCACCTCCTTCACGTCCCGCTCCGTCGGTCGGATTTCTCCCGATTCGAGTAGGTCCGCGTGTTGGCGCCGCATCGGCTCCTTTGCGAGTCGTCCGGTCTGCGCTCACTGTGTCATGGGTTTCCGTTGTTCGGTCTTACCTATTGTGTGTTCCATATTGCGCTCATTTACAGCAGTTTTCATGTGCAATATCTGGGATTTCGTTGCTTTATCAGGATCTTTTGCTGGCTGTGGACGGAGCTCACTTTAGAGCGTCCTTTCACGTCGCCATCTTGGCCACGCCCCCTGATGTTGCTTTGTTTGTGTTAGATCTATTCCAATGTACTTTGCTTTCCAGATTCTTGCTATGTGACGTATTGTAGGTATGGTTTCATACCTGTATGCCTTGTATTGTTATTTGTTCAGGTACCTTCACCATGACATCTTCATGTTGGGTTTTCAGAGCTGTGACATTGGCTGGTACATGATGTTGTTCATACATTCGAAGTGGACATGGATTGTTCCAGGGAATGTAGGCCCCAGACTTTAGGTTTAGGAGACCTGTGGCAATGCAGCTTGCACAGTGAAATGATGGAAGGTTAGAGGACTCCATTGGACTTGTTCCTTGTTGTGTGGTGGCCTTGATGCATCATGTGTGTCATCATTTGGTGTAGAAATATGTCGCTGTAGGCCACAATCATGTTAGTTACCTTTCACATTGGCTAAACAGTCTTTTTGTATGACCTGCGTATAGCTTTTGATGTGTTCCTTCATTGTAGGCCAAGGTGCCTGGGCCACATCACTATCATTTGTTTGAGTCATACCACCAGATGCATAAGCACAGGATTGTAATGACCCTGTGACAGAAACTGTTGTACTGCCATCTGTCTTAGTCTTGCGTAATATGATGTTGGCTTACATTTGTGTTGTAGGCAATATGGCTCCAGTTGATGACATCAACCTCTTTAATGTTTGCCTATTCTACAGGACAATGTCTGACAAATCCCATCTTTAGTCTGGATGTCTATACCTGTAAATGTGTTCATTTACCCAGTATAATTCAATCACGTATACTTAGCTATGTTTGAGACATATGTGCTGAACAATGTAATAAAATGTCTTCTTTGACAAGACACTTGTAAGTATGTGTTTTTGTAGAACTGTTGTGATCCTTATCTGGACACTGTGTAGATGCAACATATTCCATCTTGCACAAGCACCTTGGATCATCATCATAGGGTTCTCATGGTCTGACATATCTACATGGCACATTGTAAAATTGTAGACAGCAGACAATGAGTTTGTGACAGGTGAAATTATTGAATTATTGCAATGCTACAAGTAATAGAAAATATCTGTGACATAAATTAACACAAATTGAAATGTGAAGGGGTCAGTAATGGTGAATGAAACCATTGGAGTGCATTCCACACCATTGGAAGTCAAAAGTCGAAAAGTATTCCTCCAATTGGAAATGGAATGTGGTTCAGGATCAGTCCACAGAGTGTATGTGTGACACACAAAGGGTGACATTGAGGAAGAGGATTAATGTTGGCAGCTGTTACAGAAGCAGGGGTGTCTGGGCTGTCTGTGCCTCTGGCAAGGCCTCCCTTCCTGTGTCTGCCACAGATGTAGTTTGGTATGATGTAGTTGCCACATAGGAAGAGGTAGATGTTGGGAGTAAATCCCTGCTCAAGGTGGTGTTAATTTCCTTCAGTGCCCATGTTAAGTGCCCATTTCATTATTATGGGCATCCTTTTTGTCAATCATGACCCTCTGCTGCTGCTTCATTTCCTTTAGTGTTGTTAACACATGGCACATCACTCCTTATGACTTCTGATAGACCCCCAAGATGTGGCTGATGGTGTCCTGGCTGATAGCAGCCCCAGTGGCC